>NC_085991.1:25037208-25351270 GCF_030014385.1 Trichomycterus rosablanca | reverse complement strand
GAAACCTTGAGAGGAACCAGACTCAGCAGGGACCCATCCTCCCTGGGTAGCCTGGAGGATAATTAAGTAAATAGGATTTACACAAATCATACATACACAAAATTAAATTTAACAAAAATTCTAACTAGTTAACTAAAAATCTCTTTCTGGGAAGTCACCTGATGCTTGGCCTCACAACAGAATCACCCTGGGAGAGCAGATTGTCCCACCAGCAGCATCCTTGTTATGCACGAGGTTCCCTAGTCGGTGTTGTTGGGGTGCTTCTCATGTATTGCCAATTCTGTTCTTTCCTTTTTGGAGAGCTGGGTTGTCACAAAAAAGCCTGTCATATTGTGACAATCAGTTCTTACCTCTGCACTATCCCTTTCCTATTCACTTTCTCTGTTGTGGGCTGCAGATGTTTTTGTTTGTTTGTTTTTGTTGTTTCCAACACATTACATATTTTTGACTGTCCTCTATTGTTCTGCATTGGTTAAATATCTTGCACTGGGATACTTTTTCACTTTTGCTGGTATAGGACATCACCTTGCACTTGACTCACAAGGCATGACCCACCCTGTTGCACTGACAATAGTTTTTCAAAGCATTCTCAAGCTGGTGTTTAACAGGGTCATGTGTTACCTCTGAGGCAGCTGGAGTAGACCACATCTGCAAGATTAACCCAATCTGTAGGATGCTTAACCAAGCATATATACAATACAATAATGTAGCTAAAAGGTCACAAACAAAAAGGGTCATGACAAAAAAGAAGTTGGCAAAACAATGAAAACAAATTATCCAATAAAAGACAAAAAAAAACTCTGCAACAAAAAAAGGACAGTAAAAGGGATAATGCAGAACTGGTTGTCTGCTCAGGTCACCCACGATGACCAAGTTCTCAGAAAAAGAGGAAAGAAAGCAAACCCAAAACAAGCTGGGGACGACAATGCACAAGTATCATCCCACACCGCCAACAAGTGTAACACATGCCCAGCAATGAGGCCCAGGTGGCTGTCTATTAAGAGGACTGACACATCAGTCATTGGCACCTCCATGCTTTCTTTGCCAGACATATACAGGGTGAGTCAAAAGTTGCAGGACACTCTTTTATTTCAGAAACGAAAGGGAAAATGACATATCTGAATATCCCAGCAAGTAACGGGTGAGGGGGCCTATTCTTTAGGCTATGTCCGGAACATGTCCACCATCTTGAAAGCTGCCATATTGGATCAAGGGCAAGTTTTTTCAATGGGAAGGTGGTCATGTAGCATATCAAAGAAGACCAGAATTTTCTCAGAAATCGATTGCCACAATCAGATTTGCAATCTCTTGTGGTTCAACACAAAAAGTTGCAACAACAACCGGGAATGTTCCCCTGTGATGCACAGCTATTTGACGTGTTCAATGTGTTGTCCCTGGTGCTGAACACAGAGCTGAAATCGCTGGATCCAATCGTTATGAACCTGCATGAGAATCTCTGGAGAAAAGCTGTCACAAGCCTTCACCATGCGGTGCTGAAGGTGGTGTTTGTTGTGGATTTTCTCAGCATACACAATTTGTTTGAGATGACCCCAGAGATAAAAGTCGAGTGGTGTGAGGTTGGGTGATCTGGGCAGCCATTCCACAGGACCACGACGGCCAATCCAATGACCAGGGAATTGAATATCCAGCCACTGACGAACACCTCTGTAGTGTGGTGGAGCCCCATCCTGTTGGAAATAACAGGGGAAACTGCCATCTTTGGTCAGAATGGATGGGAACACTCTTTCCTGTAGCATTGTCAGGTAGCGCTGAGCATTTAGGGTCTGGTCGATGAAAATGGGTTAGATTACACGGGTGCCCCATATTCCACACCACACCATAACCTTCACATCACCTACAACTTTGGTGTCTGCAGTCCAGTGAGGGTTTTCATCACTCTAGTACCTCACGTTCTGGCGGTTCCCATTGAGGTTGGTCTAACGCCCAGGTGCAGAACTCGACATGTCTATCAGGGTCAGGGTATGAAGTATCCGTATAAGGGATGACTGGCTGACACCACATTCTGCTGCGAGACGTTGCTTGCTGTGTCGTGGACTTTTCTCAAAGGCTGCCAAAACCATTGTTTCTTCGTTGGTAGCGGTTTTCGGACGACCACTACATGACTTGTTGTCCACAGTCCCAGTTTCTCGGAATCTGGCTATGAGGGATGCAACAGTGCTGTGTGAAATTGGTGGTCTTTCTGGGTGTCGGTTGTTGAAGTCTGTGGCTATGATACGGCAGCTGCATTCCCCGGACATCAGAATCACCTCAATCCTCTCTTCTTTCGTCAATTCCATCTTCAGTTACCTGTAACAAACAACAGAAGTTTTGAACTTTCTGTGTTGAACTACAAGAGATATTGCAAATCTGATTGCAATCAATTTCTGAGAAAATTCTGGTCTTCTTCGATATGCTACATGACCACTTTCCCATTGGAAAAACATGCCCTTGATCCAATATAGCGGCTTTCAAGATGGCGGCCATGTTCCGGACATAGCCTAAAAGATAGCCCCCCTCACCCATTACTTGCTGGGGTATTCAGATATGTCATTTTTCCTTTCGTTTCTGAAATAAAAGAGTGTCCTGCGACTTTTGACTCACCCTGTATAGTAAAGCAGGACATGCGTTTTTGACCAAGATGTGTCACCCAACCCCACAAACTGGTACAGCCTGCACCCATTATGGAGCAGTACACATGTTCAGAGTGGTTCCCTGTTGATACCCGAAAATGCTGTAATTTTGACTGAGTTCCCAGAAAAAGATAAGGATGCTGGCATCATATGCCCGCAGAAAACTGGACTGGATCGGACTGGTATTATGGATTCGAGAGAATTTTCCAACATAAGAGCTAACAAATCTGTAACTTAGAAACCATGATAAAGTTAGGATGAACTGGCATGTCAATCATCTGTTGACAAAATTTTATAATCGTGCCCTGCCCCTGCTGTTTCTTAGACTTACTGCACACTAAGCGCAAGCATACATTAATTAACTGCTTGTATATGGGTCAAGTAAGTTTAAGTTTACACATTAAAGTAATACCTATAGTTTCATTTCATCTCATTTTTATCAATTACTCTATCATGGTCAGGGTCACGGCAGGCCTGTTTTCACTAGGAAACACTGGGTACAAGGCACGAAACCCTGGACAGGGTGCCAGTGTATTGCAGGGCTTCGGCCATCCCTCACCTCATAAATAGCCAATCATGTCTGTGCAGATGCATGGTCAGCCAGTAGCACTGCTGAGATTCAAACCTGTATCTCAACGGTGATGGGCTAGCCGTAGTAGATTGCTATGCCACCCAACTGCCTGTGCCAATAGTTGTGGTGTCATTATATAATGTTTACACCAGCAGCCTTGCTTGCAAATGACTATTTACCTCATTGTCTGTGGAAGTAAGATATAACATTTTTACAGTCCTCCACTTTATCTGATTCTTACTTTGCTTCATAGGGCAGCACAGTGGTTCGGTAAGTAGCACTGCTACCTCATAGCAGGAAGGTCTAAGGTTTCCTTTCTGTTTGGACTTTGCATGGTTTCTCCCGTGTCTTTGTGGGTTTTCTCCAGGAGCTTTGCTTTCCTCCCACAGTCCAAAGACATGGAAATGATCTGAACTGGCCCATGACTGTGTTTGACATTGAACTTGAACTGCTGAATCATGTGTAACCTGTAATTACCTGTCCTGTAGAAATGTAACCAAAGTGTAAAACATGGCATTAATGACGTGCAAAACATGACGCTAATAAACACACTTGGCTTGCAGCCCTCAATCAGAACATCAGCACTCAAATCCAGTTGATTGACCAACTAAGCCTTGGCTTTAACCTACAATCTGTTTGTGTGCAACTTGATTCACAGCTGCCAAGGGAGTGACCTTAAGCATCCTAGTGTTAGGTGTTAGGGGTAACACAGTTACAAAATACAAATAGTAAAAAAAAAATACTGAATCTTGCATCAGATGTACAGTGGGGCCAAAAAGTATTTAGTCAGCCACTGATTGTGCAAGTTCTCCTACTTAGAAAGATGAGAGAGGTCTGTAATTTTCATCATAGGTACACTTAAACTATGAGAGACAAAATGAGAAAAAAAAAATCCAGGAAATCACATTGTAGGAATTTTTAAAGAATTTATTTGTAAATTATGGTGGAAAATAAGTATTTGGTCACCCACAAACAAGCAAGATTTCTGGCTCGCACAGACCTGTAACTTCTTCTTTAAGAAGCTCTTCTGTCCTCCACTCGGTACCTGTATCAATGGCACCTGTTTGACCTCGTTATCTGTATAAAAGACACCTGTCCACAGCCTCAAACAGTCAGACTCCAAACTCAACCATGGCCAAGACCAAAGAGCTGTCGAAGGACACCAGGAAGAAAATTGTAGACCTGCACCAGGCTGGGAAGAGTGAATCTACAATAGGCAAGCAGGTTGGTGTGAATAAATCAACTGTGGGAGCAATTGTAAGAAAATGGAAGACATACAAGACCATTGATAATCTCCCTCGATCTGGGGCCCAACGCAAGATCTCATCCCGTGGGGTCAAAATGATCATGAGAACTGTGAGCAAAAATCCCAGAACTACACGGAGGGACCTGATGAATGACCTGCAGAGAGCTGGGACCAAAGTAAAAAAGGCTACCATCAGTAAAACACTACGCCGAGAGGGACTCAAATCCTGCAGTGCCAGGTGTGTGCCCCTGCTTAAGCCAGTACATGTCCAGGCCCGTCAGAATTTTGCCAGAGAGCATATGGATGATCCAGAAGAGGATTTGGAGAATATCATGTGGTCAGATGAAACCAAAATGGAACTTTTTGGTAAAAACTCAACTGGTCGTGTTTGGAGAAAGAAGAATGCTGCATCCCAAGAACACCATACCTACTGTGAAGCATGGGGGTGGAAACATCATGCTTTGAGGCTGTTTTTCTGCAAAGGGGACAGGACGACTGATCCGTGTTAAGGGAAGAATGAACGGGGCCATGTATCGTGAGATTTTAAGCCAAAACCTCCTTCCATCAGTGAAAGCATTGAAGATGGAACGTGGCTGGGTCTTCCAGCATGACAATGATCCCAAACACACCGCTCGGGCAACGAAGGAGTGGCTCCGTAAAAAGCATTTCAAGGTCCTGGAGTGGCCTAGCCAGTCTCCAGACCTCAACCCCATAGAAAATTTGTGGAGGGAGTTGAAAGTCCGTGTTGCCCAGCGACAGCCCCAAAACATCACTACTCTAGAGGAGATCTGCATGGAGGAATGGGCCAAAATACCAGCTACAGGTGTGCAAACCTGGTGAAGACTTACAGGAAACGTTTGACCTCTGTCATTGCCAACAAAGGTTATGTTACAAAGTATTGAGTTGAACTTTTGTTATTGACCAAATACTTATTTTCCACCATAATTTACAAATAAATTCTTTAAAAATCCTACAATGTGATTTCCTGGATTTTTTTCCTCATTTTGTCTCTCATAGTTGAAGTGTACCTATGATGAAAATTACAGACCTCTCTCATCTTTCTAAGTAGGAGAACTTGCACAATCAGTGGTTGACTAAATACTTTTTGCCCCCACTGTAGGTAATGCACCAGTAATAGATCCAGTCCATATTATGTGATGTCACCAGCCTATGACGCTTTTCATCATTTTTTACAACCTGAAAACCTTTTTAAAGCATGAAAAATGCAAATAATAATAAAAAAAAACTGTTTCTTACGTTTACTTTGACTTTTATTTGATTGCAGACAGGATGAACCTGAGATATTTCATGTTTTGTCTGCTCAACTTCATTTTATTTATTAATAAACATCCATTCCTGCATTTCAGGCCTGCAACACATTCCAAAAAAAAGTTGGGACAATAAAGCATTTACAACTTTGTAATGTTGCCATTCCTTTTCACCACACTTAAAAGATGTTTTGGCACCGAGGATACCAAGTGATTTAGTGTTTCAGCTTTTATTGAAGGTATATTAACAAATGAAATTAAGTTGGGCAGAAAAAACATGAAATATATTGGGTTCAAACGTATGGGTTCAAATGTAAGGAACACTGCATTTTATTTTTATTTTTTTTGCATTGTCCATACTGTCCCAACTTTTTCTGATTTGGGGTTGTATATGTTTGGAATGCTTAAAAAATAGGTTTTGGTCTTCTTATACAAATCCATTTCCACTGAGGATAAATGATGAATGTAAAAACAGAGATATATGAATGCTGTGTTTCTGACAGGAACAGTGAAGTAATAGTGCATACAGTTTTTATTTCTTTGACATTAATCAGTTAAGGATTGGTTTTAGATTGTTTCTGACTAGCATAAGAATAATCTTGAGTCTTGAGAAACTTATCTTATAAAATATGTCTTTAATTTTTAATGTCTTTTTATTTTTAATGTACAGTATTCTTTATTGTTAGTGTATTTTTACGATATTTTAATTAACTTTAAGCCATAATGTATTTTAACTAAAATATTTATATAAATATTTATATGTTTATATTATTTAAAAAGTTATATACAGTAAATAATAATTAAATATGTATATATGTTTTAATACAGTAAAAGCTGACATGGTTAAAAAAGATGTGCTGTTACACCATATACAAAAATAATAATAAATGTGTTCCCGTCAGTGGCTCAGTAGATTTGATGGTAAGATTGATGGTCTTTATTAAACCACTCCAGTCATTTTTTAAACTGAAGCAAAAAAGTACAATTTACAATTAGACATGCTTAACATTACATACTACAGAAAGAGTAGAAAATTGGGCCAAAAAAAAAAAAAAAAAAAATCACACTACTGTCAAAGCTTGTATTTGAAATCTGAGCAGCCAATGAGGATCAGCCAACATCAAACAAGTCACCCTTAAGAAGACGCCCAAAGGTATCACTCTCACTTTTCTTACAAGCAATGTATAAGAAGAGTCCTAATGAAAAGGGTCTTCAGAAATGATCAAACTAATTCTTATGTGTATTGTTTCTCTAGAAACAGGTAAGTGATATTACATTCATAATTGCAATAATGTAAATAATGTAATTTAAATGTATTTAAAAGAGACATTACTTTCACTGTGCTTTTTTCCACAGGTTTTGTGACTAGTGTCTTTGTAATTCAATCTGAAAAGCTGCAGATGTTTGTACCAGGTCAGACAGTTACTTTATCTTGCAATATTTTCAGATTTAATGAGAATCACTTCTACTGGTTCAGACAGTCTCTCGGAGAAGGACCATTGTGCATTGTCAACCTTTATGCTGGTAAAAGACCTCAATATTGTAAAAACTTTGAACATGAGAACAGCAGAATTATAGCAGAAAAGAATGAACATTTATTTACTTTAACAATAAAAGAATTGAAGCCATACGACATGGGAATTTATTACTGTGCTGTTTGGAGCTATAACTTTGTTGAATTTGGAAGCGGAGTCTTTCTCAGTTATGAAGGTTGGTCAACATCTATCAGTAATATTTGTAGTAGCCTTTTTACGCTTTTTGTTGAATTGTATTTGATCTGTACATCTAGGATCAGATTTAAAACATCAGCATTACATTAAAGAAGTTGTATACCAGGACCAGACACAGGACAGTCAATTAAAAGAGTCGCTTCATCCAGGAGACAATGTGACTCTGCAGTGTACAGTAGTCGCTGAGCGCTGTGCAGAAGAACACAGTGTGTTCTGGATCAGACATGGTTCAGGAGAATCTCATCCAGGAATCATTTACACTGATGGAGACAGCAGTGGTCAGTGCGAGAACAGATCTGATGCTGCATCTTCTACACAGAGCTGTATATACAGTCTCCCTAAGAGGAACCTCAGCACCTCTGATGTTGGAACTTACTACTGTGCACTAGCTACTTGTGGGAAAATTCTGTTTGGTAATGGCACTACACTTGAATTAACAGGTAAGCAGAAGCATGAATGAGATTTAGCATTAAACCAGATGTGTAAAATGTACATGATGTTCTTGTTGCTTACTGCAGTTAAGCAGCTATATTTGAATTTTAGGGGAAAATGATGAACTTGTTACAATGCAGCAAACCATCCTCGGATTGGCAGTATTAACTGTCATGTGTTTTATTATAATTGCTGTTCTATTGTGCGCATTGGCAAAGAAGAGAAACATAGGCACATCTGGTAAGTCTATTGTTTTAAGTGTCCATCCTTCCACACATCTATAGCAGGAATATTACTGAATACTGAAACATGGAGCTAAAATATACAGTGGATTTAGTCTCTTGATTTTTGCATAATTTATTGGGTTGTTAAATTAACCATTAATTTATATATTTGCCATTTTTGTTACACTTTATCACCGAAAATATGTTTTAGAAAATGAATGAAAAATCAAGTAATAAATCCCTTATTCAAAAAAGTATTTAGACTCTTTGCCATGGCACTTAAGATTGTGGTCATGGGCATCCTGTTTTCTTTAATTATACTTAAAATGTGTTAAGAACCCAACCAGGGTTAGTCTGGAAAGGTAAAAACCTGGCTCTACCTTTTTGTTAGCTGTGCCACAATACTGGACACAAGCTCGTGTCTAGAAAAACCCATTAAAATCATTTTAATTATTTATTTGTTGTGCTGATGCTAATGATTTTATTGAATTTATTACAGAGAACAGAGAGATTATTTCTACATTTGAACCTGAGCAATCACATCCATCTGCTTCTGTCAACAATAAGGTAAAGAAATATTCTAAAAAGTAACAATAGAAATAATGCAAATAAAAGTAAAATGCAAGTGATTTGTAAACAAGTGATTTGTCTTTTAAAGGTGTTTTACACTTTATTAAAACTGCATACATTTAAAAATTCCATGCTGTCTTTTTTTTTATTTACAATTACACTTCCTAAACTACAGAATATTATATTATGAGCAACTATTTTAATACAAATTTTCTTCATTTATAGAGTGTGGAGAGAGCGGACCTAAGCTATGCTGCACTTAATTTCCCTGCAAAGAAATCCAAGAGACGAGAGACACAAAGAGACTCACACCAAACTGTCATATACACCTCTGTTAGAGGCTTAAATTAATCATTAGAATAAAGTAAACGTTGTGTATATACTCTTTAAATTAAATACAATTTTTTGTTTCCAAAAAAATACACCCACATATATAATACACATATAATACACATATAAAAATATACTCACTCACATATAAATACATGAATACATATATATGTATTTACATTAATATGTATTTTATATATGTTACAGTGTACCTAAAATAACTAATGAAGGTAAATGGTGGTCACACCAAATTTTAATTTGATTTAGATTTCTCTTTTGTTCATTCACTTTGCATTTTGTTATTTGACAAAAAATAAACGATTAACAATTCTATTTTTGAAATCATTCTTACTTTTCAGCATTTATTTACCTGACTTTTGCACATTACTGTATACACCAATCAGTCATAACATTAAAACCACCTCCTTGTTTCTACACACATTGTTCATTTTATCAGTTTCATTTACCATAGAAGCACTTTGTATAGTAATGGTTAGGACCCCCACCAGACCACTACAGAGTAGGTGTTATTTGGGTGGTGGATCATTCTCAGCACTGCAGTGACAATGACATGGTGGTGGTGTGTTAATGTGTGTTGTGCTGGTATGAGTGGATCAGACACAGCAGCGCTGATAGAGTTTTTAAACACCTCAATGTCACTGCTGGACTGAGAATAGTCCACCAACCAAAAATATCCAGCCAACAGCGCCCCGTAGGCAGCGTCCTGTGACCACTGATGAAGGTCTAGAAGACGACCAACTCAAACAGCAGCAATAGATGAGCGATCGTTTCTGACTTTACATTTACAAGGTGGACCAACTAGGTAGGAGTGTCTAATAGAGTGGACAGTGAGTGGACTCAATATTTAAAAACTTCAGCAACACCGCTGTGTCTGATCCACTCATACCAGCACAACACACACTAACACACCACCATGTCATTGTCACTGCAGTGCTGAGAATGATCCACCACCAGTATGCGAATCATTTCAGTGAGCTAAGCATCACCACAAGCATCATAGTACATGTAAATGGTACAGTTTAACGCTGTGGTTTGAAATACACTTGTTTCACATAAACAATTATTCATATAATATCTAACACTGTGGTAAATAGGCTTATTCCCTTACTTTTGAAAACAAAAAAAATGTTGCAGCAATAAAATTGAAAGACAATCTGTGTTTGTTTATTTATTTATTTGTTTATTAGGATTTTAACAGCCACCAAGCCACCCATCTGTGTTTATAAAGCTATGTTGTTGTGTTTGCAGAAAAAGAGACCAAGCATTGTATTCCTGAATTAACTTAATATGGAATATGAAAATGTCTCTTCAAAATCTCAATGTACTTCATGTTAATGGTAGTTTTACACATATGCAAGCCACCTATGTCGCAGGCATTGATGCAGCACACAGCATGACACGTTGGCCTTTGCACCTTTTTGCTGATCACTGTCTGGATGGTCCTTTTTGTCTTTGGCACTGAGAACTTGATGTCTTTTTTCATAAAAACAAACTGCAATGTGGTCTCATTTGACCACAGCAGGTTTCAGAGATGAGCAGTGGCCCAAAAACTTGACATCGATTTGATGTATGTCTTAGGTTGCATTTTTTGATGCAGTGGTAGATTCTGTTAAGTAACAATAATATTCCAAAGTACTCCAAAGCCTCTGTGGCTGTATTGACTGAGATTTCTCTGGATTTCCAAAATTTTTCCAATATATTATGTATAGTAGATGGTGAAAGGCCTAAATAATAGTTTTTGCAATCTTGTGTTAAGAAACGTTCATCACTCTTTCACAAAGTTGCACACAAAATAATGAGCCATGGCCTGTTATGCCTGCTTTTCTAAGACAGCTTGTTAAACAAGACACATGTCCAGAGATGTTTGCAGGGGATTTTATTGATGTCACTAAACCAGTTAAAACAAGAAACAAGGCAAGAACTGGGAACACAGACAAGACACACTATGAACAATAGAGTTTTACTCTATGAAAATGAATCTCTATACTAAAGGCTAAGGCTATGCTAATGCTATACTAATGCTAAATGCTAAACTTTTAGACTCCTCTAAACCTTTTACTTGACCAAATCCTACATACTAACATCTAAGCTAAAGCTAATGACCATGCTAAGACAAGGACATGACCAAAGGCTAATACTATGGCTAACCTTTAACAAGGAAATCAAGGCTAATACTATGGCTAATACTATGGATAACCTCTAACAAGGAAATCAAGGCTAATACTACAGCTAACATTTAACAAGGAAATCAAGGCTAATACTATGGCTAACCTCTAACAAAGAAATCAAGGCTAATACTATGGCTAGGCTAAAAGAAGGCACACTGAATCTTTCATGATTACAGGTAGGGTTTGATGCTGCATTACTATATCCAACTTTAAAAAATCAGCCCCTAACATGAGCAAAAAAACAGGGGATACTTGTACACAAGACAATTAATGAATAACAAGGAACAGGTGGTGATCATGAATGTGAAGAGGGGGGGCGTGGAGCATAAGCAGAAATGTGTGCTGAAACCATGACTTGCACAGGCTAGGTTTTAGATTGATCCTCCTTTTATACCCATGATATCACCTGATACCAATTCGCCTGCTTATTATAGAATGTTTAAAAACTGTGTAAAAACTTGAAAATTCTGTAAAACCCCATGCCAACGTTTTTACGTGTGTTGCAATAATAAAATTCCAATTGTTTTTATATTTACAAAATACAATATAAAAGTTGCTCAGCCAAAACATGTACTTTAATTGTATAATTTAACAAAAAGATGGGAACATAGAAATTAATACATAACTATTCTCTAAATGGATGTACATTAAAATTTGGTAATTGTTATTTCCTACAGGTGTTACTTACAACCATTCTATCTCAGCAAACAAAAGTGTGGGGCTGTTCTATGGGTCATGCAGCACAGCCAGTGGACTACTGACATCTGGAAGAAGGTCTTACTAACTAATAAATTAAAAAATTATAATACTTTTACATACTTCTTCAGGTGGGGTGTTTGTACACTGGTAAGTAGGCAATAGGATGATTTCACAGTGTGTGACACAACTGTCAAATATGAATCCCAAGTCGGTGCTGGATCCAGAGTCAGTGACTTGCATGGAGTGACTGAAGTCCTGACCCAAACAGGCTACCACGGCACTGAGCATTGCCATGCAATACACTTTTGGTTTATGTCTAGTTGGACAATGTTTAATTCTACAAAAAGACAATGATTCTAAACATCCCTCCAAGATATGTTAAAAATACTTTAGAATACAAGAACAAGATGGTAAGCTTGAAATCATAGTAAGACCAGCAGGGTCCGAACTTAATCTGCATTGATCTGGATTCTGATTTACTGGACCGAAGGGTGAAAACAAAGCAACCTGCATATGCCACACATTTACAACAATGATGGCAAGAACTAAACCATCTTTACATTGTAGAAAGGACACCAGTTTATTTAACTGTTTGCTCTTTTTGTTTATTCGTTCTAAACTTTAAATTAAAAATACATTGACATTAATAATCATGATCATGTGTAAGAATGTTTTTCTCCAGTCTGCCACTGAAGTTTAAAAAAGTCTTACCAAGCAAGTCTGGAGGAGT
This sequence comes from Trichomycterus rosablanca, assembly GCF_030014385.1. Taxonomy (NCBI): domain Eukaryota; kingdom Metazoa; phylum Chordata; class Actinopteri; order Siluriformes; family Trichomycteridae; genus Trichomycterus; species Trichomycterus rosablanca. Next base: position 25,338,651 of record NC_085991.1, on the reverse strand, counting down.
CACTCTTCACAACTTTACTTAAGGTCCTTTGTTATTCAATTCTGTGTAATATTTTAAATAAAAAGCGTCATCAATATGTACTAGACTAAAAAAAATCTGATTGCAGCTGGACAAATGTTTCAATAAGATTTGAAGTGCAAAAGAATAAAAGAACAAAGGTTAATGCTTCATCTTCAACTACACTTTTGGGCAAAAATCAAAAAAGCCAAACCAAAATGACTTTTAATTGAGCTAAAACAAATAAATGGTCTGAAAATTAAAAATAATAACTAAGAAAATGCACTCATGAGACCTATGTAACCATTTGCTCATTGGAGAAAACCTAAAACAGGAAAATTTTCATTCATGGTTGGTGCAAAACTCAATACATGTCTGGGTGTTAAAGGATTGGCACAACATTGGAGTGTACATTATGCAACATTAAAAAAGGGTGTGTAGTACGGTGGCCGAGAAGTGCAAAACAAATTTACATTTCAGAAAACAAAATGACAAAAAAACAAAAACAAATTTACAACGAAAGCAAAAACAAATTTACAAGTGCTTGGGTACCCAGTGTTTGTAAATTTGTTTTGGCATATGTAAAAGTGTTTCAGCACTTGTAAATTTGTTTTCGGCATATGTAATTTTGTTTTCTAAAATGTACATTTGTTTTGCACTTCTCGGTCGCACATTTCTGACGGAAAGGGTAGGTACAATAAACCGGAAGTGCGTGTTGCTTACCTGCTGTCAATCAAACTGTTTCTCAGCGGTAAAGTGAACGGAGTTTTTGATGGTAACGATAATCAAGGTTTTGTCTAGTTTGTGGAAATCATTTTATCCAGTTGACCCGCTATTGTTTTTCTTGTGGAAAGTTATTAGATAGTTTGTGCAGATGTTTAGACGTGGTGTGTGCATCTCTATCTACCGTCCGCTCTTCTAAACATCTAAGGAATTCCCACAAGAACAAAAAAAGTGAAATAATGAAAATAATTAACACAAAATGGACAAAACATTGTTTATTAGAGACGGAACATTTGATACCGAGGCTTTGAAGCTTGTTTCACTTTTGTAACACTGGACTCGGAGTCCGGAGTGTATCGGAGCTTATAATAAAGCAGCAGGAATGTGCGGGACTGATGAAGCTTTGGCGCTGTGTTTTATCTCACTCACTATATAAGACACAATCAAACCAGGGTTACCAACCATCCCGTAAAATACAGAATCCTTCTTTATTTGGAAACTAAACGCTGCGTTCAGTATTGAACTGATACAGGACGCGCTTTGGTCCGTATTTTTATCAATGGGAGACAAGCACTTGTAAATTTGTTTTTGCTTTCGTTGTAAATTTGTTTTTTTTGTAATTTTGTTTTCTGAAATGTAAATTTGTTTTGCACTTCTCGGCCACCGTAGTGTAGGCTATACTAGATTATTCATGATCAGTATCAGAAAAGTAATGTTTAAACAAAGGAATATCTGATCACCAACTAAATCTGAGAGCAACTGTTTAGTTTGCGACACTAGGAAAAATACAGTACTGGCTACATCTAAAAATGCTGAATATTAAAAACAAAGGAAACATCCCTCAACAAAAGAACATCACTGTCAAAGCCTGCATTTAAAATCAGAGCAGCCAATGAGGCTTAGACAAGTCACCCTTCAAAAGACACATCAAACCCTAAAGTGTCAGTCTCACTTTTCCTTCAAGCAGTGTATATGGGTGACCTTGTTTTAAAAAAGGGGGTCTTTAGAAATGATCAAACTAATTCTTATGTGTATTGTTTCTCTAGGAACAGGTAAGTGATATTACATTCATAATTGCAATACATCTAAATAGTATTTAAAGAAGACATTGCTTTCACTGTGTTTGTTTTTCCACAGGTTTTGTGACTAGTGTCTCTGTAATTCAGCCTAAAAAGCTGCAGACGTTTGTACCAGGTCAGACAGTTACTTTATTTTGTAAAATTTCTGAATTTAATGGAAATTACCTCTACTGGTTCAGACAGTCTCTTGGAGAAGGACCAACCTGCATTGTCACCCTTTTCGGTGCTACATCTGAATTTTATGGAGACTTTAAACATGATAAAAGATTTACAGCAAAAAAGAATGGAAATCTGTTTACTTTAACAATTAACAACACAAAGCCAAATGACACTGCAATTTATTACTGTTCTATTTGGGATTATGATCTTAATATTTTCGGAAATGGAGTATTTCTCAGTTACGAAGGTTAGCCAATGTCTAGTGGAAGTATTTTTTGCAATATTGTTTCATTTATTTATGCTTTTGTTAAACTGTATTTTATCTGTACCTCTAGGATCAGGTATAAATCATCAGCATTACATTAAAGAAGTTGTATCACTGGACCAGACACAGGACAGTCTGAAATTAAAAGAGTCGCTTCATCCAGGAGACAATGTGACTCTGCAGTGTACAGTAGTCACTCAGAGCTGTGCAGGAGAACACAGTGTGTTCTGGATCAGACATGGTTCAGGAGAATCTCATCCAGGAATCATTTACACTGATGGAGACAGCAGTGATCAGTGTAAGAACAAATCTGATGCTGGATCTTCTACACAGAGCTGTATCTACAGTCTCCCCAAGAGGAACCTCAGAACCTCTGATGCTGGAACTTACTACTGTGCTGTAGCTACTTGTGGAGGGATTCTGTTTGGTAACGGCACTACACTTGAATTTACAGGTAAGCGGAAGCATAAATAAGCAGCATCAAACCAGATTTGTAAAATGTACACGATGATATTGCAAACTGATATTAAGCATGTATTTTTTATTTTAGGAAGTAAGGATGAATATAGTCAAATTTACTGGGGCATCCTGGGATTGGCGTTATTAAACCTCATGTGTTTTATTATCATTGCTGTCCTATTGTGGTCATTGGCAAAAAACAGAAACATGTGCCCATCTGGTACGTCTATCTATTTTTTTATTTTACTTCTACTATCAAGGCTGTATCTATCCACATATTTTCTGAAATATCACTTACTAATAAAACTTAATTAACGTACAATTAAAATTAATGTATATCTAACCTAATATGTACAAAAATCAGAGTTGGACATACTATTTCAAACCTAAATTTAAATAATAATAAATCTGTTTACTTTAACAATTAACAACACAAAGCCAAATGACACTGCAATTTTTTACTGTTCTATTTGGGATTATGATCTTAATATTTTCGGAAATGGAGTATTTCTCAGTTACGAAGGTTAGCCAATGTCTAGTGGAAGTATTTTTTGCAATATTGTTTTATTTATTTATGCTTTTGTTAAACTGTATTTTATCTGTACCTCTAGGATCAGGTATAAATCATCAGCATTACATTAAAGAAGTTGTATCACTGGACCAGACACAGGACCTAAATTTAAATAATCATAAATGATCATATCACATCCAGAATACAGTGTATATTTTTTTTGTATCCTGGGCGGCACGGTGGCTCAGAGGGTAGCGCTGTCACTTCAAAGCAAGAAGGTCCTGGGTTTGTTTCTCAGGTGGGGCGGTAAGGGTCCTTTCTGTATGGAGTTTGCCGGGTGCTCCGGTTTACTCCAACAGTCCAAAGACATGCAAATGAGGTGAATTGGAGATGCAAAATTGTCCAAGACTGTGTTTGATATAACCTTGTGAACTGATGAACCTTGTTTAATGAGTAACTACCGTTTCTGCCATGAATGTAACTGAAGTGTGTAAAACATGACGGTCAAATCAAACAAATTAAATGCATTGTTGTTGTAAACATGTAAACAACTCTCATTTAATGTGAAATTAGATTTTAAAATGTATCTTAGATTAAATAAAATAATTAATATTTGTATTCCAAATAAATATTTTGAATGTGTGTTGTTCTTAATTCTCAGTGTAAATAAGTACTTCTATTCTTGCTATTGTTAATCATACGTAAATGTCTTTAAAGGGAGTTAGGGTACATTACATTACTTTATGTGCATGAAGCAGATTAAAAGCACAGGCACAGATAATAAATGTACCTCCCTTGTTTGCTTATATTAACAATGATTCTTAATTCATTACAGAGACCAGAATGAGTGTTCCAACATTTGAACCTAAGCGACCACATGCATCTGCTTCTTTCATTGATGAGGTATAACTTTGATCTGAATAATTGTTGTAACTATTGAAATTTTAACTTTTTTTGTGAAGGACTAATTGGAACAATGTACAAATAGTTTGCTAAACATATAAAAGACTGCAGAGCAGAAAAGTAGCCCTGTACCACCAGCATTTAAAATACTTGACTGTAGAGTATTATTAATTAACAATACAATAAAAAACAAACTTTTTTTTTGTTTGTTTATGGTGAGATAAAACAAAGATGAAGTTATATAAATATTGTTTATAATAGTATCCTGGTAAAGTTTCCCTGGCATCACTGTGCACCTTAAATTATTATATTTTAGAATTGTTTTTATTAAGGATATTGTGTATAATACGAGGATGTAATTAAATTAAACACAAATTCTCTCTGTTTTTTAGAGTGTGGAGAGAGAGGACATGAGCTATGCTGCACTTAGATTCCAAGCAAAGAAATCTAAGAAGCAAGAAACACAAAGAGACTCGCACCAAACTATCATATACTCCTCAGTTAGAGATTGAAACTAAACAGCATAAACATGTTATGGGATGGGGGAGTGGTGGACCCAAGAGCAGAGCTCCTGGTTTATTTAACATAGGTTAAACAGTGAATGTGACCTAATAAAACAAAGAAAACAATGTATGAGGCGTGGAGATATGTGTGGTCACACCGGCAACCCACTGAACCATGGAGCAGTGCTTTACCACTGCTCTACTGGGGGAGTGGAAAAGCACATGGAAAAAGCACTCAAAAAGGTGGTAGTAAAAAAGGCGGGAACGACAAACAATGGAAGTGCTGAAAATGGCGTGCTCAAACAATAGTAAATAGTCCAACACAAAACTATCCTCAGCCTTAGGGCTAAAACCACTCCTTTAACTAAAATGTTTCAGCTTTTTGTTCTTTTCTCTCCTTTCTTTTACTTGTTTGTTGTAGCTTTCTCTTCTTTTTTTTTTCACCTTTTTGTTACCATTTTGTTCACCTAGTTACCATACTGTCTGCCCCTCTACAAAGGTGCAGCAATGAACCATGATTTGGGTGAGCCTTTTATGCAGAGTCTTGCAGGTGTGTCTGATCAGCAGTAATCAGTGCTGAGGCTTCTGGGAAATGGAGTTCTGAGAGCTGCTCACAGAACATTTACCATTTTATTGTAAATCCACAAAGAGACTAATAATAGTCAGCATGATCATATTTTCACTGTTTCACATGTGTGCCTAAGCAGTATTTCAATGCCTTCATATAATTCAGATCTTTTCTTATTAGGATTATATACTTTTACGTTTATATTTCATATGGTTTTGCAAATAAATGTCAACAATGTGACAAATCACATAACAAGAGCTTGTATAATGAAGAAAAGTGTTGCAAGTGGGGTGTTATTGGGTGTAGGTTGTGGAGGATGGGGGGATAGAAACAGAAATTAGGTTGTTAATTGGTAAGTGGTTTTACCTGGGAAAATAATGATTGTGTCTTTGTAACCTGCAATCTGTTACCCATGTGTGTGGTTCCGCATGTGTGTGGTTCCTTTAGTGTGTGGTTCTTCTAGTGTGGCTTACAAGTGAGTGAGCATTTAACTGGGTCGGGAAGCCATGTAAGCCAACAAGCTGTTTATATTCCCATCTAGAAAAAAATATATTATTATTATTATTTTTAATTTTATATTATTATACTGCCATTCTGATGTTAAGCTTGAATCTTTGAATAGATTTTTTTTTTGCATTGCCAATTTTAATGTAAAATGGGCCTATTTAATTATAATTTTTGTTTTATTTTACAACATGCATATGTATTAGAATCGGAATCACGATATATTTGACAAATGTGTTCACACATCACACTCAAGTCATTTATTTTTTTACCATAGCTCAGAGTGCCCAGAAACAGACAACACACAACTTTTTACAGTAGTGAAAAACACACACATGTATGTATGTATGTATTTTGTATGTATGTATATTATTATAATACAGATATTGTATAGGCCAAATACACATAATTGACCAGCATCTAAAAGTGTATAAAGTGAAACAAACCAGGCTGACCTGGAGACCTGTCTACTTTTTAGTGATGCCTATTAAAATATAGTATAAAGAAAATGTGTTGGAAGATGGATTGTGGAAAGAAAAAAATCATTTAATTACTGAGAGTCAGTGTTTTGCTTGCCCAAATATGAGTAATTTAAATTAACAGGAAATATAGAAGCTTTCAGGGATTCAATGATGAGACCCAAGTTTAAGGTTTGTATCTTTTATTAACCAGCAAGCAAGCAAGGTGATGATATCACCTTCAAATATATATTGTAGTGATCAGAAGCTAATAAGATAATAGATTATTAGTAAACTATGTACAGAAACAGCCTCACCAAACAGCCATGACTTGTGTACGTTTGACCGGGGAACTCCAGTAGGGTCCACAGGAGTTCAGCTGATTGGGAAAACCCTGGGCACGAGAGCTGTTTTCGTCCACAGGTGAACTTCTGAACTCTGAAACTAAGTTCCCTCACTCTTTATACAAAATATGAGTGTTTATGTGTGTGCTATTTATTTTCAAATGAGAAAAGCATTTGCCACGGGCCAGGCTCCAAAATCCCCCTCACTCAATGAGTTAACGCTCAATGAGAAGGAGCCGACACCTTAATCATCTGCACCTCAGTGCCCCTCTGCTGGCCATATTTGGATGACTCCCTCCTGAAGGAACAGCTCTTAAAGTTCCAAAATCCAAAAAAGGAATCCTATAGATAATTCTCCATCCACAGTGCCTGCATATTGATATTGCTATAGTAGCATTCCATCCCAGACAGGGGGAAAGGGGGAACAGGTGGGATGGGGACAGGGTTGTTTGCTGCAGGCTGTGGGGAAAAATGAAGACAAAAAAGAAAACTGGGCCAATAACACACCCCAGACACGGACACAGGTGATTGTCAAGTGACAGTAACATTAGCTGTGCCCCCAGCTGCTAGTCAAGTTAAAATGCGCAGATAGACAAAATCTGTATGTGGATCGATTCTTGGTTGGCTGCCTAAACATTACAAAGTGATAAGCAAAACTTGGTTAATTTATTGCTAAAGCCAATCCTTGGTTTATTTATTGCTACTTACTAGGATTTTCTCCAGTGGCTTTTGGTGAAATGGAGCTTAATATCAGCAGAGTCTTAAAAATAGCATTTGTCCTTATACAGTTAAGACAAATGAGATCCCTTTTTAAAAATGTGAGTTGGATACATAGCTTTTTTGTTGTGTAGAAAAATCAATGTCTTTATTGTAAATTATTTTATTACCATAATTGTAATGAACAATAAAATATGGATTTTTTAAGCAACTTGGTAAATATACTTAGAAATATATTGTGTTTATAAGGCTGATGTTAAGGTAAAAAGCACATCTATAATAAATAAGATAAAATTAGATAAAATGACACTTTACTAATCACCAAAGGTCAATTACATTCACAAAGTACACAAAGAAAAAAGTAAGTTAATTAAAACTGAAAAAACACAATAATTGGAGAATGCAAAATAAAAGAAAAGCAGTGTTTATTATTACACTGCAGACAGTATGAACCCAAGATATTTTATATTTTATCTGGTCAACTTTACTTCATTTGTTAATATACCTCCATTCTTGCATTTCAGGTCTGCAACACATTCCAAAAAAAGTTGAGACGGGGACAATTTAGGGCTAGTAACGAGGTGAAAAAACTAAATAATGATGTGATTCCAAACAGCTGATGTCACCAAATCTCCAGTTTGTCAACTAATGTGTAAGAAAATTTGCATAATTTTTCCCCTTCAGTGTGTAAAGGGCAAGGGCGCAAGCCTAAGCTGAACACCCGTGATCACTGATCCCTCAGACGGCACTGCATCAAGAATCATTATTCATCAATAGCTGATATAACCACCTTGGCGAACCTTTGTCAAGCACTACAATACAGAGTTAATGTACAAATGCTACTTTGCAAAAAATTTTATGTTAAAAATGTTAACCATGTCCAGAAGTAGCATTACGTTCTCTGGGCTTGAAGGCAGTATTTCAGATCTTTCTGGAAGCAATGTAACGACATCTTTTACACTGATGTCCAGGTATTTTTAAACAAGTCAATGCAAATACACCTGCTGCACACTAGTGATGGGTCGGTCGCGAACGATCCGGCTCTAAGAGCCGGCTCTTTAAAGTGAACGATGGGATCCGGCTCCTGATTGGGAGCCGATTCGTTTTTTCCCGTTTTTTTCCGTTTTTTTTCTGTCAAAACCGCACGTGATTGTTCAAGATCCGTGGTGGCGTTTGTGTGTTTACACTGAGCAGGAGGGGAGGGGTTACACACACAGAGACAGCGTGCACACGAACAAGAGGGAGAGAGAGAGAGAGAGAGAGAACTCAGCGCTTTACACAGCCAGACATTACACACTGGAAAGGTGAGGAAAATGAGTGAGAGGAAACATAGTAAAGTTTGGACACGAGAAGCCCCTTTTACAGAGAAGTTCAGACCCACTGAACTAAATACTTACAAATACTGTCACCTGGATGCTTTCACCTGGATTTTCTTTTTGTTTTGCACATTTTCATTTATATTTTGTTGAGTGTGAGTGATGCTTTGTTGATGTGTTGTTTCACTCTGGATGCTTGTTTATTTTGTTTTGTTTATTAGGATTTTAACGTCACGTTTTACACTTTGGTTACATTCATGACAGGAACATTCACCTCACTTGCATGTCTTTGGACTGTGGGAGGAAACCGGAGCACCCGGGGGAAACCCACGCGGACATGGGAAAGATATGCAAACTCCACACAGAAAGGACCCGGGCTCTTCACCTTGGGATCGAACCCAGGACCTTCTTGTCGTGAGGCGACAGTGCCAACCACTTAGCCACTGTGCCGTCCCACTCTAGATGCAAATGTACAAATGATATACACAATCAGATATTTTTGTCTAATTGAGATGGGTCTTTGTTTTTGTATTTTATAATTTATTGTTGGAGCACTCTGTTCCATGTTGAGTATATAAATAAAGCAATTTAAATAATAAACATTTGATACAATGTTTTTTTACATTAGTAATTAATTTTACATGTAATTTGGTAATAAATTAATTTAAGCGACAAAAAAATCTAAGGAGCCACTTGGGAGCCGAAAGAGCCGGCTCTTTTTAGTGAGCCGAGCCAAAAGAACCGGCTCTCTAAAAGGAGCTGAAATTCCCATCACTACTGCACACATTACAGGCATGGCTATGGGAAAAAAAGAATACATACAGTATACTTGAATGGCCTGTTCTGACCTGCCCCCAGTAGTGAATATGAAGAAAATTTTAAAAAGACAACAACAACTCTAATACGTGTTTGCAGGAAGAATGGGAACACTGAGCACTAAAACACTAAAACACTTCATTGCTTGTAATTCTTGGTGCCAAAATGTCTTATAAGCGTTGTGAGAATAAATGGCAACATTACAAAGTGGTAAATACTTTTGGCTATACTGTGTATATCAGATAAACTTTCACAACATTTCAATATGAACAGTTAAATGACTTAAATATCAGATTAAAGCATAAAACGCAGATCTAAAATTATTACATGCAAAGCAATGTGATCAGTGTTTAATTTGCAGCGCACTTAACACTTGCATACACCACTTCTTTTTCTGCTTGTTTGTTCTTCCTTTTGGAGAAAGTAACTGTAGAATAGTTCATCATCCCTTGATTGTCCTCCTATAACAGTCAGTTAAAATACTGAAATGTACGTAAATAAATATTTCAACATGCATATTATATCCGTAACATAAAAATATAATACTAACAGCTTAGTAACTAATCACTACAGTGGTGCTTCACATTTACACTTTTATCTTCAGAGAAATTCTATTAAAATATCACTTCTATTAAAAGGTCAAATGTGTTTCTCTGAAGGTACCAAACATTGTTTTCAAACATTAGATGCAAGACAAATACCAATTAAAAATCATAGTTGTGCGACAGTGTTTACTTGTTCACTCTCTGTACAAGCTCATTTTATTAACATTATATATAGAGAATTAGGGTGTTATATTTGACCTGCTTTTTTACTTTTAATGTTTAGTAATCACTACTTAGGTCATGTTCCTTGATTCATGTTTCATGGTTCAATATGAAGGAACCCTGGTGGCACAATGGTACTACCACGTTTGCATACAGACATGATTGGCTTTGTCTGCGGATGGTCTGATGTAAATTGCACGGCAACTACAATATAGACCGTCCACTTCTGTGCAATACTCCTCATTCCAATAATATTGAAATAATAATTAATGTTACCTCTTCATGTTGAAGATTAGCTTGGGCATCAGCATCTGTAAGACAACAGTAAAACAAATCTGTTGCATTGCTTCAACTATTGTAATTGTTATTAGTAAAATTGTAAAATCCATAAGCTTTGTGTTTACCTCTTTTCTGGGTGCTTTTTTGTTTCAGCGTAATTGAGAACAATATCACTGGAATCAGGGCAATAATAGACAGGATGCTACCCAAAACCAGTGTCAATATAAAAAAGATGCCACCATCGCAGTCTCGGGATGTCAGATTTTCTTCATCATCTATTCAAAGTTAGATTGTAAATGAAATGTTAAACCCTGATGTTAATTCCATGTTAGCAATCAAGATATAAATACAATTTGTACCTGTTTTTGTTTTTTGTTGTGTTCCATGTTCAGTGTTGTTCATTGATGAGTTTTTTCCTTTAAAGTAAAATATCAAGGCTCTCATCATTGAATATTAACATACTACAATGTTAACAAGCATTAAATTAAATTGTTACTTTGCAAACATGAATAAGTCCATATAAGAAATTTGCTTTAGTGAATTTATGCAAATTGAACTTGCACATGTGTCCATTCACTGCACTAATTCCTACACTAAAAAGCAGAAATGCTGTTTCAATGAATACAGAGAAACAAAAAAGAGCAGTGATGGAAAAACAATCAGATACTCTTATAATACAGAAATACATTAGCCAACATTTCAGCAAAATGATAGAAAAGTAATTTCTGAATATTTTATATAAAAATGAGAGGAAACTTTTGTATGTCATGCAGCATCATTGTAATAAACCTACTGACTTAAAACAAAATAATTTTGAAAACTATGTTCAGGTGGCACAAATAAAATTTTTACCTTCTTGATTTTTTTTATATTTTCACATGTCACACATTTTATATAAAAACACAACTGGTCATGTTTAAAAAAATATTTGCTCTTTAAATTACTTCCAAAAACTAACAGTAATTTAATGAAAATACTTTCAGAAGTATGTTCATCATTGAAGCACAGAATAAAAAAAACACATGTCCTCAATACACATAAAGTTTTTTACCCATTATATTAACAAAGTGATCAATTATATCAACAACAATGTATGTGAATAAAATTATGTAAAAATGTAAATAATTAAACATTGTTACCTTTAACCTCTAACCTTGTTGAATTGTCAAAGATCATGCGATTCCAGCGTATAACTCCACAATAATAAAGGGCAGCATCAGTTTTAGCCACTTTCACAATTTTTAGAGTTGAAGTTGTTTCACTCCTGGTGATTTTAATTTTGTTTTCTTGAAATGTATTACAATAAAAAAATCGGCCAGAAGCATAAAGGCTTGTTGCAATACAAACTGGTGATGAGTTGTAAAGTTGCTTAAACCAGTAAAGAATGTCTTTTTTCAAAATGTTTGAACAGTGAAAAATTGCACTTTCACCAGCACTGACTGTCAGTTTGTGGCTCTGTGTCCACTGGGCAGAACCTAAACCTGAAATTCATCAAAAAAACAAAAAAGTGGTAGAAGAAATTTAAAATTTGCATTTAGCTTTTTGCAAATATTTAATGCTCTATTTTTGTTGTATAGTATACTCCAATGTGTAATTTACAGCTCTAAATATTAAAGCACCATAATGTTTATTATACATGTTTTTAAATAGTTATGTAGTAACATAGCTGTTCCTGTTCTAATTTATCACAGTGGAAACAAAACAAATATACTTACATAATATACTGAGCACAAGTGTGGGTGAGAAGTAGAGCTTCATATCTGAGATGTAGTTGGCGGTCTTCTGCATGAGAGCATAATCAAACTGCTTCATTATTTACTTGTAAGAGGCGTGGCCTTTAGAGAAGTACAGTAGACATGCAAATAGAATTTTTGGTTGTTTGTTTTTACAAACAGCCTATTTACACAAATGTACTATATTAACTTTAAATGGGAAGTGAATAATGTATGGGTTATAAAATATTTTATATTAAAGAACAACCAGAGTGACTATTAGAGTTGTTTATTAAAATAAAATAAAATAAAATAAAATGCATGTAATAGAGTTAAATATATTTACAAAGTTAGGACATTTGATTATTTTTTTTTTTTCCCCTTGCCTGCAGGTAGACTTCGATGTCAGTTTAACTGTTTTAATTATTTTCCACAATGCTAACTGGCTTATGTATACAGTTATTTGAATCATAATGGTGGCACAGGGAATCAGGAAGTAGCACTGTTGTTTTACAGCTAGAAGGTCCGGGTCCTTTCTGTTTGGAGTTTGCATGTTCTACACTTATCTGTGTGGCTTTCCTACCAGTCCAATGACATGTGATGTGAAATTAGATGAATTGGAGATACAAAATTGACTGTGATGGTGTTTGACATTAAACTTGAACTGATAAATAATGTGTAACTACCTGTCCTGTCATGAATGTAACCAAAGTGTAAAACATCATTATAAATAAATAATAAATAAAATCTGAATCATAATTGGCTTGTTTTAGTATGGATGATTCACACTTTCACTTTCAGGAGTTAGAGAGCAGGCACGCTTGGTTCGTGATTATAATAGCTTTATTATAATGCACAATAGTTACACATACAATAAGTAATAATTCCCAACCTAAAACTACTTGCAAAGCATATATACACCCTGGATTTAAGCTATCATCACCCACATCTGATCAGCTGGGGAGCCCCTTCAGCTCTGGCAGGAGATAAACTTCACCCAGAAATGCCGGGAGATTCACGCTGTCCCACGGCTGAGCTCCTGCAAGTGCCAGGGACTTTTCCCCTTTTATATAGCAATTCAGGCGCGGTTAACTAGAACCTTTGTGTATGAACGGGAAGGAGTTGGCCAGACTCTCTCCCTTTCTGGGAGTTGCACTAATTTTCATAACGATGTCTCAAGGTTGGGTAAGGCAAGGGTTTGTGCATTTCAGCTTCCCAGTTTCGAAATAACTGTTCCTCTTTTTCAGTGAGTCAGGGCCACAACCGAGACCAAAACACATTACTAGACCATATCAAGGTTGGTCCATTCCAGATCTCGATAAGGCTGCGTTCTTTGCGTACCGCTCAGCATGCAGGGCCATAAGGGCCCCATGGATTTGGACCATATGTCTGTCTTCGTACTTTAGATTGCGTTACGTAATAAAAAATACCTACTCCAGGTTTTAAACATATCTTTACACTTGGTCCCTCGGCCATGGCTTAGTTGCAGATAGCATTATATTAAACCCTACACACAAGTCTACAAACATAAACACATAAGCAAGTATTCCATACAAGTAAGACAATAGAAACCCCTAATAGAACTAATATAGGATGAGTAACTAATTGTAACAAAGAAGTGGCCCGTGGGGACCACCTATTGAAAATACCTCACCATGAATCTTTAGCCGAGTGTTTAAGCAAATATTGATGCAAGATTAATTCAATTTCTTTTGGATTTGTTCTAGGCTTATGTCCACTCGACTGTGTTGAACCTCCCACTGGAAAGATTTCAATATATCAACCTTTGAATGATTAGATAACAGGTATGTTTGATTATTCCATTGCCAAATATAAATATCATGCAAACAACCCACAAAAGGGGTGTAAGGCAATTGAGGATTTGGTTGCATGGTAGCCACACACAAACGATGTGGACCTACCTCATGGAAACTAGAATAAGACGATGGGAGGATTTCTTAATCACAAATTCCCACCGTTTGTATCAAACATGGGTTCCACACAGTGGAGTGGAGAAAGCATACTAACCCTCTATCGGTTTCATCACAGTCAGATGAATCACGGGTCTGATTATCATCACCTATTCAATTACCTTGTATTCTTAACCTAAGGAATTGAGGTGGTAATCCTACCAATAATGGTTAGTTATGAAATTGACTAACAGTTTGTTGTTCAGTTACATTAAACATAGAATAAACATGTTAGGGTGCCTGCGGTAGCTGGTGAACTTACCCCGGGTTCCCAGCGAAGCAGGCGTTACAGAACAAAGCAAAGCAAGGCCTCTTGTAGGAGGTCTGCTAATTAGAGTGATTGCCTGCAGCTGCACCTGGCCTATTTAGGCCACCAGCATGCAGCAGCGGGCATCACACCTTTTGTTTCTTTGGTCTGTTTGTTGGAGCATCAACTCACACTTTTTGTAGGGAAAGATGGTAGCCCGATCGGTGTAAGACCGCTCGGGTATGTAAGCTGTAAGGCTGAGGTAGTTAGCCCTTTTCCATCTGCCTTGTTAGGAAAAGCTTGGTGCGACTATGTTCAGCCCATGTGCTGAAGTTTATTTTAGCGTTAGCGCTAGCACTCCTGCCTTGTCAGCAGGAGGTTGGCTTCGGCCTAATTCCCCGCTTTTGCACCGTTCAAGTGAGCTTAAGTCAAAGCAGTTCACTATATCCTGGGTGGTGCAGTCTGGTGAGTGTTTGTCTCCTGCGCCAGCATCCCTGGTTCAAATCTGACTTTATTGCTCGCTCTTCATTACAAATAGTATGTTGTCCCTTAACCGAAACCCAATAGACAGTAGAAATATAATATTCCAAAATGCCCTCCACCCACTTATACTATGTACTAAATTGTATAACATATCCATGTATTATACTTTGTATGCAGTTAATTGCAAAGTATTGCCATTTCCTTATGAATATCGTACCACATGTTCTGTTGTTAGCAAATTACAGCGACTTATAGGACCAGTTTTATAGTGAAATTACAGGTCCAATGTTTTTGGACCTTTTTTGTGGAATTGCCCTGTTTCTACTCATTAATGTGTTTGGATTTCTGACAGTCTGGCTTGTAATTAACTTCCTTTTTGGATCTCCCTTACTGTACTCTTTGATTACTTTTATTAAACTACTAATCTTATTCCACAAGTGCTTGGTTTTCTGCATGCTTCATTACAATGGACACTGTTTTGCCTTTAACAGACTTCTGTCATGTCTCTGCAGTTGGCTGCAGCACTGCTTGGGCAAGACTTAAGGCTAAAGCAGTGATACTGTTGAGCTTGTGTCCAGTAAGGCCTTTACCTGTCTGTTCTAGACCACACAGATCAACCACAGACCCTTCTGCCAGCCTAGTCACCCTACAGTGTACTTGGTGATGAGTGCCTTGATGGCAGGGGTCCAGCCTGCCCTCACTGATCAGCCCTGCTGTCGTTTCCTGCTGGCTGTGTAGCCCGGCACTCTCATGCCTAATGACCATTCTTTCTGCACCACCAGCACACCATCTTTGGCTGAGGACTGTTCAACAGACTGTGGTCCCAGTTGTTCGTTTCCTCTTGCTGCACCAAGTAGGAGGCAGATCTGGACTGCAGGCAATCCAGTCAAGCACATGTTCCGTGTGTCTATGATACCCCTCTGTTTTAGCGCATGCAGAGTGAGGTCTGACATTGTGTTGCTGAAATAATAGACTTCCCAAGATAAATATGTTGCTTTGATGACAGTGTGTCTCTCTAACATCTAAATATGCAAGCATAGTCCACTTCTTTGCCAAACAGGGCCAGGGCAAAAAGCAAGGGCAAGGTGACCTGTTCAATGGGTAAATTAACAGCTAGCTAACCAGACAATCATCAGTTAGCATTGTGCAAATTAATCAGCTAGTTAAAGTAGGTAGGAAGGTAAGTAGATCAGAGCAATCTAGATGATTTTCAATAAAATCCTCCCCTTCTCCCTTAGGTGGTGCGTTGTCCAACTGCCCTAAGGGACAAGCCGCCCGCCCCTGATTATTTCCCAGTAATAGTTTTACCTACAGATTATACTTTTATCATTACCACATGCCATTAACTTATTAATTGCCATTGTATGTGTCATGTTTTAGAGTTCAGTAAACATTATAACGATTCAGAATTTAGCACTGTGAGTTTGATTCCCTGGGTGAGCATTTAGTGGAGCATCTAGTACTGACTGAGCATTTAGTGGATCCTTTTTGGTCAGTGAAAACTTTGTTACTACCTTTGTTAGTTAAATAAAGGTTCAAGAGAATTAACACATCACAGATTCTTTATTGCATTTTACAAAACATCCCAACTTTTTCAGTAATGGGGCCAAAATAGGTCAGTGGCTGACATGATATTCTATGCATTATTATATGCTCAACATGTAAAAAATAAAAACACTTACCCTTAAATCATTGAAAAGTCTCATTAATAGGAATTAATAGGATTAATAGGAAAACACACCTGTCAAAACTTTTTGGGAGTGTGTTGCGGCCATTCTAAATGCGTTCATATTGGAAATATTTTCTTTTTTACTTTTATTACAAGGCAACAAGGAACAAGATACAAGACACAGGTGATTGTCAATTAATGGCTACGTCACTGTGTCCCCAGCTGCTAGTCAAACTAAAGTGTGCAGATGGACAGGAATCTAAATGTGTAGTGACTCTTGGATGGCTGCTTCCATGTTACAAAGTGACAAGTAAAACATCAATTAAATTCTTGGTTCATTTACCTACCTACCTACTAAGATCTTCTCCACTGGCTGTTGGTGAAATGGAGTATGAAACTAGCGAAGCTTTAAAAATAGCATCTGCCCTTATACAAATGGGATGTCTTTTTTAAATGTGAGTTGGATGGGTAGCTTTTGCAGTTATGTAAAATAACACATGTATTTATTGTAAATTATTTAACCATAATTGTAATGAAAAAATAAAAGGAAGATAGATGAATGTGATCTCACAATACAACACAGTAAAAAAAAGTTTGCACAAAAGATTAAAATAGTGTTCACAAGGATGATATTAAGGTAAATGGTGGATCTCTAAAAATAAGATTTAAAAAAGCTGATAACACTTTATTAATCGCCATAGGGAAATTAAGCAGTGTTTAAGCAGCTTTCATACACATAATACGAGTTCACATACAGGTAGGCTAAATAAAATAGATAAAAAAAATTAGGTGGAATTTAGGGCTAGTAAAGGGGTAAAAATAACTTTATAATGATGTGATTTCAAACAGGTGATGTAAACATGATTGTAATCATGATTTTGTACAGAAGCAGCTTCCAGGAAAGGCTAGGTTTTTGATGAGCAAAGATGGGCAGAGGATCTCCAGTTTGTCAACAAATGCGTAATAAAATTATTATAAAGGTTTAAAAACAATGTTCCTTAAAGAAAGAAGGAATCGGGAGGAATTAAAGTGTGTAAAGGGCAAGTGCGGACGCCTTAACTAAACATTTGTGATATCTATACCCTCTTGCACTTCATCAAGAATCGCCATTCATCAATAACTGATATAACCACATCTGCAAGGAATCATTTTGGCAAACCTTTGACAAGCACTACAATTACATTCACAAATTCCACTTAAAACTTTACTGTGACTGTGTTACACTTTACTGTGTCTTATGTTATCCATGTCCAGATGAGGCACTGAGTTCTCTGGGCCCAAAGGCATCTGGGATGGACCAGTACACAGTTGAATCATGTATTGTGGTCAGACGAATCAGCATTCCAGTGTTGTGACATAAATGGTGAAAAGTACATTAACATTATAGAGCAGCATATTCTGCTTGTAAAAATATATCTTT
The DNA here is from genome assembly GCF_030014385.1 of Trichomycterus rosablanca. Taxonomy (NCBI): domain Eukaryota; kingdom Metazoa; phylum Chordata; class Actinopteri; order Siluriformes; family Trichomycteridae; genus Trichomycterus; species Trichomycterus rosablanca. Next base: position 25,320,782 of record NC_085991.1, on the reverse strand, counting down.
TCCAGGGACGTCCATGCATTTTTTAAGACAATGCAAAACCACATGCTGCACACATTACAAATGCATGGCTGCAGAAAAAGAGGGTACGGGTACTGACCTGTCTGCATTCTTGTCTGCATTCCTGTCCTGTCCCCAATTGATAATATAAAGAGAATTTCCAAAATGAGAAATGTGACAACAACCCTGCACTGTTGCACACCTTAAGACATGTTTGTAAGAAAAATGGGACAGAATAAACCGGAAACACTTCATCACTTAGTATTCTCAGTGCCAAAACATCTTTTAAGTGTTGTGAGAACGGCAACATTACAAAGTCTGTCCCAACATTTTTGGGACTTTGTTGCAGGCAATTATATAATTGCTGTTTTTCACCTGTTAGTAACTTTTAATTCAGATTAGTGCCAACATACTTTTATATACCAAATAATGTATTTCAAATAAACCGTCATAACATTTCAACATGAACAGTTAAATGACTCAAATATTAGATTAATATACAGTATGCACGACATTTCAAATTTTATTTCATGCAAAACAGTGTGATAATTGTTTATTTTACTGCAGCGCACTAAACACTTGCATACACCACTTCTTTCTCTGCTTGTTTGTTCTTGCTTTTGGAGAAAGTAACTGTAGAATAGTTCACCATCCCTGGATTGTCCTCCTATAACAGTCAGTTAAAATACTGAAATCTTAATTAATATTACAACATGCATATTATATCCGTAACATAAAAATATATAACTATACTAACAGCTTAGTAACTAATCACTGTCAAAAAGGTTCAAAAGGGTTAAAATATTATATTTGATCTTCTTTTTTACTTTTAATGTTTAGTAATCACTACTTAGGTCATGTTCCTTGATTCATGTTTCATGGTTCAATGTTAAGGAACCCCGGTGGCACAATGGTACTACCACATCTGCATACAGACATGATTTGCTTTGTGTGCAGGATGGGTTTATGTAAATTGTATGGCAACTACATATAATATAGACCATCCACTTCTGTATAATACTCCTCAATTGGTATCAGGGTCTTAGTTGGTCTAAAGCTAAATAAAATATAATAAGACATAAAAAGATTTTTCTCTTTATAAATATATACTAACATAAGCTCAATGTAAACTCACAAAAACTAAAATTTAAATGTTAAAAAGTACTGTGGACACAAACTTAATAATGTTTATAATAATACTGAAATAATAATTAATGTTACCTCTTCATGTTGAAGATTAGCTTGGACATCAGCATCTGTAAGACAACAGTAAAACAAATCTGTTGCATTGCTTCAACTATTGTAATTGTTATTAGTAAAATTGTAAAATCCATGAGCTTTGTGTTTACCTCTTTTCTGGGTGCTTTTTTGTTTCAGTGTAATTGAGAACAATATCACTGAAATCAGGACAATAATAGACAGGATGCTACCCAAAACCAGTGTCAATATAAAAAAGATGCCACCATCACAGTCTCGGGATGTCAGATTTTCTTCATCATCTATTCAAAGTTAGATTGTAAATGAAATGTTAAACCTTGATGTTAATTCCATGTTAACAATAAATATATAAACATATTTTGTACCTTTTTTTGTTTCTTGTTGTGTTCCAGGTTCAGTGTTTTTCATGGATGAGTTTTTTCCTTTAAGGCAAAATATCAAGGCTCTCATCACTGAATATTAACATACTAAAATGTTAACAAGCATTAAAATAAATTGTTACTTTGCAAACATGAAGAAGTCCATTTAAGAAATTTGCTTTAGTGAATTTATGCGAATTGAACTTGCAAATGTGTCCATTAACTGCACTAATTCCTACACTAAAAAGCAGAAATGCTGTTACAGTGAATACAGAGATACAATACTTGTGATGGAAAAAGAAGCAGATAGTCTAACAATACAGAAATACATTAGCCAACATTTCAGCAAAAGAATAGAAAAGTAATTTCTGAATGTTTTATATAAAATAAACTCCTCAACACACATAAAGTATTTTACCCTAAGCCAGATCAATAAAATCATTTATATAAAAAATGATAAATTTTATCAACAAAAATATATATGTAAATAGAATTATATTAAAAAAAAAAATAATTAAACACTGTTACCTTTAACATCTAACCTCGTTGAATTGTTAAAGATCATGTTATTCCACCGTAAAAATCCACAATGATAAAGGGCAGCATCAGTTTTAGCCACTTTCACAATTTTCAGAGTTGAAGTTGTTTCACTCCTGGTGATATTAAAATCTTTTTCTTGAAATGTGTTAAAATAAATTATTCGTCCAGAAGCATAAAGGCTTGTTGCAATACAAACTGGTGATGAGTTGTAAAGTTGTTTAAACCAGGAAATAATGTTGTCTTTTTTCGAGATGTTTGAACAGTGAAAAACTGTTCTTTCTCCAGCACTGACTGTCAGTTTATGGCTCTGTGTCCACTGGGCAGAACCTAAACCTGAAATTCAATCAAATAACAAGTTGTAGAAGAAACTTAAAATGTGCATTTAGCTTTTTACTAATATCTATTGTTTATTAGTAAAGCTCTATTTTTGTTGTATAGTATACTCCAATGTGTAATTTACAGCTCTAAATATTAAAGCACCATAATGTTTATTATACATGTTCCTCAATAGTTATGTAGTAACATAGCTGTTTCAGTTCTAATTTATCACAGTGGAAACAAAACAAATATACTCACATAATATACTGAGCACAAGTGTGGGTGAGAAATAGAGAACCATATCTGAGATGTAGTTGGAAGTCTTCTGCATGAGAGTATAATCAAACTGCTTCATTATTTATTTGTAAGAGGCGTGGCTTTTAGAGTAGTAGACATGCAAATTGCCTTTTTTTGTTTTTACAAACAGCCTATTTACACAAATGTACTATATTAACTTAAATAGAAAGTGAATAATGTACATTAATTTATTTTAAAGAACAACCAGATCTGCATTTTTTTACCTGTATGTAAGCCTGCAGGTAGACTTCAGTAGACTTGTCAGTTTGACTGCTTTCTTTTCCACATTGTTAACTGGCTTATGTATAAAGTTATTTTAATCATAAGGGTGGCACAATGGATCAGCACAATGAATTGGAGATACAAAATTGACTGTGATGGTTTGGCTGTGAAGCCAAAGAAGAAGCCAAAAAAGTGGATCCCGTACCAAGTCAAACCTAACCTCTTAAATAAAGCCCATGTAACAAAACTGAAGCTCTTTTTTGACACATTATTGGATAAACCACTTCTTTGGAAAAGACAATTATGCTTAGAAGAGGTAAAGCAAAAAAGGAAGAGCATAGCCAGCAACAAGATGGCTGGATACAGTTAGTGGAATAGTAAATGAGCCAATAAGAAGCCTGAAGACCCAAACAGAAGACATAATGTACCTTTAACCCATACCCACACCTTTAACTCCTCTAAAACAAACTGGAACTGGAGTAACTGGAACCAAGGATGAAGCAGGTGGTCATGGAACTATTTGGTACTAAAACCTAAAAGTAGCATCAACAAGGATCATGATCAGATTTAAATATATGATGCTTGGTGAAGGTAGACGGACTAGCAGGGTTGAAAACTTAAATGACAGTTCTTCATGACAGTTTGTTTCTTTACATGAGTTTTTGAGTTGTAACTGTTTGTACCCACATGACCAATCAGGCTCTTTCTTTATACTCTATGCTGCCTCAAAACCACATGATGCAATCTGCTTCTTTTTCCATCACAAGTCATTAATACACTAGGTTGTTTTAATCAAAACTAAAAGTAACTATTATAACCATGTAGACTATAATTAAAACACTAGTGTGGCAGCTATTTTTTAATTATTAGATTAAAAATACTACAGTTTGATATTCTAAGGTCAGATTAATTACTAAATTCTTCAACCAACTCTAAACTAACTCATATGATTCAGTGTATACCACTAAAGACTACATGTCACAGGAGTCTGCGAAGGGTCACATCATTTCATGGCATCTCCAGCTACCAAACAGGACGCCCTCATGCATTTTATGTCACCACAGTTCTAATCAAGCACCTGTGTCATATTATCTTGTTTACCTTGTTTACACTCCTGTTTGTATGCAGTTAATGCAGTAAAGTATTGCCATTTCCTAAAAACTAAAAGTAACTATTATAACCAAGTAGACTATAATGAAAACACTAGAGTGGCAGCTATTTTTTAATTATTAGACTAAAAATACTACAGTTTGGTATTCTAAGATCAGATAGAATACTCGATCCTTCAACCAACTCTCTACAGGGCTCTAGACTAACGTTTTGCACTGGTTGCACTGGTGCGCCTAACTTTTTGTCTTAGGTGCACCAGCACAAAAGTTAGGTGCACCCAAATTTTCGACCGCATCACATTTAACACCGCAGTTTTACAGGTTCACTTTTTTTTTTTTTTTTTTTTAAATCACTGTCCATACAGGCAATATTGACTTGTAAATAACTAACAATCTGGTCAACATGGCCTCGTCTGATGATCTGTTTGCTGCTGCCTGCCACTGAAAGGCAATGGGGAGAGGGGACACTTGGGCAGTGCATTTATCGAGACATGTAATGTATTTTATAGATGCATTGGGCTTTTTCAGCCTTTCAATTCGAAATGTATTAGAACCAGTCACAAATATACTATTGCCGGCCACTGTCTTCCCATGCTCTTTACAGTTCATTATAGTATTATAGACTAATTATAGCACACTTATAAAAATTACAAAAATAATAATAGAGTAAATGTGTATGTGTGTGTGTATATCTATTTATGTGTGTGTGTATATTTAAAATGATATGCATATGTTTGTGTGTGTGTGTGTGTGTGTGTGTGTGTATGGGGCTCTAGAGTGTTAGAGTGTAATCTTAAATGCAGTGCATTATATTATCGGCTTTACTGGATCTTTTACACAGATTCCCAAAATCGCTTGCGGTGCACTCACTGCGTATTTTGACTACATGTATTGTAATATATTTTGGTCTTTTAGTTATTTTTATATTTTACTTAACGAAAATATTGTCGTGTTTTTACTTTCACTATCGTCGCACTTTACCGCTAGCATTAGCCCCTTGCTACTGTAGAGGGTCGGCTCACCTAGCCGCTGTCCGGTGGGGATGCTGCGGGTCTTTTGCTGTGCGGTGGTGGAGGTGTGGGAATAAAGGCATACGACAGGGTCGAGTCACTTTAACTGTTTAGTCAGGACTTAAGTGAGCGTTACAGCACTTTACACCGCCGAGCTCCAGAACCCGAACTTCCATTCTGGGGACATCCGGCAAGTCTCATATACAAAACTAAACTTACTGCAGAACGTCCGAACGCACGTGTATAAACCTGGTGCTGCATTCTGATTGGCTGAGCTGAATGTCGCTCACATATCACCGCTACAATATTGTCCCGCCCTTCGCTATCTCTGATTGGTTTAGACCATGATATTGGCCTAATGTGTGTCTGGTTTTTTTTTTTTCCTCGGACGCCTGGTCGCACCGGTGCGACCTGAGATTTTTTTTAGTCGCACCATTGAGAAATTAGGTCGCATGTGCGACCAAATTGGTCGCACTCTAGAGCCCTGCTCTAAACGAACTCATATGATTCAGTGTATTTCACTAAAGACTACATGTCACAGGAGTCTGCGAAGGGTCACATCATTTCATGGCATCTCCAGCCACCAACCAGGACGCTCTCATGCATTTTATGACACCACAGTTCTAATTAGGCACCTGTGTCATATTATTTTGATTGCTCGGTTCTATACATACTCCTGTTTGTATGCAGTTCTTTGCAAAATATTGCCATTTTTTATGGATATCATACCACTTTTATTGTGTACACTAAGACCTTTAGCTGTCTGTTCTAGACCACACAGATCAACCACGGACCCTTCTGCCAGCCTAGTCATCCTACAGTGTACTTGGTGATGAGGGCCTTCATGGCAGGGGTCCAGTTGGCCAGTTGGTCCAGTTTTTCCGCTGGCTGTGTGGATCAGCACTCTTGTGCCTAATGACCATTCTTTCTGCACCACCAGCACAACATATTTGATTGCGTATTGTTCAACAGACTGTGGTCCCAGTTGTCTGATACTTTTCCTCATGCTGCACCATACATTTTAAGTAGGTGACAGATCTGGACTGCAGGCAGGCCAGTCAAGCACATGTTCTCTGTGTCTATAAGACCCCACTGTTGTAGCACATGCAGAATGAGTACTGGCATTGTGAAATAATGACCCATGATAAATACGTTGCTTTACAAGCAACAAGCATCCTGCATCTGTTATCCATTCCCATTCATGACCCCACAAGGACTAAAAAGCTACAAATGTCACAGCTCAAAACAACTCTGTTCTTTCATCTCAAGTGATATCTTGACTTATTTTACCTTTCTGTGTAAAAGAGGCACCAAAGGCTGGTACCAGAAGAATAGACACCCAATCTACTTCCTCCCTTGGGCATGTAAATCATTTATCATGATTAATGATATCATTTATCATTCAAGAATCATTTACTTTGGAATCCCAAATCTGGACTTTTAAAGACCAAAGACAATTTACTCCTCTCAAACCAAATACACACACACACACACACACACACACACACAAACTCATCTGGAATTCCAGTGACCTGAATCAGGATCTGAGCCATGACTTGACCAGATTTGAAAACAATTGTTGTAATGTCTATAAATAGTATCCTCATACATACTATACCTTTTATGCATCCTTCTTTGACTCTAAATATATTGTTAAGAATTATGTTATAACAATATCATGTATACAAGGCTAAAGAACACTTGAACTGCATGCTTAATCAGTGGTGTAATGATGTCTGTGTATTAGACCTGTTTCATCTATATATTGGTATTTAGATTTTGTTCTATTATTATTATAGTAATATTAACAAGTTTTTTTATTCAACTTTTTTTTTGTCAAAATTAAGCTTTTTGCATGGTGGGCAAAACCAATTTTGTCACATGATCTTACAGAAGGTCCATGTCCTATTGGCTACATCCACTGCATGGCACACTTCTCTAAGTGAGTTAAAGTTAAAAAAAGTTTTAAAGTTTAAAGTTTTAAAGATTTTCTGGAGCTCTCCAGAGTTCAGTCCACCTGCAATGGATGCAGAATGCAGTTCACTGAGAAAAGTTTTTAAAGTCAGCTTAATTGTTCAGTTCACTGCTCGTGTTTCTACAAGATTGGATTTCACTTGAATTATCTGCTTCTGAGCTTCACCACCGGTCAAGGTAAAGTTCCTATTTGGCTGTGTGTAGAGAATCCAGCCTCTTCACTAAATTTCATAGCGCGTGCTGAGCTTTGTGCTCCGCAGAGTGTCACTCTTACTTTGCCTTCAAGCAGTGTATATGGGTGACCATGTTTGAAAAAAATTGGTCTTTAGAAATAATTACAAACTAATTCCTACATGTATTGTTTCTCTAGAAAAAGGTAAGTGATATTACATTCATAATTGAAATACATCTAAATAGTATTTAAAGGAGACATTACTTTCACTGTGTTTGTTTTTCCACAGGTTTTGTGACTAGTGTCTCTGTAATTCAGCCTAAAAAGCTGCAGACGTTTGTACCAGGTCAGACAGTTACTTTATCTTGCAACATTGCTAAATTTAGTGGTCTCTCGGAGAAAGACCGACCTGCATTGTCACCCTTTTTGGTGGTGCTACATATGAATTTTATGGAGACATGATAAAAGATTTACAGCAAATAAATAATGGAAATCTATTTACTTTAACAATAAACAACACAAAGCCACATGACAATGGAATTCATTATTTTTCTATTTGGGATTATGACCTTAATATTTCGGAAATTGAGTATTTCTGCCAATGTCTAGTGGAAGTATTTGTTGGAATATTTTTTTATTTATGCTTTTTGTTAAATTGTATCTGATCTGTACCCCTAGGATCAGATTTAAAGCATCAGCATTACTGTTTGGGTGAAAGCCTATTCTAAAGTGCAAGCCATGGCTGTAGACTGTTATTATGACACAGGAGGCCTCTCCATTGTTGGGGGGGGTTGGGATTTTGCATTGAAGGTGAACCGATTGAAAGATTTGTGACATGCTTACATGAAAAGGGAGCTACATGCATAGTTACCTTGAAAAAGTAATCTGATTACTGATTACTCCTTTAAAAAGTAACTTAGTTACTTTATGGATTACTTGATTTTAAAAGTAACTAAGTCAGATTACAAGTTACTTTATTAGTTACATTCAGCAGCTGCCGTAATGCAACTGGAGCTGCGTAGGCGATTGAAGCGGAATAAGAAACAAGAAAGATAGCGGAAAACGGAGTCCTCTGTTCACAAGTGTAAGTAAGATAAATAAAATAAATTTTTTTAAAGACAAATAAATAACAAAAAGATGATAAATATCCTAAATTTTCGCGAGTGGGGTTTGTAATGAGTCTGTAACTATGGTGATATTACGTCATCACGTCCCCACGTCATCACTTGACGTTGGTAAGATGTACTTCTTTACCGGCCGAGTAGTACATACTTCCTCCAATCTAGTGCATACTCTGTAAATATGCGATTCCGGACGCAGCCCGTGACTTAATTGTCGCATAGGAAAGACGTCACTCCCCGAGACGCAAGAAGAAAGCAAAAATATATCTTTTTACTAAGGAAAATAACAAAAATAGTAACGCACAGTAACTTGGATAAGTAACTTTAATCTGATTACTGGATTGAAAATAGTAACGCATTAGATTACTCGTTACTGAAAAATGTGGTCAGATTAGAGTAACGCGTTACTAAGTAACGCGTTACTGACATCAGTGCAAGAGACTGAGATCAATGATTCACGATGCACCATCTCAGGACTTTGTAAATGCAGTGTGCCAGCAGTCCACCAAGCAGCCGTCAGCCATAGATATCACAACTGTTCAGTGCCGTTACTATGGCACCAACCACATGGTTGGGAGGGAACACTGCCCTGCATTCGGCAAACAATATAAGTCATGCAGCATCAGTAATCATTTTGCTAGAGTCTGCTTGAAAAGCAAAAGGAAACAGACAGAGAGTAAATTACATATGATTGATGATATTCAGCAGAATAACAACAACACTGTGAGCTATGAGCTGTATACCACAGAGCACATTGGCTCAATGCGGGCAAGAGGAAAGAAGTGGCATGTCAGATTGCAAATCCAGCATAAATCTCAGCCATGCCAGCTAGACACTGGTGCTACATGTGATGTAATGAGCATCAAAGATAAAATGAGACTTGCACCCAAAGCCCCATTACTGCCAAGTAACACAATACTGAATACTATATTACGGATAGCTGATGCCCTCACTAAGGCTGTTTTCGACAGCATGTACCATCCATGGCAAAACACACAAATTGGAGTTTGAAATAGTCAAGACAGATCAACTGCCACTCCTCTCAGGGTCCACATGCGAACGCTTAGGCCTTGTTTGATTCATAATCCCAGCTGGCCTACATGCCTTGTCATCTACCACCACATATTCCAACAACTCATTACTCTTAACAAAGGAAACGCTCCTAGCTAGGTACCGGGATGTGTTTTATGGCCCAATAGGATCTTGGCGACGTACACTTTGACTTGGATGAATTTGTGAGGCCAATGCAATGCGCCCCAAGAAATGTCCCAGTCGGTCACATAGCTCCAGTGAGGGAACCCATGGATTGGATCAGCAATATGGTAATCGTTAAGAAACCAGATCAATTGCGGCTTTGTATTGACCCAAAGCATCTCAACACAGCCCTTGTTGATCACACTACATTATGCCCGTTTTGGAGGATGTGCTATACAAACTCCCCAAAGCCAAAGTTTTCACACTGGTGGATGCCCGTGATGCTTTCCTCCAGTGCAGGCTTGATGAGGAAAGTAGCCGCATGACCACCTTCTTTACACCATGGGGGAGAATGCGCTGGCTCAAACTCCCGTTTGATGTTTCTGTGGCTCCAGAGGTGTACCAGAGGAAGCAGCATAAATTATTGGCAGGCCTCAATTGAGTAGAACCTATCGCAGACGACATCTTAGTCGTCAGATGTGGCGATTCAGATTTGGAGGCATGCCAGGATCACAAGGTCAAGCTACTTGCCCTTATAAACCGCTGCAGGGAGGTTACAACGAGACTCAAAGAAACTCCAGTTCAAGGTGTCAGCAGTTTGTTTCCATGGTCACATACTGTCAGCAATGGGCTTAAAGGCAGACCAAGAGAAAATAAAAGCAGTAGTGGACATGCCCACACCTTCAGACGCTAAAGCAGTGCAGCGGTTTGTGGAATTTGTTACATATCTCGCCTGATTCCTGCCGGGGTTGTCAGAGAGCAATACAAGATCTAGTCATGTCGGCCCCAGTCCTGCAATACTATGATGTGTCTAAACCTGTGACAACACAGAGTGATGCGAGCCAACTCGGCCTTGGGTGCTGCCTCATGCAGGAAGGGCGGCCGGTTGCATATGCGTCCAGGGCTCTCTCGTCCTCAGAGCAGAATTACCAAATTGAGAAAGAATGCCTTAAGCGTCTGAGCTGGGCTGCTGTCCATTCCATCTGTGGGTGTATTGCGCCACTGAAGAATAGCCTTCCAGGGGCCACACCCATCCCGGAAGGCTTTTTTACACAGGAGATTGCTGAAACTACTTAAATCGGGTTAAGAACTGTCCAACGCATTTTTAAAAAGTGAAAGGACATTGGGGAAACATCATCTTTGAGAAAGGAATGTGGTCAGAAAAAAATCTTGAATGATCATGATCGGCAATCACTTAAACATTTGGTGAAATCAAATCGTAGAAAAACTACAGTAGAACTCAGGGATATGTTTAGTGAAAAAATATAGTGAAAGTAAGAGCATTTCCACACGCACAATGCAAAGGGAACTCAAGGGATTGGACTCTGGAGCAATGGAAGAAGGTCATGTGGTCTGATGAGTCCAGATTTACCCTGTTCCAGAGTGATGGGCACATCAGGGTAAGAAGAGAGGCGGCTGAAGTGATGCACCCATCATGCCTAGTGCCTACCGTACAAGCCTGTGGGGGCAGTGCTATGATCTGGGGTTGCTGCAGTTGGTCAGGTCTAGGTTCAGCAACATTATGTGCCCAAAGAATGAGGTCAGCTGACTACCTGAATATACTGAACGACCAGGTTATTCCAACAATGGTTTTTTTTTCCTGATGGCACGGGCATATTCCAAGATGACAATGCCAAGATTCATCGGGCTCAAATTATGAAAGAGTGGTTCAGGGAGCATGAGACATTATTTTCACACATGGATTGGCTACCACAGAGTCCAGACCTGAACCCCATTGAGAATCTTTGGGATGTGCTGGAGAAGACTTTGCGCAGTGGTCCAAATTTCCCATCATCAATACAAGATCTTGGGGAAAAATTAATGCAACTCTGGACAGAAATAAATGTTGTGACATTGCAGAAGCTTGTGGAAACAATGCCACAGCAAATGCATGCCGTAATCAAAGCTAAAGGCGGTCCAACCAAATATTAGAGTGTGTGACCTTTTTTTTTGGCCAGGCAGTGTATTTTACATTTACAGTAAATAGTAAATAAATGTAAAATAATCACATAACGAGAGCTTGTATAATGAAGGAAAGTGTTGCAAGTTGGGTGTTACTGGGTGCAGGTTGTGATGGTGGGGGGAATAGAAAGATAAATGAGGTGGTTAATTGGTAAGTAGATTTACCTGGGGAAATGATTAGCATTTTTGTAACGTGTAGTATTATTATGTCATTCTGATGTTAAGCTTGAATTTTTGAATAAAGTCAAACAAATACATTATTTCTTGAATTGCTAATTTTAATGTGAAATGGGCCTATTTAATTTTTGTTTTATTTTACAACATACATATGTATTAGAATCGGAAGCTTTATTTGACAAGTATATTAAGCTTTATTTGACAAGTATGTTTACACATCACACACACATTTGGTTACAATAGCTCAGAGTGCCCAGAAAAAGACAACATTTTACTGTAGTGAGAAAACTGTATGTATATGTACAGTGTATCACAAAAGTGAGTACACCCCTCACATTTCTGCAAATATTTCATTATATCTTTTCATGGGACAACACTATAGACATGAAACTTGGATATAACTTAGAGTAGTCAGTGTACAGCTTGTATAGCAGTGTAGATTTACTGTCTTCTGAAAATAACTCAACACACAGCCATTAATGTCTAAATAGCTGGCAACATAAGTGAGTACACCCCACAGTGAACATGTCCAAATTGTGCCCAAATGTGTCGTTGTCCCTCCCTGGTGTCATGTGTCAAGGTCCCAGGTGTAAATGGGGAGCAGGGCTGTTAAATTTGGTGTTTTGGGTACAATTCTCTCATACTGGCCACTGGATATTCAACATGGCACCTCATGGCAAAGAACTCTCTGAGGATGTGAGAAATAGAATTGTTGCTCTCCACAAAGATGGCCTGGGCTATAAGAAGATTGCTAACACCCTGAAACTGAGCTACAGCATGGTGGCCAAGGTCATACAGCGGTTTTCCAGGACAGGTTCCACTCGGAACAGGCTTCGCCAGGGTCGACCAAAGAAGTTGAGTCCACGTGTTCGGCGTCATATCCAGAGGTTGGCTTTAAAAAATAGACACATGAGTGCTGCCAGCATTGCTGCAGAGGTTGAAGACGTGGGAGGTCAGCCTGTCAGTGCTCAGACCATACGCCGCACACTGCATCAACTCGGTCTGCATGGTCGTCATCCCAGAAGGAAGCTGACGCACAAGAAAGCCCGCAAACAGTTTGCTGAAGACAAGCAGTCCAAGAACATGGATTACTGGAATGCCCTGTGGTCTGACGAGACCAAGATACACTTGTTTGGCTCAGATGGTGTCCAGCATGTGTGGCGGCGCCCTGGTGAGAAGTACCAAGACAACTGTATCTTGCCTACAGTCAAGCATGGTGGTGGTAGCATCATGGTCTTGGGCTGCATGAGTGTTGCTGGCACTGGGGAGCTGCAGTTCATTGAGGGAAACATGAATTCCAACATGTACTGTGACATTCTGAAACAGAGCATGATCCCCTCCCTTCGAAAACTGGGCCTCATGGCAGTTTTCCAACAGGATAATGACCCCAAACACAACCTCCAAGATGACAACTGCCTTGCTGAGGAAGCTGAAGGTAAAGGTGATGGACTAAACCCAATTGAGCACCTGTGGCGCATCCTCAAGTGGAAGGTGGAGGAGTTCAAGGTGTCTAACATCCACCAGCTCCGTGATGTCATCATGGAGGAGTGGAAGAGGATTCCAGTAGCAACCTGTGCAGCTCTGGTGAATTCCATGCCCAGGAGGGTTAAGGCAGTGCTGGATAATAATGGTGGTCACACAAAATATTGACACTTTGGGCACAATTTGGACATGTTCACTGTGGGGTGTACTCACTTATGTTGCCAGCTATTTAGACATTAATGGCTGTGTGTTAAGTTATTTTCAGAAGACAGTAAATCTACACTGCTATACAAGCTGTACACTGACTACTCTAAGTTATATCCAAGTTTCATGTCTATAGTGTTGTCCCATGAAAAGATATAATGAAATATTTGCAGAAATGTGAGGGGTGTACTCACTTTTGTGATACACTGTATGTATTTTTATAATGCAGATATTGTATATGCCAAATATACATAATTGACCAGCATCTGAAAGTGTATATAGTGCAACAAACCAGGCTGTCCTGGAGACCTGTCTACTTTTTAGTGATGCCTATTAAAATATAGTATAAAGAAAATGTGTTGGAAGGATTGTGGAAAGAAAAAATTGAATGATTACTGAGAGTCAGTGTTTTGATTGCCCAAATATGACCCAGATAGCATACGGATGTGGGCCACTTCTGGCAACGTTACGGCACTGCCGGCTCACTGCCGGCATTGGCAAACAGCATATGAGCCAAAAGTGGCCCACATATAGGAAATGCTTATATGGCCCACATGTCCCAAAACAGATCTGGGCCACATCTGGCAAAGACATGGCACCACTGACAAACTAAGTGAGCCAGTAATACTGGCTCTTATATTAAAAATGGTAATATCCCACTTTCTAATGCATTCAAATGCATTAATTTGCAAATAAATAAAACAAAAACGACAACATTTGCAAAATTAATGAAAATTAATATTACTACTGTAACTAAGAATAATAAGATACACTGTAAAACATTTCAGCCTCAATAAGTTATGTGAACTCATTTCTTCTTTTCAACTCAAATTGTCACGACAAGTTTTGGATTTTGAACTCAGGTTATTTAAGTTTTCAGAAAATCTAACGTAAAATAATCAGTTGTCTTGACTACTTGTGAGTTTTTCTATGTTGTCAATGTTCATTTAACTCATGTCTGTAAGTTATCAGTTAAACAAAAGGTGGGGAAAGAGTGGGCGATTCCTATAGGTGGGACCATTTTTGAGTTAGACAGAACAATAATATTTTTTAAAACGTTTAAACCATGGGAGCATGGGGCTAAACAATTTTTTTCACAGACGAAAAGTCATTAATATTAATACTGATAAAAACAAGAATAACACACGTTATACGATAGTGGACTACATTTAGCGGCGGAGGGACACACCTGACTCTGGACTACAGTTTGAGGCGGATTGATACACCGAGTGGAGTTTGGCAAGTTGGAGCGTTTACTACTGAAAGCATCAATGGCGGGAAGCAGGTGAGTTTATCAAAGTTTAAAACCTGTGTGATAAAAAGTTTAATTGTGTACGTCGACCATTAAATGTGACAGAACTGACGGATTTACTCGTTTCGTTATGTTTACCGAGGCCATGAACGCTTAACATTAGGTTAACAGTTAGCTACTACACCACTTGGGTCCATGGCAGATATTTTAAATAATGGTTGTGTAGGTTTGTGCTGTAATGAGTATAACGGAATGTTAACTGTGGTGAAATAAACTTTGGTTTGCTTTTAAACGAAACGTCTGCATGCGTGCTCGGGTAAGCTAATAGTGGAAAAGATTGTTAGCTAGCTAGCTAATTCGTTAGCCATCCACTTTCAAAAGTAAATAATGACTTGTAATAATGTGCGTTTTTACACTGTGTTGATCTGCTGAGCGTTAAAGAATTTGGTTATCTTTTTAAAGTTGTAATTGGGTTTAATTGACCTATGTAGGGATGAATTAGGAGAGCTAAATATCTCCCTATCCAGATAATAATTTTATTCACATACATTTTTGAGAACACAATTTAGCATTCTTGTTTTTTCTCTCTGCAGAGTTCTGAAGATCCCTTTCATGAAGTGGAAATGGTCAAGGAAGAATACTACTGTTTTTATTTTGGGTACACATTGCTGTTTTTAAAAGATGTACCAAGAGCCAAGGTGAAAACGTATGAAATATTTGTTGTTTAAATAAATGATATTTATAAAAAGAAGTTGTAAGTTGATTCATTGTAAAGTTTAAAGAAACTGGGAAACATTTATTAGTCAAGTCTAGAAATGACGAACATAAGCACTGTTAACTTTAGACAATAAGTTATGTGAATGTAGCTGAAGTTTTATGAACTTAAAAGTGTGTGTTAAAATAGTGAGGAATTGTACGTTTGACTAGAAAGTTCATTTTCTAAAATGGATAAAATAAACATATTAAGTTATTTTGACTCAGTGCATCAAGTTGAAACAATGAATAAAGTGAGACATTTAAATGTTTGTTGTATTGTTATATTGATGGAAAACATGATTAAGTGATGATTATTAAATCACAGGGTGTGATGATTAATGGGATTGGGAGAGGGGCATCAGTAAAATTTTGATCTGGGCCACATATGGCATGGTAACAGCCCAGTTGTTTTACATGTGGTTGAGTTGTGGGTCATTTCTGGCCCTGCTGGTTTAAAGGTGGCTGAGATGTGGCCCTTTTATGGCTGTAAAATGGCCGAGTTCCGGCAACCGCATCTGGCCCTCATCTGTGCCATCATTCCATGTGGTATGTGGGCCGCAAGTAAGTGCCGGACGTGGCCCAGATTCGGGCCATATCAAATTTGCTATCTGGGGAGTAATTTAAATTAACAGAAAAGAAAGAAGATTCAATGATGAGTCCCAAGTCTAATGTTTATATTTTTTATTAACCAGCAAGCAATGTATAATATCATGTAGCAAATAACATAACTATGAATAGCAATGATGATATCACCTTCAAACACACACACACATATACTGTATATATATATATATATAAGGCGAGTGTCGTAGATCATCACAGCCGTGATGTTATTTGCGATAACTCACGACCTCAAGTGTTCTATTGCTTTTATACAACAGTTTTTACAAAATAAAGAAAGAAAATAAATCAAAGAAGCCCTGAATTTCATAATAAATATGCTTTAATATTGACAATACCTTCCGCCAAAAAGTTGTTCCACAACGAATATAAAGTTTAACACTACAAAGCAGACATCCCAAGTTGCAAAAACTCATTTCAGGGAGGTACGAAGAACAAGAAGAAAAAGGCAAGAACCTCCGAAGGGAAAAAAAGAATAATAAATAATAAAAAACCTCTCGCACACACCAAAGGATATGAGTGATAACAGAACTTTTAGGAGCTGCTAACTGGGCTATTAAGCTAACTGTTCGCGTTACAAACACATTAATGTTCCCTACATAGTGCACTAGATTGTGTATCGGATAACGCATTCATGTTCACTACATAGTGCACTAGACAATATATTAGACAATTGGTTATGTTCCCTACACAGTGCGCTAGATTGTATATGAGATAACGGATTCATGTTCACTACATAGTGCACTAGACAGTATATTAGACAATTGGTTATGTTCCCTACACAGTGCGCTAGATTGTGTATCAGATCGCGGATTTATGTTCCCTACACAGTGCACTAGATTGTATATCAGATAATGGATTTAAAACGCGATCAGGAAAAAAAGGCGCGTTTGTGTGCATGAAGCTTGTCGTTACTGGCAACGCGTCAGCGGAGTAATACCATTGTGGTGTGAAAAGACCGTGCTGTTATCACGAATATCAGCACAGTTAAAACGCTTCTCAACCAATCAGATTGTAAGGTCGGAACTACCTGTTGTATAAATATATATATACAACCTCACCAAACAGCCATGATTTCATCCCACCCTGTGCACGTTTCACCAGGAAAGTCCAGTACGGTCCGCAGGAGTTCAGCTGATTGGGAAAACCCTGGGCATTCCAAAAGTGTGTGTGCTAGTCACTTTTGTGCGAGAAAGTCATTTGGCATTTGTTATTCTGGGGTTGCTGACAATCATAAGATTATGGCTGTCCAACACATTTCAAAAAAGTTTGGGATAGTTGGAATTTAGGGCTAGTAATGTGGTAAAAACCACTTATAATGATGTGATTTCAAACAGGTGATTGTAATCAGCCCCGGTTCTGGACTGCTTTGCTTGGGGGGGCAGTAAAACCTAATGAGGGGGCATGTTGATAGTCATGTTTTTGAAGCCAGAAATATATTCAAGGCTTGATTTGTGCATGAATGATGACAGCCAAGCTATTGATACTGGCTTAAAGTGATGTATGAGGTAAATAAATAAAAATGCATGTTTTCGAACTTAAACTTAAAACCCAATGATTAAAAAATACATGTTGATTATGTAAATGGAGAAAAAAGATTATCTAATTGTATTTCATTTTAATACGCCCCCTTAATTAAATTGCCATTACTAATAGAACAACTCTATTTCTTGAAAGGCTTTAATACAAATTTAAGTCAAAGCTGACAAATGTACCTACACACAGACTGAGAATATTCAAACGTGGAAATAGGAATGAGTGAGAATATTTATATTATTGGGAAATTAAAATATAAAGAAAACAAAAGAATACTAATTCTGTAAAAAAAAAGTGTTTACCAGTATACCTGCCTCTCGCTCACACTAACAGAACATATACTGCCGAACTGAACTGTTTGGGGCAGTCTGCCGATTTTTATATGACTCAAAGAGCCAATCAGGAATAAGCAAGGAAATATCTTCACACTGTAAAACAAAATGCATTTTTGTGATTGGTTCAGAGATAATTTTAAAAATAGCCGTTGCTTGCATTGTGATTGGGGGGGCAAAGACACAATTTGGGGGGGCAAAGACACAATTTGGGGGGGCAATGCCCCCCTCAGCCCCCCCCTAGCGCCGGCCCTGATTGTAATTATGATTTTGTACAAAAGCAGTGTCCAAGACAGGCAGAGTTTTTGAATAGCAAAGATGGGCAGAGGATCTTCAATTTATCAACAAATGCACAAATGCCTGAAAAAATTATTAAAAATGTTTAAAACAATGTTCTTCAAAGAAAGATTGAAAAGAATCGGGAGCAATTAAAGTGTGTAAACGACAAGTGTCAAGACGGTAAGACATGTTTGTAGGAATAATGGGGCAGAATAACACCTAAAACACTTCATCACTTAGTATCCTCAGTGCCAAAACGTATTTTAAGTGTTGTGAGAATCAATGGCAACTTTACAAAGTGTTAAAACACTTTACCGTCCCAACAAGGCCTGAAATGCAGCAATAGATGTATATTAACAAGTGAAATAAAGTTCACCAGAAACTCTTTTCCATACTCTATAAATTTTTTCTTATTTGGGGTTGTACCACTCTATTACTCTTTGTCTACAGTAACACAGTTATAATGTAACATTAATGGCCTTTCCTAAAACTGTTGACACAAATCATATTGTCTTTTATATAATTGCTGTTTTTCACCTGTTAGTAACTATTGTCAACATACTTTTGACCATATAGTCTATTTCGGATAAACTTTCACAAGATTTTTATACAGTTAAATGACTTAAATATTAGATAAATATATACACTGCATTTCTAAACATATTACATGCAAAACAATGTGATCTGTGATATCAATGTGCTGCAGCATATGTTACACTTGTATACACCTCTTCTTTCTCTGCTTGTTTGTTCTTCCTTTCAGAGAAAGTAAGTACAGAATAGTTCACCATCCCTGGATTGTCCTCCTATAACAGTCAGTTAAAATACCAAAATGTTATTAAATATTACAACATGGATATTATATCTGTAACATTAAAATACTGTATATAACTATACCAACAGCTCAGTAACAAATTATCACTAAAGAGGTGCTTCACTGTAGAAGGTAAAATGGCTTTACATTTACACTTTTATTTTTACAGAAAATTCTATTAGTTAAAATATTAATATATATTAAAATGTTATATATATTAAAACGTCAAATGTATTTCTACTGAGGTAACCTATCACTGATTTCAAAGATCAAAGTCATAGTAGTCATAGTGTTTCTCTCTGTACAAGCTCATTTTAATAACATGATATATGGTGTTTCACCAGAAAGGGTCAAAAGGGTCGAAATATTATATTGAATCTCCTTTTTTTACTTTTAAAATTTTGTAATCACTACTTAGTTCGTGTTGAATCTTGTTTCAGTCTGAAGGAACCAGGGTGACGCCATGGTACTACCACGTCTGCATACACACATGATTGGCTTTGTGTGCGGTATGTTATTGCAGGATGGTCTGATGTAAATTGTACGGCAACTACATACAATATAGACTGTTCACGTTTGTATAATACTTCTTATTTGGTATCAGGGTCTTAGTTGGTCCAAAACTAAAGCAAATATAATTAGATATAAATAAATTTATTTCTTTATAACTATATACAGTGTAAGCTCACAAAAACTCAAATTTAAATTTGGAAACTGTGTACTGTGGACACGAACTTACAAACTTAATAATGTTGCTAATAATATTGAAATAATAATTTATTTTACCTCTTCATGTTGAAGATTAGCTTGGGCATCAGCATCTGTAAGACACCATCGAAACAAATCTGTTACTGCTCCCATTTGCTTCAGCTATTGTATTTGCTATGGGTAAAATTGTAAAATCCATGAGCTTTGTGTTTACCTTTTTTCTGCTTAATTGAGAACAATATCACTAGAATCAGGACAATAATAGACAGGATGCTACCCAAAACCAGTGTCAATATAAAAAAGACGCCACCATCACAGTCTCGGGATGTCAGATTTTTTTCATCATCTATCAAAAACATTGTAAAAGATTGTAAATGAAATGTTAAACCCTGATGTTAATTCCATGTTAACAATAAACACATAAATACAATTTGTACCTGTTTTTGTTTCTTGTTGTGTTCCATGTTCAGTGTTTTTCATGGATGAGTTTTTTCCTTTAAGGCAAAATATCAAGGCTGTCATCATCGCATATTAACAGACTAAAATATTACCAAGCATTAAATTAAATTGTTACTTTGCAAACATGAATTAGTCCATATAAGAAATTTGCTTTACTGAATTTATGTGAATTAAACTTGCAGATGTGTCCATTTACTGCTCTACACTAAAAAGCAGAAATGCTGTTACAATGAATACAGAGATACAATACTTGTGATGGAAAAAAGCAGATACTCTTACAATAAAGAAATACATTTGCAAACATTTCAGCAAAAGAATGGCAAAGTCATTTCTAAATGTTTTACATAAAATGAAAGGAAATCATTCAGGCACAGAATAAAAAAAAACAGTATTTTACCTTAAGCCAGATCAATAAAAATCTATTATATTTTTTAAAAAGTATCAATTTTATTAACAAATATATATGTAAATAGAATTACTGTATGTAAAAATTAAAAAAATGAAACATTGTTACCTTTAACGTCTAACCTCGTTGAAATTTTAAAGATTATGTGATTCCAGCGTATAACTTCACAATAATAAAGGGCAGCATCAGTTTTAGCCACTTTCACAATTTTCAGAGTTGAAGTTGTTTCACTCCTGGTGATTTTAAAATCTTTTTCTTGAAATTTATTAAAATAAATAATTCGGCCAGAAGCATAAAGGCTTGTTCCAATACAAACTGGTGATGAGTTGTAAAGTTGTTTAAACCAGGAAATAATTGTGTCTTTTTAGATGTTTGAACAGTGAAAAATTGCACTTTCTCCAGCACTGACTGTCAGTTTATGGCTTTGTGTCCACTGGGCAGAACCTAAACCTGAAATTCATCAAAAAAAAGTGGTAGAGAAATTAAATTAAAATGTGCATTTAGCTTTTTACTAATATTTATTGTTTATTAGCAAAGCTCTATGTTTGTTGTGTAGTATACTCTAATGTGTAATTTACAGCTCTTAATATTAAAGCATCATAATGTTTATCATACATGTTCCTAAATAGTTATGTAGTAACATAGCTGTTTCAGTTCTAATTTATCAAAGTGGAAACAAAACAAATATACTTACATAATATACCGAGCACAAGTGTGGGTGAGAAATAAAGCATCATATCTGAGATGTAGTTGGTGGTCTTCTGCATGAGAGCATTATCAAACTGCTTCATTATTTATTTGTAAGAGGCGTGGCTTTTAGAGTAGTAGACATGCAAGTAGACTTTTTTGTTGTTTGTTTTTACAAACAGCCTATTTACACAAATGTACTATATTAACTTTAAATGGGAAGTGAATAATGTACATTAATTTATATTAAAGAACAACCTGATTTGCATTTTTTTTTACTTTTTATGTAAACCTGCAGGTAGACTTTAGTAGACTTGTCAGTTTGACTGTTTTAATTCTTTTCCACAATGTTAACTGGCTTATGTATAAAGTTATTTGAATCATTAGGGTGGCAGAATGGATCGGCACAATGAATTGGAGATACACAATTGACTGTGATGGTGTTTGACATTAAACTTAAACTGATAAATCATGTGTAACTACCTGTCCTATCATGAATGTAACCAAAGTGTAAAACATGATAAAAAATCATAATAAATGAATAATAAATAAATCTAAATCATAATATGCAGAAAAAAACATGCAATTTAAGGATGTCTGTAAAGACACCCAGATGATACCGCACCATTTTGTTGTGTGTTTGCAATTAAAAGAAATACATAATATATGTCCATTTATTCATTCATTACTGGGCAAAAGGCAGGAAACACTCTGTACAGGGCACCAGTCCATTACAGGACAAACACACTCAAAAACATATATACTTAGGGGAAATTTTGTATCTCCAATTAACCTGACTGCATATCTATTGACTTTGGGAGGAAACTGGAGAAAGAACCCGGACCGCTCCACCTGAGAATCGAACCTAGGATCTTCTTGCGTTGAGGTGACAGTGCTACCCACCCAAGCCAAAGAAGACAAAAATGTACCTTTAACTCCTTTAAAACAAAGAGTAACTGGAACCAAGGACAAATCAGGTGGTCACTATTTGATACTAAAACCAAGTAGCATCAACAAGGATCATGATCAGATTTAAATATCTGATGCTTAGTGAAGGTGGACGGACTAGCAGGGCTGAAAACTTAAATGACAGTTCCTTCCGTTTCTTTACATGAGCCTTTGAGTTGTAACTGTTTGTACCCACATGACCAATCAGGCTCTTTCTTTACACTCTATGCTGCCTCAAAACCACACAATGCAATCTGCTTCTTGTTCCACCACAAGTCACACTTAATACACTAGGTTGTTTCAATCAAAACTAAAAGTAACTATTATAACCATGTAGACTATAATTAAAACACTAGTGTGGCAGCTATTTTTTAATTATTAGATTAAAAATACTACAGTTTGATATTCTAAGGTCAGATTAATTACTAAATTCTTCAACCAACTCTAAACTAACTCATATGATTCAGTGTATACCACTAAAGACTACATGTCACAGGAGTCTGCGAAGGGTCACATCATTTCATGGCATCTCCAGCTACCAAACAGGACGCCCTCATGCATTTTATGTCACCACAGTTCTAATCAAGCACCTGTGTCATATTATCTTGTTTACCTGGTTCTACACACTCCTGTTTGTATGCAGTTAATGCAGTAAAGTATTGCCATTTCCTCATTAATATCAAACCCCATGTTCTTTTGTTAGCAAATTACAGCGACTTATAGGACCAATATTATAGTGAAATTACAGGTCCAATGTTTTTGGACCTTGTTTGTGGAATTTCCATGTTTCTACTCTTGTTAGTGTGTTTGGATTTCTGGCATTCTGGCTTGTAATTAACTACTCTTTGGATCTCAGTTACTGTACTCTTTGCTTACTTTTATTAAACTACTAATCTGATTCCACAAGTGCTTGGTTTTCTGCATGCTTCATGACAATGGACACTGTTTCACCTTTAACAGATCTCAGTCATGTCTCTGCAGTTAGCTGCAGTACTGCTTGGGCTAAAGCAGTGATACTGTCGAGCTTGTGTCCACTAAGGCTTTTAACTGTCTGTTCTAGACCACACAGATCAACCACAGACCCTTCTGCCAGCCTAGTCACCCTATAGTGTACTTGGTGATGAGGGCCTTAATGGCAGGGGTCCAGCCTGCCCTCACTGATCAACCCTGCTGTCATTTTCCGCTGGCTTTGTGGCCCGGCACTCTCATGCCAGCATTTAACTGGGCTGGAAATTTTTTTCATTATTATTATTATTATTATTATACTGCCATTCTGATGTTAAGCTTGAATTTTTTAAACAGGGCAAAACAAATGCATTATTTCTTGAATTGAAATTTTTTTTTTTTTTTTTTGCAATTTTCCCCCTAATTTTTCCCCATATCTAGTCCTATCCAATCACCTTGATTGCTTTACGCTTCCCCCACTGCTGACTGAGGAGCGTCGCAACTGACACACGCCCCCTCTGCCACATGTGCAATACCGACTGCATCTGTTCACTTGACTCAAAAGCGGATCAGCTTTGTGTATGGAAAGCCACACCCTGATCACATATTATTTCCTGACTCTGTGCAGACGCAATCAATCGGCCAGTTGAGGTCGTAATTGCATCAGTTATGAGGAGTTCCTGGTCCGGCTTCCCTCCCTGTATGAACAACAAGCCAATTGTTGTTCATGTAGCCGCCCAGCCCAGCCAGAAGGCAGAGCTGAGATTCGAAACAACATGTTTGAAATCTCAGCTCTGGTGTGCTAGCGTGTTTTACCACTACACCATCAGAGCGCTGTAAATTTTTAATTTGAATGTGAAATTGGCTTATTTAATTTACATTTTTGTGTTATTTAACAATATACATATGTATTAGAATCAAATCACACCATATTTGACAAGTATGTTCACACATCAAGTCCTCTTTTTGGTTACCAGAGCTCAGAGTGCCCAGAAACAGACAACATACAACATTTTACAGTAGTGAAAAAAACATATTTAATTTATTTTATGTATATATGTTTGTATGAATATTCCTAAAATGCAAATATTGTGTAGACCACACATACAGTCAAGCTGGAAAGTCTGCACACCCTTTTCACCTTCTCCACGTTTTATTACATTACAGACTCTATAATAGATTAAGTTCATTTTTTTGTCACAAAATTCTACATAAAGTAGCCCACAATGACAAAGTGAAAGCAGCTTTTTAGACATATTTGCTAATTTATTAAAAAATGTAAAATGTCATATGTACACAAGTGTGCACACCCTTTGATATGACACTCAAAAATGAGCTGAGGTGCATTTTGTTTTCACTGATACTGTTTGAGATGTTTCTACAATTTAATTGAAGTCCACCTGTGCTAAATTCAATTGATTAGACATGATTGGGGATTGCCTACACCTGCCTATACTGTATAAGGTCCCACAGTTGACCGTGTGTATCAGAGCAAACTCCAAACCATGGGGTCAAAGGAATTATCTGCAGACCTCAGAAACAGGATTGTGTCAAGGCACAGATCTGGATAAGGGTACAGAAAAATTGCTGCAGCTTTACAGGTCCCAAAGAGCACAGTGGCCACCATCATTCATAAATGGAAGTTTGGAAAAACCAAAAATCATCCTAGACCTGGCCACCCGGCCAAACTGAGCGATCGGGGAAGACGGGCCTTGGCCAAGGAGGTGAGCAGGAACCCAAGAGTCACACTGACAGAGCTCCAGCGTATCCTTGTGGAGATGGGAGAATCTATCAGAAAATCAACCATCCAGGCAGCACTTCACAAATCATGCCTTTATGGTAGAGTGGCCAGACGGAACCCCCTCCTCAGTAAAAGGCACATGACAGGCCACTTGAGTTTGCCAAAAGGCACCTAGAGGACTTTCAAACCATGAGAAACAAGATTCTCTGGTTTGAACAAACCAAAATTAAACATTCTGGCCTAAATACCAAGCGTTACGCCTGGAGGAAACCAGGCACCGCTCATCACCTGGCTAATGACATCCCTACAGTGAAGCATGCCGATGGCAGCATCATGATGTGGGGATGTTTTTCAGCAGCAAGACCAGGGTGACTAGTCCTAATAGAGGGAAAGATGAATGCAGCTAAGTACACAGAGATCCTTGAAAAAAACCTGCTCCAGAGCGCTCTGGACCTCAGACTTGGGTGAAGGGTTATCTTCCAACATGACAACAAACTGAAGCACAAATCCAAGAGAACAAAGGAGTGGCTTCAGAGAAAGTCTGTGAATGTCCTTGAACCCAGACCTGAAGCCAATCAAACATCTGTGGAAGGAGCTGAAAATGGCTGTGTACCAACGCTTATCCATTCAACCTGATGGACCAAGCTCGTAGCTTCTTTCCCAAGAAATGTGTTGGAGGATGGATTGTGGAAAGAAAAAATCCTTTGATTACTGAGAGTCAGTGTTTTGCTTGCCCAAATAAGAGTAATTTAAATTAACAGGGAAAGATAGATGCTTTTAGGGATTCAATGATAAGACCCAAGTTTATGGTTCATATATTTTATTAACCAGCAAGCAATGTATAATATAATGCAGCAAATAATGTAATATGAATAGCAATGATGATATTGCAGTGATCAGAAGCTAATAAGATAATAGATAATTAGTAAGTTATGTACAGAAACAGCCTCACCCAAAAAGCCATGACTTCCTCCCACCCTGTGCACGTTTGACAGAGGAAGTCCAGTATGGTCCTCGGAGTTCAGCTGATGGAGGAAACCCTGGGCATGAGAGCTCTTTTCGTCCGCAGGTAAACTTCCGAACTCCAAAACTATGTTCCCTCACTCTTAAGTGTTTATGTCTGTGCTATTTGTTTTTGCGCGAGAAAGGCATTTGCCACTGGCCAGGCTCCAAAACTCCCCTCGCTCAATGAGTTAACAGTCAATAAGAAAGAAGCTGACACCTCAAACATCTGCACCTCAGTGCCCCTCTGCTGGCCATATTTGGAGGACAACCCCCTGAAGGAACAGCTCTTAAAATTCCTAAATCCAAAAAAATTTCTGTAAAAATTCTGTAGATAATTCTTCATTCACAGTGCTTGCGTATTGCACTAGTAGCATTCCATCCCAGACAGGTGGAAAGGGGGAGAAGGTGGGATGGGGACAGGGTTGTTTTCTGCAGGCTGTGGGGGAAAATTAAGACAGGGACACATGTACTTGTCAAGTGACAGTGACATTATTTGTGCCCCCAGCTGCTAGTCAAACTAAAATGCTCAGATAGACATGAATCTGTATGTGGACCGGCTCTTGGTTGGCTGCCTAAACATTACAAAGTGATAAGCAAAACATGGTTAATTTATTGCTAAAGTCAATCCTTGGTTTATGTATTGCTACTTACTAGGATTTTCTCCAGTGGCTTTTGGTGAAATGGAACTTAATATCAGCAGAGTCTTAAAAATAGCATTTGTCCTTATACAGTTATGACAAATGAGATGCTTTTTTTTTAATGTGAGTTGGATGCATAGCTTTTCTGTTGTGTAGAAAAATGAATGTCTTTATTGTAAATTATTTTATTACCATAATTGTAATGAACAATAAAAGATGGATTTTTCTAAGCAACTTGGTAAATAAAGTAAAATTTGCCAGCATTATACTGGGGTAATCCAAGATTATAAAACAAAAACATGAACTAATGACATGAACTAACTAATGACATAAACTAATGACAGTACCAGTTAATCAACATGAGAACTTAAAAAACCCCTAGAAATACATAATACTAGGCTCATATACAGATAAAAAAAAAATAAAGTATAGGCACAAACTAGTTAAGGGGAAAAATATATATGAGGAATATATTGTGTTTACAAGGCTGATATTTAGATGAAAGGTGCATCTGTAATGAATGTGAATGTAATTGACCTTTGTGTCATTTTATCTTAAAGTGCAAGAATACAAAGAAAAAAAGTAAGCTAATTAAAACAGATAAAAACACAATAACTGAAGAACGCAGAATAAATAAAAAGCAGTATTTATAATTTCACTGCCGTATGAACCAAAGAGATTTAATATTTTGTCCAATCAACCTTATTTCATTTGTTAAAATGCATCCATTCCTGCGTTTCAGGTCTGTAACACATCCCAAAAAAAGCTGAATACCTGTGATCACTGATCCCTCAGACAGCACTGCATCAAGAATCATTATTCATCAATAGCTGTTGTAACTACTTTGTCAAACATTTGTCAAGCACTACAATACAGAGTTACATTTACAAATGCTACTTAAACTTTACTGTGCAAAAAAGAAGCAGGAAACCAGGCACCGCTCATCACCTGGCTAATGCCGTCCCTACAGTGAAGCATGCCGATGGCAGCATCATGATGTGGGGATGTTTTTCAGCAGCAAGACCAGGGAGTCCTGATAGAGGGAAAAATAAATGCAGCTAAGTACACAGAGATCTTTGAAGAAAACCTGCTCCAGAGCGCTCTGTACCTCAGACTGAGGCGAAGGTTTACCTTCCAACATGACAACAACCCAAAGCACAAAGCCAAGAGAACAAAGGAGTGGCTTCGGAGATGGAATGGCATCATTACAAAGTGGTAAATACTTTTGGCTATACTGTGTATATCAGATAAACTTTCACAACATTTCAATATGAACAGTTAAATGACATATATTAAATATCAGATTAAATCATACAAAACATCTAAAATTATTACATGCAAAACAATGTGATCAGTTTTTAATTTGCAGCGCACTTAACACTTGCATACACCACTTCATTCTCTCCTTGTTTGTTCTTCCTT
This sequence comes from Trichomycterus rosablanca, assembly GCF_030014385.1. Lineage (NCBI taxonomy): Eukaryota > Metazoa > Chordata > Actinopteri > Siluriformes > Trichomycteridae > Trichomycterus > Trichomycterus rosablanca. The sequence goes on along the minus strand of NC_085991.1, from coordinate 25,292,877 downwards.
TTGAAGAAAGTAACTGTAGAATAGTTCACCATCCCTGGATTGTCCTCCTATAACAGTCAGTTAAAATACTGAAATGTAAATAAATATTTCAACATGCATTTTATATCTGTAATATAAAAATGGATAAATATACTAACAGCCTAGTAACTAATCACTATAGTGGTGCTTCACGTTTACACTTTTATCTTCAGAGAAAATTCTATTAAAATATCTATTCTATTAAAAGGTCAAATGTATTTCTCTGAAGATAACCAAACATTAATTTTAAATTGTTTTGTAATCACTACTTAGGTCATGTTCCTTGATTCATGTTTCATGATTCAATATGAAGGAACCCCGGTGGCACAATGGTACCTGCATACAGACATGATTGGCTTTGTCTGCCGTGTGTTACTGCAGGATGGTCTGATGTAAATTGTACGGCAACTACATACAATATAGGTTGTCCACTTCTGTATAATACTTCTCATTAGGTATCAGGATCTTAGTAACTAAACTAAATCAAATATAATTTGATATAAATAGATTTATGTCTTTATAAAAATATATCAAGCTCAATGTAGGCTCACAAAAACTCAAATTTAAATGTTAAAAAGTACGGTGGACACAAACTTACAAACTTAATAATGTTGCTAATAATATTGAAATAATCATAAAATTTACCTCTTCATGTAGAAGATCAGCTTGGGCATCAGCATCTGTAAGACAACAGTGAAACAAATCTGTTGCATTGCTCCAGCTATTGTAATTGTTATTAGTAAAATTGTAAAACCCATGAGCTTTGTGTTTACCTCTTTTCTGGGTGCTTTTTTGTTTCAGCTTAATTGAGAACAATAGCACTGCAGTCAGGACAGTATTAGACAGGATGCTACCCAAAACTAGTGTCAATATAAAAAAGACACCACCATCACAGTCTCGGGATGTCAGATTTTCTTCATCATCTATTTAAAGTTAGATTATGAATAAAATGTTAAACCCTGATGTTAATTCCATGTCAACAATAAATATAAATATAATTGCATATGTGTTCCATGTTCAGTGTTTTTCATTAATGATTTTTTTCCTTCAAGGCAAAATATCAAGGCTGTCATCATTGAAAATGAACATACTAATACTTTGCAAACATGAAGAAGTCCTTATAAAAAATTCACTTCTGAATTAATGCAAATTGAACCTGCACTAACTCTTACACTAAAAAGCAGAAAATCTGTTACAATGATGACAGATATACAAAACTTGATGGAAAAAGAAGCAGATACTCTTACAATACAGAAATACTTTTGCCAACATTTTAGCAAAAAAAATAGAAAAGTAATTTCTGAATGTTTTATATAAAATGAGAGGAAACATTTGTACGTCATGCAGCATCATTGTAATAAACCTATTGACTTAAAACAAAAGAATTAAAGAGGAATTTTAAAAACGATGTTCAGGTGGCACAAATGAAATTTTTACCTTCATGATTTTTTTCACATAACACATTTTTTATATGAAAAACACAACTAGTCATTGTGAAAAATTATTTGCTCTTTAAATTACATAAAAAAAACATTTTTATGAAAATGTAAGTATGTTCATCATTGAGGCACAGAATAAAGAAAACACATGTCCTCAATACACATAAAGTATTTTACTTTAACCCATTATATTAACAAAATGATCAATTATATCAACAACAATGTGTGAATAAAATTATGTACAAATGTAAATAATTAAACACTGTTACCTTTAACGTCTAACCTCGTTGAATTGTTAAAGATCATGTGATTCCTGCATATAACTCCACAATAATAAAGGGCAGCATCAGTTTTAGCCACTTTCACAATTTTCAGAGTTGAAGTTGTTTCACTCCTGGTGATATTAAAATCTTTTTCTTGAAATGTATTAAAATAAATAATTTGGCCAGAAGTATAAAGGCTTGTTGCAATACAAACTGGTGATGAGTTGTAAAGTTGTTTAAAACAGGAAATAATTGTGTCAATTTTCGAGATGTTTGAACAGTGAAAAACTGCACTTTCTCCAGCACTGACTGTCAGTTCGTGGCTCTGTGTCCACTGGGCAGAACCTAAACCTGAAATTCATCAAAAAAACAAGTTGTAGAAGAAATTTAAAATGTGCGTTTAGCTTTTTACTAATATCTATTGTTTATTAGTAAAGCTCTATTTTTGTTGTATAGTATACTCCAATGTGTAATTTACAGCTCCTAATATTAAAGCACCATAATGTTTATTATACATGTTTTTAAATAGTTATGTAGTGACATAGATGTTTCAGTTCTAATGTATCACAGTGGAAACAAAACAAATATACTTACATAATATACTGAGCACAAGTGTGGGTGAGAGGTAGAGCATCATTTCTGAGATGTAGTTGGCAGTCTTCTGCATGAGAGTATAATCAAACTTCATTATTTATTTGTAAGAGGCGTGGCTTTTAGAGTAGTAGACATGCAAATAGACTTTTTTGTTGTTTGTTTTTACAAACAGCCTATTAACACAAATGTACTATATTAACTTTAAATGGGAAGTGAATAATGTATGGGTTATAAAAAAATTCATATTAAAGAACAACCAGAGTGATTATTAGAGTTGTTTATTAAAATAAAATAAAATGTATGCAATGAAGTTAAATATATTTACAAAGTTAGGACATTTGAATTTTTTTTTCCCACCTTTTATGTAAGCCTGCAGGTAGACTTCGATGTCAGTTTGACTGTTTTAATTCTTTTCCACAATGCTAACTGGCTTATGTATGTAGTTATTTAAATCATAAGGGTGGCACAATGAATCGGTAAGTAGCACTGTCGTTTTACAGCTAGAAGGTCCGGGTCCTTTCTGTTTGGAGTTTGCATGTTCTACACATACCTGTGTGGCTTTCCTACCAGTCCAATGACATGTGATGTGAAATTAGATGAATTGGAGATACAAAATTGACTGTGATGGTGTTTTAGTAACCAAAGTGTAAAACAGCATAATAAATAAATAATAGATAAAATCTGAATCATAATTGGCTTGTTTTAGTATGCATAATTCACACATTCATTTTCAGGAGTCAGAGAGCAGGCACGCTTGGTTCGTGATTATAATAGCTTTATTATAATGCACAATAGTTACATATAAGTAATAATTCCCAACCTAAAACTACTTGTAAAGCGTATATACACCCTGGATTTAAGCTATCATCACCCACATCTGATCAGCTGGGGAGCCCCTTCAGCTCTGGCAAGAGATCAACTTAACCCAGAAATGCCGGGCGATGCGCGCTCTCCCACGGCTGAGCTCCTGCAAGTGCCAGGGACTTTTCCCCTTTATGTAGCAATTCAGGCGCGGTACCCTTTAAAGCCGGCCCATTCAAATTTCGAAACAATAATTTCGATGGCTTGAAGCCTTATATCTCCGCCGTCCAATCACTGATTGTAAATCTGAAAACTGCCCCAGGTAGCTGACAACCCAGGCTAAAAGGCAATGTCATTGGTCAAGCGGTTTGTGTCGTGGCTGGTTTGCATATTTAATGAGAAGGCGGAGAATTTATTTTTTTCATTTGCCACGCCCTCACACAGAGCGCAGCTGAGACGGTCGACTGGATAACAACACAGAAAGAGAAATTCTGTCAGTGAAATAAGGTAAGATTTATTTTAAAACTGTTTATTAGTGTTATTACTTTTCATTTGTACTCAGAAAACTTGGCTTTAATGGTAAAATTGTAATATTATTAGTGTTTACGCTTTGGAAAAGCTGAGGTGATTCTGAGAGTTGCGTTCTAAGTTTAGTCAGTCAGCTGCACAACTCTCCTTTCTGAATCGATTGTAATGTTTTTTATGTCCATCTAGATGGAAATAAATACGTGTGGAGAGTTTATCAGATACCTTTTTAGTCTCGTTTGTTTAGTAGTTTGTAAAGTATGCAGCAGTTTTACACAAATAAGTGATTAGTAGTGAAGCTAAGCTAAGCTACCGGAGCTGTTTGTTGCATCCTGCAGCCATGTGGTTTGAAAAGGCTGTTAAAGGCTGCTCTCAAACTCCAAAGTTAGATTTTATGCATGTAATCTTGAAATCAGTTATAGCTTACTTGTTTTACTTCAATACTGTCTAAAGTCTGCTTAGAAATCACCTTAGCTTTGCTCATAATATCATTACATTTTGCATTGCATGCATTTAGCATGACTGGCTAAAGTAAGCTGAGGCAGAAAGCATAAAGGTGTGGATAATATGTCAGTCTGGGCAATATATAACCTTTATTTCCATGGTATATTTTATCTGTGGTAATTTGTACTTATAACAGAGAAATATTATTTTATCTATAAAATATTTCTGTCAAATTTGCATCATTTTCTAAAAAATTGCTGCATTTATTTGAAAGAGACTAAAGTATGCTATGCTACCATATAGGTGCATATACAGGGGTTGGACAAAATAACTGAAACACCTGTCATTTTAGTGTGGGAGGTTTCATGGCTAAATTGGACCAGTCTGGTGGCCAATCTTCATTAATTGCACATTGCACCAGTAAGAGCAGAGTGTGAAGGTTCAATTAGCAGGGTAAGAGCACAGTTTTGCTCAAAATATTGCAATGCACACAACATTATGGGTGACATACCAGAGTTCAAAAGAGGACAAATTGTTGGTGCACGTCTTGCTGGCGCATCTGTGACCAAGACAGCAAGTCTTTGTGATGCATCAAGAGCCACGGTATCCAGGGTAATGTCAGCATACCACCAAGAAGGACAAACCACATCCAACAGGATTAACTGTGGACGCAAGAGGAAGCTGTCTGAAAGGGATGTTCGGGTGCTAACCCGGATTGTATCCAAAAAACATAAAACCACGGCTGCCCAAATCACGGCAGAGTTAAATGTGCACCTCAACTCTCCTGTTTCCACCAGAACTGTCCGTCGGGAGCTCCACAGGGTCAATATACACGGCCGGGCTGCTATAGCCAAACCTTTGGTCACTCGTGCCAATGCCAAACGTCGGTTTCAATGGTGCAAGGAGCGCAAATCTTGGGCTGTGGACAATGTGAAACATGTATTGTTCTCTGATGAGTCCACCTTTACTGTTTTCCCCACATCCGGGAGAGTTACGGTGTGGAGAAGCCCCAAAGAAGCGTACCACCCAGACTGTTGCATGCCCAGAGTGAAGCATGGGGGTGGATCAGTGATGGTTTGGGCTGCCATATCATGGCATTCCCTTGGCCCAATACTTGTGCTAGATTGGCGCGTCACTGCCAAGGACTACCAAACCATTCTGGAGGACCATGTGCATCCAATGGCGGTGCCGTGTATCAGGATGACAATGCACCAATACACACAGCAAGACTGGTGAAAGATTGGTTTGATGAACATGAAAGTGAAGTTGAACATCTCCCATGGCCTGCACAGTCACCAGATCTAAATATTATTGAGCCACTTTGGGGTGTTTTGGAGAAGCGAGTCAGGAAACGTTTTCCTCCACCAGCATCACGTAGTGACCTGGCCACTATCCTGCAAGAAGAATGGCTTAAAATCCCTCTGACCACTGTGCAGGACTTGTATATGTCATTTCCAAGACGAATTGACGCTGTATTGGCCGCAAAAGGAGGCCCTACACCATACTAATAAATTATTGTGGTCTAAAACCAGGTGTTTCAGTTATTTTGTCCAACCCCTGTAGGTAGATAACATGTCAGTCTGGGCAATTTATAACTTCTTTTTTTACCATAATATATTTTTTTCTGTGGTAATTCTTACTTGTATCAGTGAAATATAGTTTTATCTATAAAATATTTCTGTCAGATTTGCATAATTTTCTAATGTATTGCAAGAGATATTTGAAAGGGACTAAAATATGGTATCAAACTTTTTTTGAAAGCTTTTTTTGAAAGCATACAGGTGCATAACATTTCAGTCTGTGACTATTTACAACATTTTAAATATAACCATAGAATCAAGTTTTGTCTTGTATTTATTGCTCCTCTTAGATAATTATTGTTTTATGTGTAAACCATGTGCCAGATTTGAGAAACTTTTGTCATATGTATTGGTTCAGTGTACTTGAGTTTACTTCTAAACATGAGCCTGTGGACATTAGCTTCTCTGGCAAAAACATATAGAGTATTTGTGATTGAATTCTACATATATGTAATTATTTTTTAAAATAACATCACTGTCACCACCTTTATTCACTGTAATCTCTTTCTTTTATTATTCTGAGATGGATGGAGACAAGGCTCAATATTCACGCCTTATGGAGTCTCTGAAGAGGAGACAGCGGCTAGGCCCTGACGAGCTTAGACTTATTGCTGAACATGACAGCGATGAAGATCATGAAGGCATGACCATTGAAGAGGAGGACTTCATGGACATGGAGCTCCTGGATGAAGGGGAAGAAGAGGATGAAGAGGAGCAAGATGAGCAGAGGGATCAACCAACAACCTCCTATCGGTAAATGCATGTATTCCAATAGTGTGTATTTGTAAATGTGTGTGTGTACATATATGCTGACAATAAATGTCAGCATTTGCACCCACACACACAATCAGGGCTGCCAACAAAAAGTTAAAATTAACAAAAGAGTACAAATTGAGTATGAAAGGTTATTATAAAGGTTACAAGTTATTCATGTCCCGTGACCGTTTCAAGGAATTGATGGCAGCCCTCCATGTTGTAGATCCTGCCACAGAAAATAATCTTGATCGTCTTAGGAAGTTGCGTTACCTGATGGACCACCTCAAAACCAAGTGTCAGCAGCTTTTCCAGGCTAATGAAAATCTGAGCATAGACGAGAGAATGGTAAAATCAAAAGGTCGATCAGGATTCAAGCAGTATATGAAGGGCAAACCTACTCGCTGGGGTTTCAAATTGTGGGTCATTGCAACTTCAAATTCGGGATATACCTTCGACTTTGATGTTTACACAGGCAGTCTTGATGGGCGCATAACTGATTTGGCTATAAAAGTGATCGAAGACCTTGTGCAACCATTTAAAAATCAAGGTCACACAGTTTGGTTTGACAACTTCTATACATCACCAACTGTTATGGTCCGACTTAAGGAGTGGGGAATCAATGCTTGTGGGACATGTAGGATTAATCGTAAGAAATTCCCAGTGGATTTCAAAGATGTCAAGAAATGGGAGCGGCAAGCTAACCGTGGTGATATGAGGTGGTGTAGAATTGACGGAAATGTCTTAGTTGTTCAGTGGAAGGACACACGAGCAGTTACATGCCTCTCTAATTTCCACAATGCTAATGATTCATCAGAGGTTTCTAGGATGGTAAAGAATGGTGCCACGTGGGACAGGAAAGTAGTCTGTCAACCAGCTGTAGTAAAGGACTACAATAAACACATGGGAGGTGTTGACAGATCTGATCAAATGTTAAACACATACAATCTGCTTCAGAAAACTCAAAAGTGGTGGAAAACACTTTTCTTCCATTTTGTGGACATAGCCGTCGTTAATAGTTTCATTTTGTTTCAGGACTGGCATCATTCCAATCCAGCATCACGTTATGGGTTTAGTTCAGCAGGCTACAGCCAGATAAACTTTAGGGAAAATCTGTCGCGCTACAAAAAATTCAAAAAAGAAAATAAAACAAAGATTGCATGCATGGCTCCTGAGTGCCAAGGTAGAAGATTTTGTTTAGTTGGCAATCGAAACTGTTTTCAGTCTTGGCATTCTAGCAAAGGAGATGAGTTTCGCAGTTAGACCTACACAGGGCTTCTGTCTTCTACTGTCAGTCCCTCTCATCTTTCCTCAACCCCTGTGTTTGTGTATATGTTCTTTGTTTCTCTTTCTCTTCATTGTTTCCTTTTTGGACCACAGGTTCATCATTTCAGCAGTATATATTACTTATGACCAGAAATAAAGGACAGACGTTTGGTGTTCCTAGGGCATTGTATTACTACATTATGTTACGTTAAGCTTTGAGAGTTTTAGACTCTTCCTGAGATTTTCCTCAGTGGTTTAATGTCTTTATTCATTCCTTTATTTAATGCAAAATCTTCAAATACCTGCCAAATCTTTAGGATCCAGCGATTACCAGCTACTGTCATTTAGATCACATTATGTGTCTGTTTACTGGAAGTGGCAGCAGTTTAAAGGTTTTGTGAAACTTAAGTACTTTCAAAACAATAACAGATTATATCACAATCCATATTGTGGTTACATTTAGTATAGATAAAGTTTTAAAATGTTGTGAAAGATTTAATCCTGTGTAATAAATGCCAAATATTATCAGTAAACAAGCAAATAGTGAAGCCTCAACCTTTTAACTTAAGGTCACTATTTGTACTGAAAGTGCATTTACTGACCTTGCTCTATTTTTACATTTAAGTTCTCCTTGTTAGGGCAGCTTGGTTTGGTCTAATTTGCAAAGCCTTGCAACTTGGCTGAGTTTACTGCAGCTATTATGTTCAATATTTTAAGCCTTATGCTTTGAGTTTTCATGTGAATATAATAACACATGATAATGAATGTAAAATTGGGATTGCTGAATCTTTACACTCTAGGAGTGTTATTATTAGGGTTGGGCGATATTGCCGATTTTCATACCGTCATACCGTCTTCAGGAAATACCGCGGTATACGGTATTACCGCGGCGGGGGGTGATTGGCGGGGGGGGGGGTTGTGTCGCGGACAAACTTTACAGTGTACACACTTGAGTGTAATTACAATATTTCAATGTTTTATTATAAAAAGATTTAACAATCTGAACGTCAAACATTGCTTATCTTTCTCTTCACAGGTCAAAGTTCAGTGTGCATTGTTCATTGGAAGGAGGTAATTTGAGGTAATTTGAGGTAATTATCCATTGTGCATTGTCTTGAATATTTTGTAGTGAATTTTTGGCAAAATGGCTTAGATGAGATTTGATATCCTGTTGCCTCAAAACTGTTTACTGAATTGTTCAATGATTATCCTGAACAAATAATAGCTTTTTCTTGTATTGTTGAATTGGATTATTTGAGAGTTTGTTTTATGGAGTGATGTTCTTCAATAGTGCTGAACTATATTGTATTGTTGTTTTGAAATTATTTATAGAATGAGAAGTGTATATAATTCTAATAAAAATCTTTAATGTTTTTGAACTATACACTGTTGTTAGAGTGCTTATTTTGTCAAATACATTTTATCTGCTGTCTTATTTCAAAAATATGGATGTTGACAATTTAGTAATAATTAAGAAAAAAGTACACTTTCATTGGTTTATAGTGTATGCTGACATTGGTAAAAAGTGAGGTAAAAAAGGAGCTACACGAACATTCTAAATTGCTAAATGACACCTTCTGCTAAATTGATCATAACTTTTGAATAGATGATAGATTCAAAATTATTTTCTTGACAAATGGCTCACAAAATTGCAAACATTTCATATGTTCTATATTGTTCTCTATATTGCACAGAAATGTGTTAAAAATGTAAGTATTTATGAATTAAATAAAAAACGAGAGATTTTTTTAGGTTGATTTTGAAGGTTTTTTGTAAACATTTATTATATTACACTTGAAAAACATTGTGTTTCATATAATTTTAAAGAACTGATTCTCCTGGTTATAATGGTGTGTGTATATGCAGTGTTTTTTTTCATAAAAGTACACTTTCATTGGTTTATAGTGTATGCTGACATTGGTAAAAAGTGAGGTAAAAAAGGAGCTACACGAACATTCTAAATTGCTAAATGACACCTTCTGCTAAATTTATCATAACTTTTCAATAGATGATAGATTCAAAATTATTTTCTTGTCAAATGGCTCACAAAATTGCAAACATTTCATATGTTCTATATTGTTCTCTATATTGCACAGAAATGTGTTAAAAATGTAAGTATTTATGAATTAAATAAAAAACGAGAGATTTTTTTAGGTTGATTTTGAAGGTTTTTTGTAAACATTTATTATATTACACTTGAAAAACATTGTGTTTCATATAATTTTAAAGAACTGATTCTCCTGGTTTTAATGGTGTGTGTATATGCAGGGTTTTTTTTCATAAAAGTACACTTTCATTGGTTTATAGTGTATGCTGACATTGGTAAAAAGTGAGGTAAAAAAGGAGCTACACGAACATTCTAAATTGCTAAATGACACCTTCTGCTAAATTTATCATAACTTTTCAATAGATGATAGATTCAAAATTATTTTCTTGACAAATGGCTCACAAAATTGCAAACATTTCATATACTCTATATTTTTCTCTAAATTGCACAGAAATGTGTTAAAAATGTAAGTATTTATGTATGAAATAAAAATTGAGAGTTTTTTTAGGTTGATTTTGAAGGATTTTTGTATAGATTTGTTTATATTACACTTAAATAACCATACTGAGTTTTATATCATTTTAAAGAACTGATTCTTCTGGTTATAATGGTGTGTATATATAGTCTATGCTATGTACGGTATTTACACAATAAGGTTTTTTCTATGACCATGTTACATAGTGTCCGAAAATGGAATGTTCCACTCAGGCATGAAAGGGTTAACTAGTACCTTCGCGTAAGAACAGGAGGGAGTTGGCCAGACTCTCCCCCTTTCTGGCCGTTGTGCCAAGTTTCATAACAATGTCTCAAGGTTGGGTAAGGCATGGTTTGTGCACTTCAGCTTCCCAGTTTTGAAATAACTGTTCCTGTTTTTCCGTAAGAGGAATGCTTCTGCAAGTCAGGGCCGCAATCGAGACCAAAACACATTACTAGACCATATCAAGGTTGATCCATTCCAGATATCAATAAGGCTGCGTTCTTTGCGTACCGCCCAGCATCTAAGGCCATAAGGGCCCCATGCATTTGGACCATATGTCTGTCTTTGTACTGTAAGATTGCGATAGGTTACTTACGTCATCAAAAATACGTACTCCAGGTTTTGAACATGTTTATCTTTACATAGCTCAAGATGCAGAAAAATCATGCAATTTAAGGCTGTCTGTAAAGACACCCAGACGATACGGCACCATTCCGTTGTGTGTTCATTTATTCTTTCACTGTCTTTTTTACCACAGCTTCATTCCATTCAGGGTCACGTTGGGTCTGATTTACTGGGCAAAAGGCAAGAAAGACCCTGTGCAGGTCGCTAGTCCATCACTGGACAAACACACATACACAAACACAGTTATACTTAGGAGAAATTTTGTATTTCCAATTAACCTGTCTGCATGTCTTTGGACTTTGGGAGGAAACTGGAGAAAGGACCCGGACTGCTCCACCTGGGAATCGAACCAAGGATCTTCTTGCAATGAGGTTACTGTGCTACCCAAACAAGCCAAAGAAGACAAAAAAGTGGATCCCGTACCAAGTCAACCCTAAAATCTTAAATAAAGCCCATGTAACAAAACCGAAGGCTTCTTTGGAAAATACAATTATACTTAGAAGAGTTAAAAAAAAAAGGAAGAGAATAGCCAGCAACAAGATGAATGGATACAGGCTTGAAGACCCAAACAGAAGACATAATTTACCTTTAGCTCATACCCATACTGTCAGTTTGTTTGGATTTCTGACATTATGGCTTGTAATTAACTACTCTTTGGATCTCCCTTACTGTACTCTTTGTTTACTTCAGTCATGTCTCTGCAGTTAGCTAGAGTGCTGTTTGGGCAGGATTTCAGGCTAAAGCAGTGATACTGTCGAGCTTGTGTCCACTAAGGCCTTTAGCTGTCTGTTCTAGACCACACAGATAAACCACAGACACTTCTGCCAGCCTAGTCCCCCTACAGTGTACTTGGTGATGAGGGCCTTCATGGCAGGGGTCCAGTCTGCCCTCACTGATCAGCCCTGCTGTTGTTTCACACTGGCTGTGTGGCCTGGCACTCTTATGCGTAATGACCAATCTTTCTGCACCACAGGCACACCATCTTTGGTTGTGGATTGCTCAACAGACTGTGGTCCCAGTTGTTAGATTTTTTTTCTTATGCTGCACCACACATTTTAAGTAGGAGACAGATCTGGACTGCAGGCAGGCCAGTCAAGCACATGTTCTCTGTGTCTATAAGACCCCACTTCTCTGCGCATGCAGAATGAGGCCTGGCATTGTGTTGCTGAAATAATAGACTTCCCAGGAAAAGACATTGTTTTGATGACTCTATGTGTCTCTCTAACATCCAAATGTACGCTCTAGAGTCTCATGTGTTCAGAAACATGCAAGTCACCCATTCCGTGGGCACTAATGCACTTCTAAACTGTGGCTTTTGCAACTTTCACTGATAAAAGTCTTGATGAATCTTTTTATCTCTGGCATGGCGAACTTGATGTTTTTTTTTTTTTTCTGAAAACACGCTAAAACAAGGTCTCATCTGACCACAGCATCTTTTGGTCCATCTGATAAGAACTCAGAGAACTTTGAGATGTTTCTGCATTGAATTGACGCACAGCTTTTTATTTGACTGGTACAGTCAGAAGAATAGACATCCAATCTACTTCCTCCCTTGGGCATGTAAATCAAGAATCCTTCACTGTTCAATGGGTAAATTAACGGCTAGCTAACTAGACAATCATCAATCTGCATTGTGCAAATTAATCAGCTAGTTACGGTAGGTAGGTAGGTAGGTAGATAGATAGATAGATAGATAGATAGATAGATAGATAGATAGATAGATAGATAGATAGATAGATAGATAGATAGATAGATAGATAGATAGATAGATAGATAGATAGATAGATAGATGAGAGCAATCTGAGCAATCTGGACTATTTTCAATCAAATCTTCCCTATCTCCCTTGCGTTGCCAGACTGCCCTAAGGGACAAGCCACCCCTGATTATTTCCCAGTAATAGTTTTACCTACAGATTTATACTTTTATCATTACCACATGCGATTTACTTATTAATTGTCATTGTATGTGTAATGTTTTAGAGTTCAATAAACATTGTAACGATTCAGATCTTATCACTGTGAGTTTGACCTAACGAACTTTACTTCAACAGAAAGTGACTGATCTGTTATGAAATTGGTTTTCCTGGTAATTCCTGGTAATTCCAATTAGATATTGACATAATTTTTTGAACTGACTGAGCATTTAGTGGATCCTTTTTGGTCAGTGAAAACTTTGTTACTACCTATAGTTAAATAAAGGTTCAAGAGAATTAACACCTCACACATTCTTTTGTGCATTTTACAAAACATCCCAACTTTTTCAGTAATGGGGCCCAAACAGGTCAGTGGCTGACATGATATTCTATGCATTATTATATGCTCAACATGTAAAAAATAAAAACATTTACCCTAAAAACATTGAAAAGTCTCATTAATATGAATTAATAGGATTAATAGGAAAACACACCTGTCAAAACTTTTTTGGAGTGTGTTGCGGCCATTCTAAATGCCTTCATATTGGAATTATTTTTTTTTTTTTTACTTTTATTACAAGGCACCATGAAACAAGATACAAGACACAGGTGATTGTCAATTGATGGCTATGTCACTGTGTCCCCAGCTGCTAGTCAAACTAAAATGTGCAGATGGACATAAATCTAAATGTGGAGCGACTCTTGGATGGCTGCTTCCATGTTACAAAGTGACAAGCAAAACCTAAGTCAATTCTTGGTTAATTTACCTACCTACTTACAGTAGTGTTAAAAAAAAATAGCAGTGATTTTAAAAAAGCGAATATGTTTCAGATGTCAGCCGACCAGTTCTCTATGGGATTGAGGTCAGGGGATTGGGCTGGCCACTCTATTACCTCAATCTTGTTTGTCTGTAACCAAGATGTTTTGGGTCATTGTCATGTTGAAACACTCATTTTAAGGACATTTCTTCTTCGACATAGGGCAACATGATCTCCTCAAGTATTTTGATATATTCAAACTGATCCATGATCCCTCGTATGCCATAAATAGGCATAACTCCATGGTATGAAAAACATCCCCATATCATCATTTTGTACCACCATGCTTTACTGTCTTCACAGTGCACTTTGGCTTGAATTCAGTGCTCAAGGGTTGTCTGACATACTGTCTATGGCCACTAGACCCAAAAAGAACAATTTTGCTTCCACCAGTTCACAAAATGTTAAGCCATCTGTCTTTGTACCAGTTAATGTGTTCCTACTTTTCTGTATGTTTTTTCCCTTTACAATCAACTTTTTAATCAAAGTACGTTGTTCATCAGAACAATGTCTGGAACGACCCATTTTACCCAGTATTTCAGATAGAAATGCGCTATGACCAACCTGTGCAACATTTGCCACCCTCCTACATTAAATAAGGGCCAAAATTAACACCCGTTCTTCTGCAGAATGAATGTCTTCACCAATTGAACTCCTCACTGCTATTATTTTGAACAACCCCCTTTCAATCAATGCTTTATTACTCAGAATGAGCGACATGCATGTCCTAATTGTTGGGTTTGTTTCGTTTTTATTACTCTACTACACTTTCAAGTAAATTATTTGCTATGTAGAAATAGCATTTCTACTAAAAACAGTGATTTATTAGGTTAATGGTGTTGGACTGCTATTTTTTTGAACACCACTGTACTAGGATCTTCTCCACTGGCTGTTGGTGAAATGGAATGTGAAACTAGCAGCGCTTTAAAAATAGCATCTGCACTTATACAAATGGGATGTCTTTTTTAAATGTGAGTTGGATGGGTAGCTTTTGCAGTTATGTAAAATAACAAATGTACAGGTATTTATTGCAAATTATTTTACCATAATTGTAATGACAAAATAAAAGTTGGATAGATGCATGTGATCTGGTCGGATTAGTGCCAACATACTTTTATATACCAAATAGTGTATTTCAAATAAACTTATACAACATTTCAACATGAACAGTTAAATGACTTAAATATGACATTTATATACAGTATTCACGATATTTTTGCATGAATTTATTACATGCGAAACAGTGTGATCAGTGTTTAATTTGCAGCGCACTTAACACTTGCATACACCACTTCTTTCTCTGCTTGTTTGTTCTTCCTTTTGGAGAAAGTAACTGTAGAATAGTTCATCATCCCTGAATTGTCCTCCTATAACAGTCAGTTAAAATACTGAAATGTAAATGAATATTTTAACATGCATATTATATCTGTAATATAAAAATATATAACTATACTAACAGCTTAGTAACTAATCACTATAGTGGTGCTTCACATTTACACTTTTATCTTCAGAGAAAATTCTATTAAAATATCTATTCTATTAAAAGGTCAAACGTATTTCTCTGAAGATAACCAAACATTGATTTCAAATTGTTTTGTAATCACCACTTAGGTCATGTTCCTTGATTCATGGTTCAATATGAAGGAACCATTGGTCTAAAACTTAGTTGGTCTAAAACTAAATCAAATATAATTTGATATAAAAAGAGTTATGTCTTTATAAAAAATATGCCAACTTCAAAAATATACCAAGCTCAATGTAGGCTCACAAAAACTCAAATTTAAATGTTAAAAAGTACTGTGGACACAAACTTACAAACTTAATAATGTTGCTAATAATATTTAAATAATAATTTATTTTACCTTTTCATGTTGAAGATTAGCTTGGGCGTCAGCATCTGTAAGACAACAGTAAAACAAATCTCTTGCATTGCTCCAGCTATTGTAATTGTTATTAGTAAAATTGTAAAATCCATGAACTTTGTGTTTACCTCTTTTCTGGGTGCTTTTTTGTTTTAGCTTAATTGAGAACAATATCACTGAAATCAGGACAATAATAGACAGGATGCTACCTAAAACCAGCGTCAGTATAAAAAAGACACCACCATCACAGTCTCCGGAGGATGTCAGATTTTCTTCATGATCTATCAAAGTTAGATTATAAATAAAATGTTAAACCCTAATGTTAATTCCATGTTAACAATAAACATACAAATATAATTTGTACCTGTTTTTGTTTCTTGTTGTGTTCCAGGTTCAGTGTTTTTCATGGATGAATTTTTTCCTTTAAGGTAAAATATCAAGGCTCTCATCATTGAATATTAACATACTAAAATGTTAATAAGCATAAATTGTTACTTTGCAAACATGAAGAAGTCCATAAAAGAAATTTGCTTTAGTGAATTTATGCGAATTGAACCTTCACATGTGTCCATTCACTGCTTTAATTCCTACACTTAAAAGCAGAAATGCTCTTACAATAAATAGAGATACAATACTTGTAATGGAAAAAAAAAGCAGAAACTCTTACAATACTGAAATACATTTGCCAACATTTCAGCAAAAAGATGGAAAAGTAATTTCTGAATGTTTTACATAAAAAGAAGGGGAACTGTTTTGTATGGCATGCAGCATCGTTGTAATAAACCTATTGACTTTTATTGTTTTAAAACAAAGAATTAAAGATGTTGAAAACTATGTTGCCACAAATGACATTTTTCCCTTCTTGATTTATTATTATTATTTTTTTTTTTCACTGATGTCACACTTTATTGCTCGGATCTAAATACAAATTTTATTCGAAAAAAACTGGTCATGTGTAAAAAATATTTGCCCTCTAAATTACCAACAATTTGGACCAACAACAATTTAATAAAAAATACTTAAATTAAGAAGTACTATGTTCATCATTCAGGCACAGAATAAAAAAATGTCCACATGTCCTCAATACACATAAAGTATTTTACTTAAACCCATTATATTGACAAAATGGTCAATTATATCAACAACAATACATAAGAATAAAAATCTATTAAAATGTAAATAATTAAACACTGTTACCTTTAACGTCTAACCTCGTTGCATTGTTAAAGATCATGTGATAGCCACGTATAACTCCACAATGATAAAGGGCAGCATCAGTTTTAGCCACTTTCACAATTTTCAGAGTTGAAGTTGTTTCACTCCTGGTGATATTAAAATCTTTTTCCTGAAATGTATTAAAATAAATAATTCGGCCAGAAGCATAAAGGCTTGTTGCAATACAAACTGGTGATAAGTTGTAAAGTTGTTTAAACCAGGAAATAATTGTGTCTATTTTCGAGATGTTTGAACAGTGTAAAACTGCACTTTCTCCAGCACTGACTGTCAGTTTATGGCTCTGTGTCCACTGGGCAGAACCTAAACCTGAAATTCATCAAAAAACAAGTTGTAGAAGAAATTTAAAATGTAGCATTTAGCTTTTTGCTAATATGTAATGCTTTTTTTTTGTTGTATAGTATACTTCAATCTGTAATTTACAGCTCTAAATATTAAAGCACCATAATGTTTATTATACATGTTTTTTAAATAGTTATGTACTAACATAGCTGTTCCTGTTCTAATTTATCACAGTGGAAACAAAACAAATGTACTTACATAATATACTGAGCACAAGTGTGGGTAAGAAGTAGAGCATCATTTCTGAGATGTAGTTGGCGGTCTTCTGCATGAGAGCATAATCAAACTTCATTATTTACTTGTAAGAGGCGTGGCTTTTAGAGTACTAGACATGCAAATAGACTTTTTTGATGTTTGTTTTTACAAACAGCCTATTTACACAATTGCATTATATTAACTTTAAATGGGAAGTGAATAATTTATGGGTTATAAATAAATTTACATTAATGAACAACCAGAGTGATTATTAGAGTTGTTTATTAAAATAATATAAAATGCATGTAATAGAGTTAAATATATTTACAAAGTTAGGACATTTGATTTTTTTTCCCACCTTTTATGTAAGCCTGCAGGTACATTACGATGTCTGTTTGACTGTTTTAATTATTTTCCACAATGCTAACTGACTTATGTATGAAGTTATTTGAATCATAAGGGTGGCACAGTGAATTGGTAAGTAGCACTGTTGTTTTACAGATAGAAGGTCCGGGTCCTTTCTGTTTGGAGTTTGCATGTTCTACACTTATCTGTGTGGCTTTCCTACCAGTCCAGTGATAGCTCAGTGGTTAAGGAACTGGACTAGTAAACAGAAGGTTGCCGGTTCAAGCCTCGCCACCACCAAGTTGCCACTGTTGGGTCCCTGAGCAAGGCCCTTAACCCTCAATTGCTCATTGTGTTCCGCTCACTGTGTAAGTCGCTTTGGATAAAAGCGTCTGCTAAATGCTGAAAATGTAAATGTAAATTATGTGAAATTAGATGAACTGGAGATACAAAATTGACTGTGATGGTGTTTCATGTGTAACTACCTGTCATGAATGTAACCAAAGTGTAAAACATCATACTAATTAAATAGTAAATAAAACTGAATCATAATTGGCTTGTTTTAGTATGGATGATTCACACTTTTATTTTCAGGAGTCAGAGAGCAGGCACACAGCAAAAACTAAGTTAAACATTTCAGAGTTGATTTTGATTGGAAGTGAAGTGGAAGTGATTTGAATTTCAGATTTAAAATGTGTTCAGTGTCGGAATTATTTGGCAGAGCTAATTAGACAGGTGTTAACCCAGCTCCACAGAGATTTCATTAAACTCTGCATGCATTTTACTTCTTCGGTTGGAGACAAGGAGACTCCGGCGCCATTTTCCTCCTCTAAAGTTTACACGGTAAGTGTAATTAATTCAGTCTTAATGAAAGTATACATTGATGATGATATTGTCAGTCTAAAACACAGGTGTATTGAAGGATGTGTATGTGAGAGCGAGAGAGATAGTTTCTGTTGTAAGAACGCTGCACAAATTGACTGCAGCTGATTGCTGCCACTTCATCAGCTGCTTCTGGTCCTGTGCGATTTTTTGTTGGTGTGTTTAGCCGTCATGTCAGCTAGGTTAGTAGGCTAAATGACTTGTTTTCCCCATGCCTGCTGGGGAACTGTGTACTGTAGTTGTTTAGTGTTCTTTTTTCAATGATTATTCTGGGCAAATGGTTAACATATTGGTGGCTCATATGATTGATAATCATGTGTGTTCCAGATTCTTTGTATTTGTGCCAGATAGCTGCATGACAATTGCATGAATTTAGATTAGATATTTAATCTCTTTTCAGATTAAATGAGAATCTGAGATGATGATGAGGGAGATTTTTCAGCACAGCCAGAAACTTGTTAATGATCCAGGCAGAAGTACTGATATCCTTTCCACCTTCCCAAGATTCCTGGATACAAAAGGATTGGTAAGTTTGGAATGATGTTTATACTGGGTTAAAATTAAGCATTTAATGTAGTAGTGTATATAGAAGTTTAAAATTAGTTCTTTATTAAAGGTTGATCAAGACGTCACTCCCCATCCTCCAGGATGCTTCAAAAATGGGATGCGTTCTTCAAGCCAAATATCATAAAAGAGGCCAAGAGGCTCACCTTAACACCAGAACTGCATCATGTGTTGCAGTCAGCAGAAAGTTCACCAGGAAGTGATCTTGAGTCAACATGTTTTAATGCATTTGCTACAATTTTCACCTTTCATAACTTTGTCACCTTTCATAACTTTTCATGACTAGTCTATACAATGTCTCTTCATTGTTACTTATCTGGACACTACTGCACTTTAACTGTATTATATGTAAATAATCTCTATCTTCTGGTTAGATGCTACTGCATTTCGTTGGCTGTGTACTTGTACTCTGCACAATGACAATAAAGTTGAATCTAATCTAATAATTGCAGTCTTTTTTGCATTAATTCATGCATTTATTATTTTAGAGTTTAAGATTTAGTTTGTTTATTCTCTGTTTCAAAGTGTATCTGATTTGGGGGAAAATATGACCAATAGATAGACATTTCAAAACTCAACACCTCTCTGTAGAAGTATTAAATTTGATGAATTTTTCATTATTTGATTGTGACTTTGTCTTCAGCCTATGACCAACAAATGGCCTCCCTGTTGTTGCTTTTGCATCTTCACCCACCACCACCAGGAAAAAAAAAAATATTTTTTAAAATTATTTGGTGTATTGGAATTAATTCTTTTAATTTTTAAAATAATAATGTAGGGAGTGAAATGAACACTACTGAAATAGTAAAATATAACTCAAAGCAGTGTTATTTTTATATAGGACCCAACAGTGGCTGCATAGCAGTGCCTGGATTTGAACCGCCAATCTTCTGGTTAATAGCTCAAAGCTCTACCCACTAGGCTACCACTGTCCAATTTTATCAATATTTTGTACTCCCTTAGTGTTACTTTAACTCTGTTTTATGAGTTAAAACAGGAACTCTGACATGGTGTTAAACATTTTACTATTTTGAAAGTGTTGATTTAACTCTTAAGAGTGTGGAGCTATATAAACCCTGAAAAGGTGTTAAAATCAATTGCTGTGCACGCTTGGTTCATGATTATAATAGCTTTATTATAATGCATATTAGGGGTGGCACGGTGGCTTAGTGGGTAGCACTGTCGCCTCACAGCAAGAAGGTCCTGGGTCCGATCCCCAGGTGGGGCAGTCCAGGTCCTTTCTGTGCGGAGTTTGCATGTTCTCCCCGTGTCCGTGTGGGTTTCCTCCGGGTGCTCCGGTTTTCTTCCCACAATCCAAAAACATGTTACCAGGCTAATTGGAAACACTGAATTGTCCTATAGATACCTAGCCGCTAGATGCACAAAACAGTCCATTGTAGTGCAGGCCCCAAGCCTGGACGAATAGGGAGGGTTGTGTCAGGAAGGGCATCCGGCGTAAAAAAACTTTGCCAAATCCCGTCGGCGACCCCTAACGGGAAGTAGCCGGAAATGCCGACCCCGTAATCGAAAAACAGGACAAAGGCTGAGGAACAAGAAGATTAAAATGCACAATAGTTACACATACAATAAGTAATAATTCCCAACCTAAAACTACTTGCAAAGCGTATATACACCCTGGATTTAAGCTATCATTACCCACCTCTCATCAGCTGTGGAGCCCCTTCAGCTCTGGCAGGGACTTTTCCCCTTTATATAGCAATTCAGGCGCGGTTAACTAGAACCTTCGTGTAAGAACAGGAAGGAGTTGGCCAGACTCTCCCCCTTTCTGGACGTTGTGCCAAGTTTCATAACAATGTCTTAAGGTTGGGTAAGGCAAGGGTTTGTACACTTCAGCTTCCCAGTTTTGAAATAACTATTCCTCTTTTTCCGTAAGAGGAATGCTTCTGTAAATAAGTCAGGGCCGCAACCGAGACCAAAACACATTACTAGACCATATAAAGGTTGATCCATTCCAGATTTCGATAAGGCTGCGTTCTTTGCATACCGCCCAGCATCCAGGGCCATAAGGGCCCCATGCATTGGGACCATATGTCTGTCTTTGTACTGTGAGATTGTGATAGGTTACTTACGTCATCAAAAAAACCTACTCCAGGTTTTGAACATATCTTTACATGGCTCAAGATGCAGAAAAATCATGCAATTTAAGGCTGTCTGTAGAGACACACAGATGATACGGCACCATTCCGTTGTGTGTTTGAAATTAAAAGACATCATTTATGTTTATTTATTCTTTCACTGTCTGTTTTGCCACAGCTTTATCCCATTAAGGGTCCCAGTGGGTTGGATTTACTGGGCAAAAGCAGTAGCCAGCAAAAGAATAGCCAGCAACAAGACGGATGGATACAGGTAGAGGAATAGTAAATGAGCCAGAAACTCATACCCCCACCTTTAACTCCTCTAAAACAAAGAGTAACTGGAACCAAGGATAAAGCAGGTGGTGATAGAACTATTTGGTACTAAAACCAAGTAGCATCAAGTAGGAACATGATCAGATTTAAATATCTGATGCTTGGACTAGCAGGGCTAGGAACTTAAATGATAGTTCCTTCCGTTTCTTTACATGAGTCCTTGAATGTCAAGTTGTGACCCACATGACCAATCACACTCTTTCTTTATACTCTAGGCTGCCTCAAAACCACACGATGCAATCTGCTTCTTTTTCCGTCACAAGTCATTAATACACTAGGGTGTTTCAATCAGGCCCAGAGTCGCTAATCGGGAGATTCGGAAGGATTCCCGATGGGCCGGCTCATGTCAATCCCGAGTTTGACACTTATCTAATCTTCTTCTTGCATTCATTCTCCATTCATCTGACAGCGAGCGCAGCCCCTACATCGCAGTAGATTAGATGGGTTCTACCATCTGAGGGAATTCTCCTCTCCAAATGTGTCAAATTAACAGACCTGGTTTCCAGAGGACAGACCCCAGTTGCAGCCGGTAAAGAGAGATATGGAAATAATTTTGTATTGTCACTCAACTTAGCGTAGTTTAATTTGTAGAACCCAATACACACCATTAATCACAAATATCCAGTTTCAAGTGTAATATATTAAATAGCCTAACTCATTAATGGAATGTTTTTGTTCCGACGCTACTGTACTGATGATCCCGAGGAGGCCATGACTACTGAAGGGAGAGGTAGAGGATAGTCTTACAGAGTAAAACTAAGATAGTTATTTGTAATGTAAAATATAATGTAGAGAATATACATGATATATGTTAAAATGTCAGCACGATAGCCTAATTTATTTTAACAAATAGAGACAAATAGCCTAAATCATTATCAATTTTACACCATCATAGTATAGGCTAAAAAAAAAAAACTTCAAGCATGTTATGTTATTCAGCAAAATAAGCTAACCCTTAATGAAATGGTTTTTTTTAGCCTCAGAGCAGCAGATAAGCCAGTCTGATCCTGCTGGTGAACCGAGTAGGCATGGAGAGGCCAGGACTACAGAGACAGGTAGAGAGGATAAAAATTAACTAAAAAAACTATTTTATGTAACAAGTTGCACAATAGGATATATTCTAAATGATACCCAGTACCCAGATATTTAGAATGCTGAAAATGCATTAAAATCAGCCCAAATGAAAACATGAACTCTTGGAGGCCTGTTGATGTTCACAAAGAAGGAAATTCTCATGTCTATAGACAATGACACCGTTATAAACAAAGTTGCAGAAACCAGTGCACTGCTTAGGAGGCTTTTGATGCTGTAGGTAGCCTACTAAATATGCGTGTAGTGAAGCTACTTAAGAGTTTAGTGTAAACCTAACAATAGAGCACCTCTCTGTTGGGAAGACAAATGCAATTTTATTTTCAAATTATTTTTATTTAAACTTATTGCTCCTGTACAAATGTAAATACGTTTTCATCTTTATCACATTTTTTTACCTTTTAAATCTGAATTAAACATGTTTAAGTGAAGTGTTTTCTGCTAACTTACCAACATATACCTGAACTTATACCCAATAAAAAGGCATTGTAAGAGCTAGCTGCTGTTTCATTTATTCAAATTCCTATTCCATGGAAAAAGTGGGCCGGGTTTGAGCATGAAACTCCTGGGCTGAAAAAGGGGCCCACTCCGGCCCTGATTTCAATTAAAACTGAAAGTAACTATTATAACCATGTAGACTATAATTAAAACACTAGTGTGGCAACTATTTATTAATTATTAGATTACAAATACTACAGTTTGGTATTCTAAGATCAGATAGATTTCTTGATCAACCAACTCTCTAAACTAACTCATATGATTCAGTGAATACCACTAAAGACTACATGTTGCAGGAGTCTGCTAAGAGTAACATAATTTCATGGCATCTCCAGCCACCAACTAGTGATACTGTCAGGCTTGTGTCCAACTAGGCCTTTAGCTGTCTGTTCTAGACCACACAGATCAACCACAGACCCTTCTGCCAGCCTAAACATCCTACAGTGTACTTGGTGATGAGGGCCTTCATGGCAGGGATCCAGTCTGCCCTCACTGATCAGCCCTGCTGTCGTTTTCCGCTGGCTGACGTTGTTTTGATGACTCTTTGTGTCTCTCTAACATCCAAATATACGCTCTAGAGTCACCAATTCCGTGGGCACTAATGCACTTCTAAACTGTGGCTTTTGCAACTTTCACTGATAAAAGTCTTGATGATCCTTTTTATCTCTGGCATGGCAAACTTGATGTTTTTTTTTTTTTTTTTTCTGAAAACACGCTAAAACAAGGTCTCATCTGACCACAGCATCTTTTGGTCCATCTGATAAGAACTCAGAGAACTTTGAGATGTTTCTGCATTGAATTGACGCACAGCTTTTTATTTGACTGGTACCAGAAAAATAGACATCCAATATACTTCCTCCCTTGGGCATGTAAATCAAGAATCCTTTACTTTGTGATCCCAAATCTGGACTGGCCTGGTGACCTGGTCCCCTAAGGGACAAGCCGCCCCTAATTATTTCCCAGTAATAGTTTTACCTACAGATTTATACTTTTATCATTACCACATGCCATTTACTTATTAATTGCCATTGTATGTGTAATGTTTTAGAGTTCAGAATTTAGTGCTGTGAGTTTGATTCCCTGGGTGAGAGAAATAATCGACCTAATGAACTTTACTTCAACAGAAAGTGACTGATCTGTTATGAAACTGGTTTTCCTGGTAATTCCCCTCAAAATTGCCAGTGGTACCCCGTAATTGATTTTTTTCTTTATGTTTCTCATGCAATGCCATCTGACGACTTTCAGCAGTGTATTTCAGCCCAACATGGACTGAGAAGCATGCATTAAAATGTTTTATTTTTGAACTGATTGACAATTATATATTGACATAATATCTTGTACTGACTGAGCATTTAGTGGATCCTCTTTGGTCAGTGAAAACTTTGTTACTACCTTTGTTAGTTAAATAAAGGTTCAAGAGAATTAACACATCACAGATTCTTTATTGCATTTTACAAAACATCCCAACTTTTTCAGTAATGGGGCCCAAACAGGTCAGTGGCTGACATGATATTCTATGCATTATTATATGCTCAACATATAAAAAATAAAAACAAATAGGATTAATAGGAAAACACAACTGTCAAAACTTTTTTGGAGTGTGTTGCAGCCATTCCAAATGCCTTTATATTGAAAATATTTTCTTTTTTACTTTTATTACAAGGCAACATGGAACAAGTTACAAGACACAGGTGATTGTCAATTGATGGCTATGTCACTGTGTCCCCAGCTGCCAGTCAAACTAAAATGTGCAGATGGACATGAATCTAAATGTGTAGCAACTCTTGGATGGCTGCTTCCATGTTACAAAGTGACAAGCTGGCTGTTGGTGAAATGGAGTATGAAACTAGCAAAGCTTTAAAAATAGCATCTGCCCATCAAATGGGATGTCTTTTTTAAATGTGAGTTGGATGGGTAGCTTTTGCAGTTATGTAAAATAACAAATGTATTTATTGTAAATTATTTAACCATAATTGTAATGAAAAAATAAAAGGTGGATAGATGCATGTGATCTGACATACAACACAGTAAAACGTATGCACAAAATAGGTTAAAATAAAATAAATTGTGTTCACAAGGATGATATTAGGATATTACAGTGTTCAAGCAGCTTTCATACACATAGTACTAGTTCACATACAGATATCATTGTAATCATGATTTTGTACAAAAGCAGCAGAGTCTTTGATGAGCAAAGATGGGCAGAGGATCTCCAGTTTGTCAACAAATGAGTGAGAAAATCATTAAAAAGGTATAAAAACAATGTACCTCAAACAAAGAAGAATTGGGAGGAATTAAAGTGTGTAAAGAGCAAGTGTGCATGCCTTAACTAAACATTTGTGATATCTATACCCTCCTGCATTTCATCAAGAATCACCATTCATCAATAACTGATGTAACCACATGGGCAATAAATTATTATTTCAAATACTTTGACAAGTACTACAATTACATTCACAAATTCCACTTAAAATTTACTGTGACTGTGTTACACTTTACTGTGTCTTATGTTAACTCAGATGTGGCACTGAGTTCTCTGGGCCCAAAGGCATCTGGAATGGACCAATACACAGTTGAATCATGTATTGTGGTCAGACGAATCAGCATTGTAGTGTTGTGACAGCATTAATGGTGAAAAGTACATTAACATTATAGAGCAGCATATGCTGCTTGTAAGAAGAATCTTTTCCAGGGACGTTCATGCATTTTTCATTAAGACAATGCAAAACCACATGCTGCACACATTACAAATGCATGGCTGCAGAAAAAGAGGGTACGGGTACTGGCCTGTCTGCATTCCTGTTCTGTCCCCAATTGATAATATAAAGAGAATTTTCAAAATGAAAAATGTGACAACCTTGCACTGTTGCACATCTTAATACATGTTTGTAAGAAAAATGGGACAGAATAACACCTGAAACACTTCATCACTTAGTATTCCCTGTGCCAAAACATCTTTTAAGTGTTGTGAGAATAAATGGCAACACTACAAAGTCTGTCCCAACTTTTTTTGCAGGCTTGAAATAAAGGAATAGAAATAATAACAAATAAATTGTATAAATGTAAAATATATGGGGTTCATACTGTCGCAATGATATTAAAGTCAACATAAACGCCTTCCATACAGTATCAACCTTTTCTCATTTGGGGTTGTATCTCTCTATGAACCTTTGTACACAGTGGAACAGTCATAACATTAATGGCCTTCCCTGGAAGTGTATTGTCTTTTATATAATTGCTTTTATTCACCTGTTAGTAACTATTATTTCAGATTACATACTTTTATAGTGTGTAAATAGTGTATTTCAAAAAAACTTTCATAACATTTCAACATGGAGTTAAATTACTTAAATATTAGATTAATATACAGTATGCACAGCATTTCTGAATTTATTACATGCAAAACAGTGTGATCAGTGTTTAATTTGCAGCACACTTAACACTTGCATACACCACTTCTTTCTCTGCTTGTTTGTTCTTCCTTTTGGAGAAAGTAACTGTAGAATAGTTCACCATCCCTGGATTGTCCTCCTATAACAGTCAGTTAAAATACTGAAATGTTAATTAATATTTTAACATGCATTTTATATCTGTAACATAAAAATATATAACTATACTAACAGCTTAGTAACAAATCACTATAGTGGTGTTTCACTTTTTTACACTTTTATCTTCAGAGAAAATTCTATTAAAAATATCAATTCTATTAAAAGGTCAAATGTATTTGCGTCAAAGTGTTTGCTTGTTTGTTTTCTGTACAAGCTCATTTTATTAACATTATATATGGAGAATTAGGGTGCACTACCAAAAACGGTCAAAATGTTATATTTAATATGCTTTTTGTTTACTTTTAATGTTTAGTAATCACTACTTAGGTCATGTTCCTTGATTCATGTTTCATGGTTCAATATGAAGGAACCCGGTGGCACAATGGTACCACGTCTGCATACAGACATGATGGACTTTGTGTGCAGGATGGGTTGATTTAAATTGTATGGCAACTACATACAATATAGACTATCCACTTCTGTACAATACTCATTTGGTATCAGAGATATAGATATAAAAAGATTTATCTCTTTATAAATATATACCAACTTAAGCTCAATGTAGGCTCACAAAAACTCAAATTTAAATTTTGAAAAGTGCTGTGGACACAAACTTACAAACTTAATAATGTTGCTATTATTAAAATATTAATTAATTTTACCTCTTCATGTTGAAGATTAGCTTGGGCATCAGCATCTGTAAGACAACAGTAAAACAAATCTTTTGCATTACTTCAACTATTGTAATTGTTATTAATAAAGTTATAAAATCCATGAGCTTTGTGTTTACCTCTTTTCTGGGTGCTTTTTTGTTTCAGCTTAATTGAGAACAATATCACTGAAATCAGGACAATAATAGACAGGATGCCACCCAAAACCAGTGTCAATATAAAAAACATGCCACCATCACAGTCTCGGGATGTCAGTTTTTCTTCATCATCTATCAAAAACATTGTAAAAGATTGTAAATGAAATGTTAAACCCTGATGTTAATTCCATGTTAACAATAAACACATAAATACAATTTGTACCTGTTTTTGTTTCTTGTTGTGTTCCATGTTCAGTGTTTTTCATGGATGAGTTTTTTCCTTTAAGGCAAAATATCAAGGCTGTCATCATCGCATATTAACAGACTAAAATATTACCAAGCATTAAATTAAATTGTTACTTTGCAAACATGAATTAGTCCATATAAGAAATTTGCTTTACTGAATTTATGTGAATTAAACTTGCAGATGTGTCCATTTACTGCTCTACACTAAAAAGCAGAAATGCTGTTACAATGAATACAGAGATACAATACTTGTGATGGAAAAAAGCAGATACTCTTACAATAAAGAAATACATTTGCAAACATTTCAGCAAAAGAATGGCAAAGTCATTTCTAAATGTTTTACATAAAATGAAAGGAAATCATTCAGGCACAGAATAAAAAAAAACAGTATTTTACCTTAAGCCAGATCAATAAAAATCTATTATATTTTTTAAAAAGTATCAATTTTATTAACAAATATATATGTAAATAGAATTACTGTATGTAAAAATTAAAAAAATGAAACATTGTTACCTTTAACGTCTAACCTCGTTGAAATTTTAAAGATTATGTGATTCCAGCGTATAACTTCACAATAATAAAGGGCAGCATCAGTTTTAGCCACTTTCACAATTTTCAGAGTTGAAGTTGTTTCACTCCTGGTGATTTTAAAATCTTTTTCTTGAAATGTTTTAAAATAAATAATTTGTCCAGAAGCATAAAGGCTTGTTGCAATACAAACTGGTGATGAGTTGTAAAATTGTTTAAACCAGGAAAGAATTGTGTCATTTTTCGAGAAGTTTGAACAGTGTAAAACTGCACTTTCTCCAGCATTGACTGTCAGTTTGTGACTCTGTGTCCACTGGGCAGAACCTAAACCTGAAATTCATCAAAAAACAAGTTGTAGAAGAAATTTAAAATGTGCATTTAGCTTTTTACTAATATCTATTGCTTATTAATAAAGCTCTATGTTTAGTTGTATAGTATACTCCAATGTGTAATTTACAGCTCTAAATATTAATGCACCATAATGTTTATTGTACATGTTTCTAAATAGTTATGTAGTAACATAGCTTTTTCAGTTCTAATTTATCACAGTGGAAACAAAACAAATATACTCACATAATATACTGAGCACAAGTGTGGGTGAGAAGTAGAGCTTCATATCTGAGATGTAGTTGGCAGTCTTCTGCATGAGAGCATAATCAAACTGCTTCATTATTTACTTGTAAGAGGCGTGGCTTTTAGAGTAGTAGACATGCAAATACACTTTTTTGTTGTTTGTTTTTACAAACAGCCTATTTACACAAATGTACTATATTAACTTTAAATGAGAAGTCAATAATGTATGGGTTATAAATTAATTTATATTAAAGAACAACCAGAGTGATTATTAGAGTTGTTTAATAAAATCAAACAAAATGTATGTATTGAAGTTAAATATATATATACAGTATATATATATATATATATATATATATATATATATATATATATATATATATATATATATATATAATATGGCAAGCCAAACAGGAAATATATAGCAAATGCTGATATATATACAGGTCCTTCTCAAAAAATTAGCATATTGTGATAAAGTTCATTATTTTCCATAATGTAATGATAAAAATTAAACTTTCATATATTTTAGATTTATTGCACACCAACTGAAATATTTCAGGTCTTTTATTGTTTTAATACTGATGATTTTGGCATACAGCTCATGAAAACCCAAAATTCCTATCTCAAAAAATTAGCATATTTCATCCGACCAATAAAAGAAAAGTGTTTTTAATACAAAAAAAGTCAACCTTCAAATAATTATGTTCAGTTATGCACTCAATACTTGGTCGGGAATCCTTTTGCAGAAATGACTGCTTCAATGCGGCGTGGCATGGAGGCAATCAGCCTGTGGCACTGCTGAGGTGTTATGGAGGCCCAGGATGCTTCGATAGCGGCCTTAAGCTCATCCAGAGTGTTGGGTCTTGTGTCTCTCAACTTTCTCTTCACAATATCCCACAGATTCTCTATGGGGTTCAGGTCAGGAGAGTTGGCAGGCCAATTGAGCACAGTAATACCATGGTCAGTAAACCATTCACCAGTGGTTTTGGCACTGTGAGCAGGTGCCAGGTCGTGCTGAAAAATGAAATCTTCATCTCCATAAAGCTTTTCAGCAGATGGAAGCATGAAGTGCTCCAAAATCTCCTGATAGCTAGCTGCATTGACCCTGCCCTTGATAAAACACAGTGGACCAACACCAGCAGCTGACATGGCACCCCAGACCATCACTGACTGTGGGTACTTGACACTGGACTTCAGGCATTTTGGCATTTCCTTTTCCCCAGTCTTCCTCCAGACTCTGGCACCTTGATTTCCGAAAACAGTACTTTGGACCAGTGAGCAACAGTCCAGTGCTGCTTCTCTGTAGCCCAGGTCAGGCGCTTCTGCCGCTGTTTCTGGTTCAAAAGTGGCTTGACCTGGGGAATGCGGCACCTGTAGCCCATTTCCTGCACACGCCTGTGCACGGTGGCTCTGGATGTTTCTACTCCAGACTCAGTCCACTGCTTCCGCAGGTCCCCCAAGGTCTGGAATCGGCCCTTCTCCACAATCTTCCTCAGGGTCCGGTCACCTCTTCTCGTTGTGCAGCGTTTTCTGCCACACTTTTTCCTTCCCACAGACTTCCCACTGAGGTGCCTTGATACAGCACTCTGGGAACAGCCTATTCGTTCAGATATTTCTTTCTGTGTCTTACCCTCTTGCTTGAGGGTGTCAATGATGGCCTTCTGGACAGCAGTCAGGTCGGCAGTCTTACCCATGATTGCAGTTTTGAGTAATGAACCAGGCTGGGAGTTTTTAAAAGCCTCAGGAATCTTTTGCAGGTGTTTAGAGTTAATTCGTTGATTCAGATGATTAGGTTAATAGCTCGTTTAGAGAACCTTTTCATGATATGCTAATTTTTTGAGATAGGAATTTTGGGTTTTCATGAGCTGTATGCCAAAATCATCAGTATTAAAACAATAAAAGACCTGAAATATTTCAGTTGGTGTGCAATGAATCTAAAATATATGAAAGTTTAATTTTTATCATTACATTATGGAAAATAATGAACTTTATCACAATATGCTAATTTTTTGAGAAGGACCTGTATATACTGAAACTCGATATATACTGTATATATAAATAAACTCGATATATATATAATGAAACTCGATATATATATTATGAAACCTGATATATATATAATGAAACTCGATATATATATAATGAAACTCGATATATATATAATGAAACTCGATATATATATAATGAAACCTGATATATATATAATGAAACTTGATATATATATAATAAAACTCGATATATATATAAAGAAACTCAATATATATATAATGAAACCTGATATATATATAATGAAACCTGATATATATATAATGAAACTTCATATATACAGTGTATCACAAAAGTGAGTACACCCCTCACATTTCTGCAGATATTTAAGTATATGTTTTCATGGGACAACACTGACAAAATGACACTTTGACACAATGAAAAGTAGTCTGTGTGCAGCTTATATAACAGTGTAAATTTATTCTTCCCTCAAAATAACTCAATATACAGCCATTAATGTCTAAACCACCGGCAACAAAAGTAAGTACACCCCTTAGAGACTACACCCCTAAATGTCAAAATTGAGCACTGCTTGTCATTTTCCCTCCAAAATGTCATGTGATTTGTTAGTGTTACTAGGTCTCAGGTGTGCATAGGGAGCAGGTGTGTTCAATTTAGTAGTACAGCTCTCACACTCTCTCATACTGGTCACTGAAAGTTCCAACATGGCACCTCATGGCAAAGAACTCTCTGAGGATCTTAAAAGACGAGTTGTTGCGCTACATGAAGATGGCTAAGGCTACAAGAAGATTGCCAACACCCTGAAACTGAGATGCAGCACAGTGGCCAAGATCATCCAGCGTTTTAAAAGAGCAGGGTCCACTCAGAACAGACCTCGCGTTGGTCGTCCAAAGAAGCTGAGTGCACGTGCTCAGCGTCACATCCAACTGCTGTCTTTGAAAGATAGGCGCAGGAGTGCTGTCAGCATTGCTGCAGAGATTGAAAAGGTGGGGGCTCAGCCTGTCAGTGCTCAGACCATACGCCGCACACTACATCAAATTGGTCTGCATGGCTGTCACCCCAGAAGGAAGCCTCTTCTGAAGTCTCTACACAAGAAAGCCCGCAAACAGTTTGCTGAAGACATGTCAACAAAGGACATGGATTACTGGAACCATGTCCTATGGTCTGATGAGACCAAGATTAATTTGTTTGGTTCAGATGGTCTCAAGCATGTGTGGCGGCAATCAGGTGAGGAGTACAAAGATAAGTGTGTCATGCCTACAGTCAAGCATGGTGGTGGGAATGCCATGGTCTTGGGCTGCATGAGTGCAGCAGGTGTTGGGGAGTTACATTTCATTGAGGGACACATGAACTCCAATATGTACTGTGAAATACTGAAGCAGAGCATGATCCCCTCCCTCCGGAAACTGGGTCGCAGGGCAGTGTTCCAGCATGATAATGACCTTAAACACACCTCTAAGACGACCACTGCTTTATTGAAGAGGCTGAGGGTAAAGGTGATGGAATGGCCAAGCATGTCTCCAGTCCTAAACCCAATAGAACATCTTTGGGGCATCCTCAAGCGGAAGGTGGAGGAGCGCAAAGTCTCGAATATCCACCAGCTCTGTGATGTCGTCATGGAGGAGTGGAAAAGCATTCCAGTGGCAACCTGTGAAGCTCTGGTAAACTCCATGCCCAGGAGAGTTAAGGCAGTTCTGGGAAATAATGGTGGCCACACAAAATATTGACACTTCAGGAACTTTCACTAAGGGGTGTACTCACTTTTGTTGCCGGTGGTTTAGACATTAATGGCTGTATATTGAGTTATTTTGAGGGAAGAATAAATTTACACTGTTATATAAGCTGCACACAGACTACTTTTCAATGTGTCAAAGTGTCATTTTGTCAGTGTTGTCCCATGAAAAGATATACTTAAATATCTGCAGAAATGTGAGGGGTGTACTCACTTTTGTGATACACTGTATATATATATATATTGAAATTTGATATATATAATGAAACTTGATATATATATATACTGAAACTTGATATATATATATAATGAAACTCGATATATATATATACTGAAACTTGATATATATATATAATGAAACTCGATATATATAATGAAACTAGATATATACAGTATATATAATGAAACTTGATATATATATAATGAAACTTGAATGAAACCAGGGCAGCCCCTAGGACCCCCGATTTTCTCACTGGAAATCGGAAATATACGCGCACGCGCGTGCATGCGCTTACATGCTTATATTTATTGTTTAGACAGTGTAAATCAAACACAAGTGTTTAAAAAGTAATAATAACGACGCGTCCTGTTGTTCTGACTTTTGTGTTTGTATTTGTGACGTGCACATATTTGCTCTATCTGCAAAAAATAAAATAAACAATGTGGGGAAGCGATTTTCGTACTGGACGTTGTAACGTTGTCATGTAAGTTATAGGGTTGCCAA
Organism: Trichomycterus rosablanca; assembly: GCF_030014385.1. Classification (NCBI taxonomy): domain Eukaryota; kingdom Metazoa; phylum Chordata; class Actinopteri; order Siluriformes; family Trichomycteridae; genus Trichomycterus; species Trichomycterus rosablanca. Next base: position 25,259,706 of record NC_085991.1, on the reverse strand, counting down.
CCGTCCCCTAAAATACAGAATCGTTCCTTATTTGGAAACTAAACGTCGCGTTCCGTATTGACCTGAAACGGGACGCGCTTTGTTCTGTATTTTTATCAATGGGAGAGAATGTTAGAGTTATGTTAGAGGGGCCAATTACTTAATAAAATGTGGGTTACTTTGGTGTGCAGCCTTGTCGCTGTGTGTTCGCAAGTTCGCAATTAGGGGGGCCGTAGGGGGGGCCAAGCTGGTTGTCACACTGGCCCAACATCCCACCCCACACCCTATGCCTTCCGCCAACCCGCCAACTCGCGTTCCTTATTTCTGAAAGTTGGCAACCCTAGTTTTATACACAAAAGTCAGAACAGGGGTCAGATCTTATTACTATCAATGTGTGTTTGTTTATTATTTGAAACGAAACTGAAAACTGAAACCTTTTCAACTTTGGGATTTGAAGTGAAAAACTAATGACGAAAGGTACACAAACCCCTTTGCATTGAGCTTGGGGGGTAGTTTTTTTTTTCAGGAAAATTGACAGTGATGTGTCTTTTGTCTGTGTGGAGACCTGCTGTCAGACAGATGTTAGGTACTGCGGGAAGTAAAGAGAAGAAATGATGAAGACTCATGCAGCCCCGGTTCTGGACGCGCTGCCCACTGCGCTACTTAAACATTGAAATAGTAAAAGGTTTATGCTGATATGTCTGCGGCGCACACAACTTAAATACTACTTAAAATAATAACCAGACGCTTTCTTATTCCCACGACAGCAGCAGTTTCCTTCTGTTTCATACATATCGCCCTGTCTCAGTCTAATCTGCGGCATTTCTCTCCCATTGAAAAAAAAACCAGAACAAAGCGCGTCCAGTATCAGGTCAATAAGGAACGCAACGTTTAGTTTCCAAATAAGGAACGATTCTGTATTTTAGAGGACAGTTGGCAACCCTATAACTTACATGACAACGTTACAACGTCCAGTACAAAAATCGCTTCCCCACATTGTTTATTTTATTTTTTGCAGATAGAGCAAATATGTGCACGTCACAAAAACAAAAACAAAAGTCAGAACAACACGACGCGTCGTTATTATTATTTTTTAAACACTTGTGTTTGATTTACACTGTCTAAACAATAATATAAGCATATATTTCCGATATCCGGTGAGAAAATCGGGGGTCCTAGGGCCTGCCCTGGTTTCATTCAAGTTTCATTATATATATATATCAAGTTTCATTATATATATATATAGTTTCATTATATATATATCAAGTTTATTATATATATATCAAGTTTCATTATATATATATCGAGTTTCATTATATATATATCAAGTTTATTATATATATATCAAGTTTCATTATATATATATCGAGTTTCATTATATATATCAAGTTTATTATATATATATGAAGTTTCATTATATATATATCGAGTTTCATCATATGTATATATCGAGTTTCATAATATATATATCAAGTTTCATTATATATATATCGAGTTTCATTATATATATATCGAGTTTCATGAAACTGGATATATATGGAATGAAACCTGATATATATATAATGAAACTTGAATGAAACGAGGCAGGCCCCCCCCCCCCCCCCCCCGATTTCCTCATTGCTCCTCCAAACGCAAAGCAAGCGCTTTGATCATCAGTTCGTATTTTATCGCACGGCTCGTATTTTAATTTTCCGAAATCAGCATTTATATCAGTTCAATTGGAAATAAACGCGCACGCGCGTGCATGCACCTACATGCTTATATTATTGTTTAGACAGTGTAAATCAAACACAAGTGTTAAAAAAGTAATAATAACGACGCGTCCTGTTGTTCTGACTTTTGTGTTTGTATTTGTGATGTGCACATATTTGCTCTATCTGCAAAAAATTAAAGTGAGGAAGCGATTTTCGTACTGGACGTTGTAACGTTGTCATGTTAGTTACATACACAAAAGTCAGAACAGGGGTCAGATCATGTCGTTATTACTATCAATGTGTGTTTGTTTATTATTTTAAACGAAACTGAAAACTGAAACTTTTTTAATTTTGGGATTAAAAGTGAAAAACTAATGACCAAAGGTACACAGACCCCTTTGCATTGCGCTTGGGGGGTAGTTTTCATTCCATATATATCAAGTTTCATTATATATATATCAGGTTTCATTATATATATATATATATCGAGTTTCATTATATATATATCGAGTTTCATTATATATATATATATCAGGTTTTATTATATATATATCGAGTTTCTTTATATATATATCAGGTTTCATTATATATATATCAGGTTTCATTATATATATATCGAGTTTCATTATATATATATCGAGTTTCATTATATATATATATCAGGTTTCATTATATATATATCGAGTTTCATTATATATATATGAGTTTCATTATATATATATATCAAGTTTCATTATATATATATCGAGTTTCATTATATATATATCAAGTTTCATTCCATATATATCAGCATTTGCTATATATTTCCTGTTTGGCTTGCCATAATATATATATATATATATATATATATATATATATATATATATATATATATATACAGTGTATCACAAAAGTGAGTACACCCCTCACATTTCTGCAGATATTTAAGTATATCTTTTCATGGGACAACACTGACAAAATGACACTTTGACACAATGAAAAGTAGTCTGTGTGCAGCTTATATAACAGTGTAAATTTATTCTTCCCTCAAAATAACTCAATATACAGCCATTAATGTCTAAACCACCGGCAACAAAAGTGAGTACACCCCTTAGTGAAAGTTCCTGAAGTGTCAATATTTTGTGTGGCCACCATTATTTCCCAGAACTGCCTTAACTCTCCTGGGCATGGAGTTTACCAGAGCTTCACAGGTTGCCACTGGAATGCTTTTCCACTCCTCCATGACGACATCACGGAGCTGGCGGATATTCGAGATTTTGCGCTCCTCCACCTTCCGCTTGAGGATGCCCCAAAGATGTTCTATTGGGTTTAGGTCTGGAGACATGCTTGGCCAGTCCATCACCTTTACCCTCAGCCTCTTCAATAAAGCAGTGGTCGTCTTAGAGGTGTGTTTGGGGTCATTATCATGCTGGAACACTGCCCTGCGACCCAGTTTTCGGAGGGAGGGGATCATGCTCTGCTTCAGTATTTCACAGTACATATTGGAGTTCATGTGTCCCTCAATGAAATGTAACTCCCCAACACCTGCTGCACTCATGCAGCCCCAGACCATGGCATTCCCACCACCATGCTTGACTGTAGGCATGACACACTTATCTTTGTACTCCTCACCTGATTGCCGCCACACATGCTTAAGACCATCTGTACCAAACAAATTAATCTTGGTCTCATCAGACCATAGGACATGGTTCCAGTAATCCATGTCCTTTGTTGACATGTCTTCAGCAAACTGTTCGCGGGCTTTCTTGTGTAGAGACTTCAGAAGAGGCTTCCTTCTGGGGTGACAGCCATGCAGACCAATTTGATGTAGTGTGCGGCGTATGGTCTGAGCACTGAAAGGCTGACCCCCCACCTTTTCAATCTCTGCAGCAATGCTGACAGCACTCCTGCGCCTATCTTTCAAAGACAGCAGTTGGATGTGACGCTGAGCACGTGCACTCAGCTTCTTTGGACGACCAACGCGAGGTCTGTTCTGAGTGGACCCTGCTCTTTTAAAACGCTGGATGATCTTGGCCACTGTGCTGCAGCTCAGTTTCAGGGTGTTGGCAATCTTCTTGTATCCTTGGCCATCTTCATGTAGCGCAACAATTCGTCTTTTAAGATCCTCAGAGAGTTCTTTGCCATGAGGTGCCATGTTGGAACTTTCAGTGACCAGTATGAGAGAGTGTGAGAGCTGTACTACTAAATTGAACACACCTGCCCCCTATGCACACCTGAGACCTAGTAACACTAACAAATCACATGACGTTTTGGAGGGAAAATGACAAGCAGTGCTCAATTTGGACATTTAGGGGTGTAGTCTCTTAGGGGTGTACTCACTTTTGTTGCCGGTGGTTTAGACATTAATGGCTGTATATTGAGTTATTTTGAGGGAAGAATAAATTTACACTGTTATATAAGCTGCACACAGACTACTTTTCATTGTGTCAAAGTGTCATTTTGTCAGTGTTGTCCCATGAAAAGATATACTTAAATATCTGCAGAAATGTGAGGGGTGTACTCACTTTTGTGATACACTGTATATATATATATATATATATATATATATATACATACATATACGTATATATATATATACAGTGGGGAAAATAAGTATTTGATCCCCTGCTGATTTTGTAAGTTTACCCCCTTACAAAGACTTTAACAGTCTATAATTTTTATGGAAGGTTTATTTTAACAGAGAGAGACAGAATATCAACAAAAAAACATTAGATAAAGGTTATAAATTAATTTGTATTTGATTAGGTGAAATAAGTATTTGATCCCCTACCAACCCCTACCAACCAGCAAGAATTCGGACCCCCACAGACCGGTTATGTGCACATGAGGCACACAAATTAGTCCTGTCCCTGTATAAAAGACTCTTGTCACAGAATCAGTTTCTTCCATTCAAATCTCTCGACCACCATGGGCAAGACCAAAGAGCTATCAAAGGACGCCAGGGACAAGATTGTAGACCTGCACAAGGCTGGAATGGGCTACAAGACCATCAGCAAGAAGCTTGGTGAGAAAGAGACCACTGTTGGCACGATAATTCGAAAATGGAAGAAATACAAGATCACAGTCAATCGCCCTCACTCTGGAGCTCCATGCAAGATCTCACCTCGTGGGGTAAGAATGATTCTGAGAAAGGTGAGGTCAGTCCAGAATTACACCGGAGGAGCTTGTCAATGATCTCAAGCTGGGAGCACAGTCACCAAGAAAACCATTAGTAACACACTTCGCCGTAATGGATTGAGATCCTGCAGTGCCCGCAAAGTCCCTCTGCTCAAGAAGGCTCATGTACAGGCCCGTCTGAAGTTTGCCAATGAACACCTAAATGATTCAGAGAAAGCTTGGAACAATGTGATATGGTCAGATGAGACCAAAATTGAGCTCTTTGGCATTAACTCCACTCACCGTGTTTGGAGGCAGATAAATGCCCAGTGGGGATGGTGTTCTTGGGGTCATATCCAGCATTTCTCTGCTCCCAGCTCCCTTGAGATCATTGACAAGCTCCTCCCGTGTAATTCTGGACTGACCTGACCTTTCTCAAAATCATTCTTTTCCACGAGGCAAGATATTGCATGGAGCTCCAGAGCGAGGGCGATTAACTGTGATCTTGTATTTCTTCCATTTTCGAATTATCGTGCCAACAGTGGTCTCTTTCTCACCAAACTTCTTGCTGATGGTCTTGAAGCCCATTCCAGCCTTGTGCAGGTCTACAATCTTGTCCCTGACGTGCTTTGATAGCTCTTTGGTCTTGCCCATGGTGGTCGAGAGATTTGAATGGAAGAAACTGATTCTGTGACAGGAATCTTTTATACAGGGACAGGACTAATTTGTGTGCCTCATGGGCACATAACCGGTCTGTGGGGGTCAGAATTCTTGCTGGTTGGTAGGGGATCAAATACTTATTTCCCTTAATTAAATACAAATTAATTTATAACCTTTATTTAATGTTTTTTTTTCTGGATTTTTTGTTGATATTCTGTCTCTCTCTGTTAAAATAAACCTTCCATAAAAATTATAGACTGTTCAAGTCTTTGTAAGGGGGTAAACTTACAAAATCAGCAGGGGATCAAATACTTATTTTCCCCACTGTATATATATATATACAAAGTTAGGAAATTTTTTCTTGCCACCTTTTATATAAGTTTGCAGGTGGCACAATGGATCGATAAGTAGTACGTTCAGGGTCCTTTTTGTTTGGAGTTCTTTGGAGCAAGTTCTACACATATCTGCATGGCTTTCCTACTAGTCCAAAGTTAGCTTAATTGGAGATACAAAATTGACTGTGATGGTGTTTGACATTGAACTTCAATTGATAAATTATGTGTAACTACCTGTCCTGGCATGAATATAAGTCTAAAACATGATTTAAAAAAAATCATAATAAATAAATCTGATATTCCGCTAGCACACCAGCATCAAGATTCTGAACTCCTTAGTTCAAAACTCAGCATTGCCACCGGTCGGCTTGTCGCCATCTAGCAGGCATAATTGGCAGTGCCTGTAGCAGACACATTTCTGCTGACCGGTTTTTGTGGGTGGGGTCCTCAAACGCTGTGTAAGGACCCTGATTAGCAGATAGAGATTTAGAGTGCTAAATGCATGAGTGAAAAAGGGTTCCGCTAAAGGCTAGAATAGGCTAAAACATAACCTCTTAAAAAAAGCCCATGTAATGTAACTGAAGCTCTTTTTTGACACATTACATGATGAAATGCTTCTTTGGAAAAGACCATTTTGCTTAGAAGAGACTAGCCAGCAACAAGATGGATGGATACAGTTAGTGGAATAGTAAAAGAGCCATTAAGAAGCCTGAAGACCCAAACAGAAGACATAATGTACCTTTAACTCATACCCATACCTTTAACTCCTCTAAAACAAAGAGTGGAAACTGGAACCAAGGATAAAGCAGGTGGTGATAGAACTATTTGATACTAAAACCAAGTAGTATCAAGCAGGATCATGATCAGATTTAAATATATGATGTTTGGTGAAGTTGGACGGACTAGCAGGGCTGAAAACTTAAATGAAAGTTCTTTCCGTTTATTTACATGAGTCTTTGAATGTCGAGATGTGACTGTTTGTACCCACATGACCAACCAGGTTATGCTGCCTCAAAACCACACAATACAATCTGCTTCTTTTTCCATCACAAGTCATTAATACACTAGGTTGTTTCAATCTAAACTAAAAGTAACTATTATGTAGACTATAATTAAATGCAACACTAGTGTGGCAGCTATTTATTAATTATTAGATTACAAATACTACAGTTTGGTATTCTAAGATCAGATAGATTTCTTGATCAACCAACTCTCTAAACTAACTCATATGATTTAGTGAATACCACTAAAGCCTTCATGTTGCGGAACTCTGCTAAGAGTAACATAATTTCATGGCATCTCCAGCCACCAACTAGTGATACTGTCGGGCTTGTGTCCAACTAGGCCTTTAGCTGTTTGTTCTAGACCACACAGATCAACCACAGACCCTTCTGCCAGCCTAGTCATCCTACAGTGTACTTGGTGATGAGGGTCTTCATGGCAGGGGTCCAGTCTGCCCCCACTGATCAGCCCTGCTGTTGTTTTCTGCTGGCTGACCCCACTTTTCTGCGCATGCAGAATGAGGCCTGGCATTGTGTTGCTGAAATAATAGACTTCCCAGGAAAAGACGTTGCTTTGATGACTCTATATGTCTCTCTAACATCCAAATATAGGCACGTGTGTTTAGAAACATGCAAGTCACCCATTGCGTGGGCACTAATGCACTTCTAAACTGTGGCTTTTGCAACTTTCACTGATAAAAGTCTTGATGATCCTTTTTATCTCCGACATGGCGAACTTGATGTGTGGTTTTTTTTTTTACTGAAAACACGCTAAAACAAGGTCTCATCTGACCACAGCATCTTTTGTTCCATCTGATAAGAACTCTGAATAAGAACATTGAATTGATGCACAGCTTTTTATTTGACTGGTACCAGAAGAATAGACATCCAATCTTTTTCCTCACTTGGGCATGTAAATCAAGAATCCTTCACTGTTCAATGGGTAAATTAACAACTAACTAACTAGACAATCGTCAATCTGCATTGTGCAAATTAATCAGCTAGTTAGATAGATAGATAGATAGATAGATAGATAGATAGATAGATAGATAGATAGATAGATAGATAGATAGATAGATAGATGAGAGCAATCTGGACGATTTCAATCAAATCTCCCTTAGGTGGTGCGTTGCGAGACTGCCCTAAGGGACAAGCCGCCCTTGATTATTTCCCAGTAATAGTTTTACCTACAGATTTATACTTTTATCACTACCACATGCCATTTACTTATTAATTGCTATTGTATGTGTAATTTTTAGAGTTCAATAAACATTGTAACGATTCAGAAATTAGTGCTGTGAGTTTGATTCCCTGGGTGAGAGAAATAATCGACCTAACTAACTTTACTCCAACAGAACGTGACTGATGTGTTATGAAATTGGTCTTCCTGGTAATTCCCCTTAAAATTGCCAGTGGTGCCCCGTAATTGATGTTTTTTCTCATGTTTCTCATGCAATCTCATCTGACGACTTTCAGCAGTGGATTTCAGCCCAACATGGACTGAGAAGCATGCATTATTTTTTTTTATTTTTGAACTGATTGACAATTATATATTGACATAATTTATTGTACTGACTGAGCATTTAGTGGATCCTTTTTGGTCAGTGAAAACTTTGTTACTACCTTTGTTAGTTAAATAAAGGTTCAAGAGAATTAACACATCACAGATTCTTTATTGCATTTTACAAAACATCCCAACTTTTTCAGTAATGGGGCCCAAACAGGTCAGTGGCTGACATGATATTCTAGGCATTATATGCTCAACATGTAAAAAATAAAAACACTTACCCTTAAAAACATTGAAAAGTCTCATTAATAGGAAAATTGATAAAACACACCTGTCAAAACTTTTTTGGAGTGTGTTGCGGCCATTCTAAATGCCTTCATATTGGAAATACTTGCTTTTAAACTTTTATTACAAGGCAACATGGAACAAGTTACAAGACACAGGTGATTGTCAATTGATGGCTATGTCACTGTGTCCCCAGCTGCTAGTCAATCTAAAATGTGCAGATGGACATGAATCTAAATGTGGAGTGACTCTTGGATGGCTGCTTCCATGTTACAAAGTGACAAGCAAAACTTTCTTGGTTGATTTATTGCTACCTACTAGGATCTTCTCCACTGGCTGTTGGTGAAGTGGAGTATGAAACTAGCAAAGCTTTAAAAATAGCATCTGCCCATCAAATGGGATGTCTTTTTTAAAAGTGCGTTGGATGGGGAGGTTTTGCAGTTATGTAAAATAACAAATGTATTTATTGTAAATTATTTAACCATAATTGTAATGACAAAATAAAAGGTAGATAGCAGCTTTCATAAACATAATACATGTTCACATACAGGTAAGCTAAATGAAATAGATACAAAAAATTTAGCAAAAAAATTGCCATAGGTGGAATTTAGGGCTAGTAAAGAGGTAAAAATAACTTTATAATGATGTGATTTCAAACAGGTGATGTAAACAGATGATTGTAATCATGATTTTGTACAGAAGTAGCTTCCAGGAAAGGCTAGGTTTTTGATGAGCAAAGATGGGCAGAGGATCTCCAGTTTGTCAACAAATGTGTGAGAAAATTATTATGAAGGTTTAAAAACAATGTTCCTTAAAGAAAGAAGGAATCGGGAGGAATTAAAGTGTGTAAAGAGCAAGTGCGCAAGCCTTAACTAAACATTTGTGATATCTATACCCTCTTGCACTTCATCAAGAATCACCATTCATCAATAACTGATATAACCACATGGGCAAGGAATCATTTTGGCAAACCTTTGACAAGCACTACAATTACATTCACAAATTCCACTTAAAACTTTACTGTGACTGTGTTACACTTTACTGTGTCTTATGTTATCCATGTCCAGATGCGGCACTGAGTTCTCTGGGCCCAAAGGCAGATAGGGTTGTGTCTCTCAATGAACTTTTGTGCACAGTAACACAGTTATAATGTAACATTAATGGCCTTCCCTGCAACTGTTGACACAAATTGTATTGTCTTTTATATAATTACTTTTATTCACCTGTTAGTAACTTCATTCGGATTAGTGCCAACATACTTTTATATACCAAATAGTGTATTTTAAATAAACTTTCACAACATTTCAACATGAACAGTTAAATTACTTAAATATTAGATTAATATACAGTATGCACGACATTCTAAATTTATTACATGAAAAACTTGGAAATCAGTGTTTATTTTACTGCCGTGTATGTTACACTTGCATACACTTCTTTCTCTGCTTGTTTGTTCTTCCTTTTGAAGAAAGTAACTGTAGAATAGTTCACCATCCCTGGATTGTCCTCCTATAACAGTCAGTTAAAATACTGAAATGTTAACTAATATTACAACATGCATATTATATCTGTAACATAAAAATATATAACTATACTAACAGCTTAGTAACTAATCACTATAGTGGTGCTTCACATTTACACTTTTATCTTCAGAGAAATTCTATTAAAATATGAAATCTATTAAAAGGTCAAATGTATTTCCCTGAAGGAAACCAAACATTGATTTCAAAGATTAGATGCAAGACAAATACTCCACCAATTAAAGGTCATAATTGTGCGACAAAGTGTTTACTTGTTCGCTCTCTGTACAAGCTTATTTTATTAACATTATATATGTGTTTTACCAAAAAGGGTAAAAATGTTATATTTGATCTGCTTTTTTTTACTTTTAATGTTTAGTAATCACTACTTCATGTCATGTTCCTTGATTCATGTTGATTCACAATGGTACTACCACATCGTGGTATGACAACTACAAACAATATAGACTGTCCACTCCTGTATAATACTTCTCATTTTGTATCAGCTCACAAAAACTCACATTTAAATTTTGAAATGTACTGTGGACACAAACTTACAAACTTAATAATGTTGCTAATAATATTGAAATGATAATTAAATTTACCTCTTCATGTTGAAGATTGGCTTGGGCGTCAGCATCTGTAAGACAACAGTAAAACAAATCTGTTGCATTGCTCCAGCTATTGTAATTGTTATTAGTAAAATTGTAAAATCCATGAGCTTTGTGTTTACCTTTTTTCTGGGTGCTTTTTTGTTTCAGCGTAATTGAGAACAATATCACTGAAATCAGGACAATAATAGACAGGATGCTACCCAAAACCAGTGTCAATATAAAAAACAAGCCACCATCACAGTCTCGGGATGTCAGATTTTCTTCATCATCTATTTAAAGTTAGATTGTAGATGAAATGTTAAACCCTGATGTTAGTTCCATGTTAACAATAAACATATAAATACAATTTGTACCTGTTTTTGTTTCTTGTTGTGTTCCATGTTCAGTGTTTTTCATGGATGATTTTTTTCCTTTGAGGCAAAATATCAAGGCTCTCATTATTGAATATTAACATACTAAAATGTTAACAAGCATTAAATTAAATTGTTACTTTGCAAACATGAAAAAGTCCATATAAGAAATTTGCTTTAGTGAATTTATGCAAATTGAACATTTACATGTGTCCATTTACTGCACTAATTCCTACACTGAAAGCAGAAATGCTGTTACAGTGAATACAGAGATACAATACTTGTGATGGAAAAAGAAGCAGAAACTTTTACAATACAGAAATACATTCACCAACATTTCAGCAAAAGTATGGAAAAGTAATTTCTGAATGTTTTGTATGGCATGCAGCATCGTTGTAATAAACCTATTGAGTTTTATTGTTTTAAAACAAAGAATTAAAGAAGAATGTTGAAAACTATGTTGGCACAAATTAAATTTTTCCCTTCTTGATTTATTTTATTTTCACTGATGTCACACTTTTTTGCTCGGATCTAAATACAAATTTTATATGAAAAAACACAACTGGTCATGTGTGAAAAAATATTTGCCCTCTAATTTACTTTTAGAAAACCAAAAAAAATTTAATAAAAAACTTAATTTAAGAAGTATGTTCATCATTCAGGCACAGAATTATTAGTAAAGTATTTTACTTTAACCCATTATATTGACAAAATGGTCAATTATATCAACAACAATACATAAGTTTAAAATTGTGTACAAATGTAAATAATTAAACATTGTTACCTTTAACGTCTAACCTTGTTGAATTGATAAAGATTATGTGATTCCAGCGTATAACTCCACAATGATAAAGGGCAGCATCAGTTTTAGCCACTTGCACAATTTTCAGAGTTGAAGTTGTTTCACTCCTGGTGATTTTAAAATCTTTTTCCTGAAATGTATTAAAATAAATTATTCGGCCAGTAGCATAAAGGCTTGTTCCAATACAAACTGGTGATGAGTTGTAAAGTTGTTATACCAGGAAATAATTGTGTCTTGTTTCGAGATGTTTGAACAGTGAAAAACTGCACTGTCTCCAGCACTGACTGTCAGTTCGTGGCTCTGTGTCCACTGGGCAGAACCTAAACCTGAAATTCATCAAAAAACAAGTTGTAGAGAATTTTAAAATGTGCAATCAGCTTTTTACTAATATCTAATGTTTATTAGTAAAGCTCTATGTTTAGTTGTATAGTAATGTGTAATTTACAGCTCTAAATATTAAAGCACCATGATGTTTATTATACATGTTTTTTAAATAGTTATGTACTAACTTAGGTGTTTCAGTTCTAATTTATCACAGTGGAAACAAAACAAATGTACTTACATAATATACTGAGCACAAGTGTGGGTGAGAAGTAGAGCATCATATCTGAGATGTAGTTGGAGGTCTTCTGCATGAGAGCATAATCAAACTGCTTCATTATTTATTTGTAAGAGGCGTGGCTTTTAGAGTAGTAGACATGCAGATAGACTTACTTTGTTGTTTGTTTTTACATACAGCCTATTTACACAAATGTACTATATTAACTTTAAATGGGAAGTGAATAATGTATGGGTTATAAAATAATTTATATTTAAAAACAACCAGAGTGACTATTAGAGTTGTTTATTAAAATAAAATAAAATGCATGTAATAGAGTTAAATATATTTACAAAGTTAGGACATTTGAATTTTTTTCTTTCCACCTTTTATGTATGCCTGCAGATAGATTTAGATGTCAGTTTGACTGTTTTAATTCTTTTCCACAATGCTAACTGGCTTATGTATACAGTTATTTAAATCATGAGGGTGGCACAATGAATCAGTAAGTAGCACTGTCGTTTTACAGCTAGAAGGTCCGGGTCTTTTCTGTTTGGAGTTTGCATGTTCTACACTCATCTGTGTGGCTTTCCTACCAGTCCAATGACATGTGATGTGAAATTAGATGAATTGGAGATACAAAATTGATTGTGATGGTGTTTGACATTAAACTTGAACTGATAAATAATGTGTAACTACCTGTCCTGTCATGAATGTAACCAAAGTGTAAAACATCATCATAAATAAATAATAAATAAAATCTGAATTATAATTGGCTTGTTTTAGTATGGATGATTCACACTTTCACTTTCAGGAGTCAGAGAGCAGGCACGCTTGGTTCGTCATTATAATAGCTTTATTATAATGCACAATATTTACACATACAATAAGTAATAATTCCAAACCTAAAACTACTTGCAAAGCATATATACACCCTGGATTTAAGCTATCATCACCCACCTCTCATCAGCTGGGGAGCCCCTTCAGCTCTGGCAAGAGATCAACTTAACCCAGAAATGCCGGGCGATGCGCGCTCTCCCACGGCTGAGCTCCTGCAAGTGCCAGGGACATTTCCCCTTTATATAGCAATTCAGGCGCGGTTAACTAGAACCTTCGCGTAAGAACGGGAGGAAGTTGGCCAGACTTTCCCCCTTTCTGGCCGTTGTGCCAAGTTTCATAACAATGTCTCAAGGTTGGGTAAGAAATGGTTTGTGCATTTCAGCTTCCCAGTTTCTAAATAACTGTTCCTCTTTTTCGGTAAGAGGAATGCTTCTGCAAGTGAGTCAGGGACGCAACCGAGACCAAACCACATTACTAGACCATATCATGGTTGATCCATTCCAGATCTCGATAAGGCTGCGTTCTTTGTGTACCGCCCAGCATCCAGGGCCATAAGGGCCCCATGCATTTGGACCATATGTCTGTCTCTGTACTGTAAGATTGCGATAGGTTACTTACATCATCAAAAATACCTACTCCAGGTTTTGAACATATCTTTACATGGCTCAAAAAGCAAAAAAATCATGCAATTTAAGGCTGTCTGTAAAGACCATTCTGTTGTGTGTTTGCAATTAAAAGTAATAGATAATTTATGTTCATTTATTCTTTCACTGTCTGTTTTACCACAGCTTTATCCCATTCAGGGTCACGTTGGGTCTTATTTACTGGGCAAAAGGCAAGAAACACCCTGTACAGGTCGCCAGTCCATCACTGGACAAACACACTCACACAAACACAGTTATACTTAGGGGCAATTTTGTATTTCCAGTTAACCAGTCTGCATGTCTTTGGACTTTGAGAGGAAACTGGTGAAAGGACCCGGACTGCTCCACCTGGGAATCAAACCCAGGATCTTCTTGCGATGAGGCGACTGTGCTACCCAAACAAGCCAAAGAAAACAAAAAAGTGGATCCCGTACCAAGTCAAACCTAATCACTTAAATAAAGCCCATGTAACAAAACAAAAGCTATTTTTTGACACATTATTTGATGAACCGCTTCTTTGGAAAAGACAGTTATTCTTAGAAGAGTTAAATAAAAAAAAAAAAAAAAAATAGCCAGCAACAAGATGGATGGATACAGTTAGAGGAATAGTAAATGAGAAGAAGCCTGAAGTCCCAAACAGAAGACATAATGTAACTTTAACTCATACCCACACCTTTAACTCCTCTAATACAAAGAGTAACTGGAACCAAGGATAAAGCAGGTGGTGATAGAACTATTTGGTACTAAAACCAAGTAGCATCAAGTAGGAACATGTTCAGATTTGAATATCTGATGCTTGGTGAAGTTGGACGGACTAGCAGGGCTGAAAACTTAAATGACAGTTCCTTCCATTTCTTTACATGAGTCCTTGAATGTCAAGTTGTGACCCACATGACCAATCAGGCTCTTTCTTTATACTCTATGCTGCCTCAAAACCACACAATGCAATCTGCTTCTTTTTCCAGCACAAGTCATTAATACACTAGGTTGTTTCAATCAAAACTAAAAGTAACTATTATAACCATGTAGACTATAATTAAAACACTATTGTGGCAGCTATTTTTTAATTATTAGATTACAAATACTACAGTTTGGTGTTCTAAGATCAGATAGAATACTCGATCCTTCAACCAACACTCTAAACAAACTCATATGATTCAGTGAATACCACTACAAACTACATGTCGCAAGAGTCTGGGAAAGGTTTCACATCATTTCATGGCATCTCCAGCCACCAACCAGGACGCTCTCATGCATTTTATGACATCACAGTTCTAATCAGGCACCTGTGTCATATTATTTTGTTTGCCCGGTTCTATATACTCCTGTTTGTATGTAGTTAATTGCAATTTGTATTGCCATTTCCTTATGGATATCGAACCACATGTTCTTTTGTCAGCAAATTACAGTGACTTATAGGACCAATATTATAGTGAAATTACAGGTCCAATGTTTTTGGACCTTGTTTGTGGAATTGCCATGTTTTTACTCTTGTTAGTCTGTTTGGATTTCAGAAATTTTTGGTAGCACTGTTGCCTTACAGCAAGAAGGTCCTGGGTTCGATCCCCAGGTGGGGCGGTCCGGGTCCTTTCTGTATGGAGTTTGCATGTTCTCCCCGTGTCTGCGTGGGTTTTTTTCCGGGTGCTCCGGTTTCCTCCCACAGTCCAAAGACATGCAAGTGAGGTGAATTGGAGACACTAAATTGTCCATGACTATGTTCGAATTAACCTTGTGAACTGATGAACCTTGTGTAACGAGTAACTACTGTTCTTGTCATGAATGTAACCAAAGTGTAAAACATGACGTTAAAATCCTTATAGCCTTATAAACAAACAAACTGACATTATGGCTTGTAATTAACTACTCTTTGGATCTCAGTTACTGTACTCTTTGCTTACTTTTATTAAACTACTAAACTGATTCCACAAGTGCTTGGTTTTCTGCATGCTTCATGACAATGGACACTGTTTCACCTTTAACAGACTTCAGTCATGTTTCTGCAGTTAGCTGCAGCACTGCTTGGGCAGGACTTCAGGCTAAAGCAGTGATACTGTCGAGCTTGTGTGCACTAAGGCTCTTAACTGTTAACAGACCACACAGATTAACCACATACCCTTCTGCCAGCCTAGTCATCCTACGGTGTACTTGGTAAAGAGGGTCTTCATGGCAGGGGTCCAATCTGCCCTCACTGATCAGCCCTGCTGTCGTTTCCTGCTGGCTGTGTGGCCTGGCACTCTTATGCCTAATGACCATTCTTTCTGCACCACCAGCACACCATCTTTAGTTGTGGATTGCTCAACAGAATGTGGTCACAGTTGTTTGATTTTTTTTCTTTATGCTGCACCATTCATTTTAGGTAGGAGACAGATCTGGACTGCAGGCAGGCCAGTCAAGCACATGTTCTCTGTGTCTATAAGAACCCACTTCTCTGCGCATGTAGAATGAGGCCTGGCATTGTGTTGCTGAAATAATAGACTTCCCAGGAAAAGACGTTGTTTTGATGACTCTATGTGTCTCTCTAACATCCAAATATATGCTCTAGAGCAGCCTTTCTCAACCGGGGTGCCGCGGCACCCTGGGGTGCCATCTGGCTTCGTCAGGGGTGCCGTCAAAAATATTCTGACGTTACTGATATTGAAAATGAAATAAATTTAAAATACAAAAAAGTCAACTTATCATGAAAATGTTCATCAACATTTGTCTCACACACCCCTTTCCCCATGCTACAACGTGAACGCGGGTTGCGTGCATTGCCTATAGTGATGAGTCATTCGCGAACGATCCGATTCTATTAAACGGCTCTTTAAAATGAACAAAAAAAACCGAGTCGCGCCTCTGGGATCCGCTATAATATACTGGTGCTGGTCATAAAATTAGAATATCATGAAAAAGTTGATTTATTTCAGTAATTCCATTCAAAAAGTGAAACTTGTATATTATATTCATTCATTACACACAGACTGATATATTTCAAATGTTTATTTCTTTTAATGTTGATGATTATAACTGACAACTAATGAAAACCCCAAATTCAGTATCTCAGAAAATTAGAATATTGTGACAAGGTACAATGTTGAAGACACCTGGTGTGGCACTCTAATCAGCTAATTAACTCAAAACACCTGCAAAGGCCTTTAAATGGTCTCTCAGTCTAGTTCTGTAGGCTACACAATCATGGGGAAGACTGCTGACTTGACAGTTGTCCAAAAGACGACCATTGACACCTTGCACAAGGAGGGCAAGACACAAAAGGTCATTGCTAAAGAGGCTGGCTGTTCACAGAGCTCTGTGTCCAAGCACATTAATAAAGAGGCGAAGGGAAGGAAAAGATGTGGTAGAAAAAAGTGTACAAGCAATAGGGATAACCGCACCCTGGAGAGGATTGTGAAACAAAACCCATTCAAAAATGTGGGGGAGATTCACAAAGAGTGGACTGCAGCTGGAGTCAGTGCTTCAAGAACCACCACGCACAGACGTATGCAAGACATGGGTTTCAGCTGTCGCATTCCTTGTGTCAAGCCACACTTGAACAAGAGACAGCGTCAAAAGCATCTCGCCTGGGCTAAAGACAAGAAGGACTGCTGAGTGGTCCAAAGTTATGTTCTCTAATTAAATTAAATTTTGCATTACCTTTGGAAATCAAGGTCCCAGAGTCTGGAGGAAGAGAGGAGAGGCACAGAATCCACGTTGCTTGAGGTCCAGTGTAAAGTTTCCAAAGTCAGTGATGGTTTGGAGTGCCATGTCATCTGCTGGTGTTGGTCCACTGTGTTTTCTGAGGTCCAAGGTCAACGCAACCGTCTACCAGGAAGTTTTAGAGCACTTCATGCTTCCTGCTGCTGACCAACTTTATGGAAATGCAGATTTCATTTTCCAACAGGACTTGGCACCTACACACAGTGCCAAAGCTACCAGTACCTGGTTTAAGGACCATGGTATCCCTGTTCTTAATTGGCCAGCAAACTCGCCTGACCTTAACTCCATAGAAAATCTATGGGGTATTGTGAAGAGGAAGATGTGATACACCAGACCCACCAATTCAGAAGAGCTGAAGGCCACTATCAGAGCAACCTGGGCTCTCATAACACCTGAGCAGTGCCACAGACTGATCAACTCCATGCCACACCGCATTGCTGCAGTAATCCAGGCAAAAGGAGCCCCAACTAAGTATTGAGTGCTGTACATGCTCATACTTTTCATGTTCATACTTTTCAGTTGGCCAACATTTCTAAAAATCCTTTTTTTGTATTGGTCTTAAGTAATATTCTAATTTTCTGAGATACTGAATTTGAGGTTTTCATTAGTTGTCAGTTAAAATAATCAACATTAAAAGAAATAAACATTTGAAACATATCAGTCTGTGTGTAATGAATGAATATAATATACAAGTTTCACTTTTTGAATGGAATTACTGAAATAAGTCAACTTTTTCATGATATTCTAATTTTATGACCAGCACCAGTATATTTATATTTCTTATTGGCTGTAATTCAACCATTCTGCTTCCATCAGTAGAGGGAATTAATCAGTCATAATAAGAGCTGTTTATTGACCAAATTCAAATCACTTTCAGTATCGTGGAGAGAGCAAGTGACACACACACACACACACACAAACACACACACACACACACACAGAGAGAGAGAGCTCATTACCTCATTAATGTAAATATTACAATTTTTATTGTTATTATTTTGCACTATTTTTATTAATATTTTATTCTATTTTATATTTTTGCACATTTAACTGTTTTGTATATATTTGTTCTTTTTCATTGTTATTTTTAATATTTCTCTGTAACTTGCTTTGGCAATATGAATGTCCTTATTTGTCATGCCAATAAAGCTTCTTTTAAGTTTAAGTTTGAGAGCCGTAACCGAGCTACAGAGAAACCATGCAGACAATGAGCAGTGCTAGTGGGATAATGACAAATAATTGAGAAATAAACTATAAACTTGTTTAATGATGTTAAATCTGATTGGTTCCTGGCGCATATGTTTTAAAGCAGAAACAAACATGGGCTCATCTTTGCACAAGAGAGGATTTTTCTGAAACTTAATGCAATGCAACCACAGTACGTCTTTTCCCTGTAGTGTTTTTGTGTGTTAGCAGTCCGAGGGATGCAGAGTGTAAGTTTTTTAATACATTTTAGACTGGGGTGACTTGAGATTTTGAAAACTTTTAAAGGGTGCCGTGACTGAAAAAAGGTTGAGAGACACTGCTCTAGAGTCACACGTGTGTTCAGAAACATGCAAGTAACTCATTCCGTGGGCACTAATGCACTTCTAAACTGTGGCTTTTGCAACTTTTACTGATAAAAGTCTTGATGATCCTTTTTATCTCTGGCATGGCAAACTTGACATGTTTTTTGTTCTTTCTGACCACAGCATCTTTTGGTCCATCTGATAAAAACTTTGAGACATTTCTGCAATGAATTGACACACAGCTTTTTATCTGACTGGTACCAAAAGAATAGACATCCAATCTACTTCCTCCCTTGGGCATGTAATCAAGAATCCTTCACTTTGTGATCCCAAATCTGGACTGACCTGGTGACCAGATTTGGGATCACAAAGTGAAGGATTCTTGATTTTTGACCTGTTCAATGAGTAAATTAACAGCTATCTAACTAGACAATCGTCAATCTGCATTGTGCAAATTAATCAGCTAGTTAAGGTAGGTAGGTAGGTAGGTAGGTAGGTAGGTAGGTAGATAGATAGATAGATAGATAGATAGATAGATAGATAGATAGATAGATAGATAGATAGATAGATAGATAGATAGATAGATAGATAGATAGATAGACTGCCCTAAAGCACAAGCCGCCCCTGATTATTTCCCAGTAATCGTTTTACCTACAGATTTATACTTTTTTTACGTTTCAGAATTTAGTGCTGTGAGTTTGATTCCCTGGGTGAGAGAAATAATCGACTTAACGAACTTTACTTTAACAGAAAGTGACTGATCTGTTATGAAATTGGTTTTCTTGGTAATTCCCCTTTAAATTGACAGTGGTGCCCTGTAATTGATTTTTTCTCATGTTTCTCATGCAATCTCATCTGACGACTTTCAGCAGTGGATTTCAGCCCAACATGGACTGAGAAGCATGCATTATTTTTTTTTATTTTTGAACTGATTGACAATTATATATTGACATAATTTCTTGTACTGACTGAGCATTTAGTGGATCCATTTTGGTCAGTGAAAACTTTGTTACTACCTTTGTTAGTTAAATAAAGGTTCAACAGAATTAACACATCACAGATTCTTTACTGCATTTTACAAAAGATCCCAACTTTTACAGTAATGGGGCCCAAACAGGTCAGTGGCTGACATGATATTCTATGCATTATATGCTCAACATGTAAAAAATAAAAACACTTACCCTTAAAACATTGAAAAGTCTCATTAATAGGAAAATTGATAAAACACACCTGTCAAAACTTTTTTGGTTCATTTATTGCCACCTACTAGGATCTTGCTGCTGTTGGTGAAATAGAGTATGAAACTAGCAAAGCTTTAAAAATAGCATCTGCCCTTAGACAAACAGGATGTCTTATTTAAAAGTGAGTTGTATGGTTAGCTTTTGCAGTCATGTAAAATAACAAATGTATTTATTGTAAATTATTTTACCATAATTGTAATGAAAAAAATAATAAGTAGATAGATGAATGTGATCTCACAATACAACACAGTAAAAAAGTTAAAATTAAACAGGTTAAAATAAATCGTGTTCACAAGGATTATATTAAGGTAAAAGATGGATCTCTAAAAAAAAAAAAGGTTAAAAAAGCTGATAACACTTTATTAATCACCAAAGGGAAATTACAGTGTTAAAGCAGCTTTCATACACATAATACAAGTTCATATACAGGTAGGCTAAATAAAATGGATAAAAAAAATTCCACAAAAGTTTGTCATAGGTGGAATTTTATTAAGGTTATTTTTTAAAGAGGTAAAAATAACTTTGTAATGATGTGATTTCAAACAGGTAATGTAAACAGGCGATTGTACTCATGTTTTTGTACAAAAGCAGCATCCAAGAAAGGCTGAGTCTTTGATGAGCAAAGACGATCAGAGGATCTGCAGTTTGTCAACAAAAGTGAGAAAATTATTATAAAGGTTTAAAAACAATGTTCCTTAAAGAAAGAAGGAATCGGGAGGAATTAAAGTGTGTAAAGAGTAAGTGCGCACGCCTTAACTAAACATTTGTGATATCTATACCCTCTTGCACTTCATCAAGAATCACCATTCATCAATAACTGATATAACCACATCTGCAAGGAATCATTTTGGCAAACCTTTGAAAAGCACTACAATTACATTCACAAATTCCACTTAAAACTTTACTGTGCCTGTGTTACACTTTACTGTGTCTTATGTTAACAACGTCCAGATGCGGCACTGAGTTCTCTGGTCCCAAAGGCATCTGGGATGGACCAATACACAGTTGAACCATGTATTGTGGTTAGACAAATCAGCATTCCAGTGTTGTGACAGCATTAATGGTGAAAAGTACATTAACATTATAGAGCAGCATATGCTGCTTGTAAGAAGACTTCTTTTCCAGGGACGTCCATGAATTTTTATTAAGACAATGCAAAACCACATGCTGCACACATGACTGCAGAAAAAGAGGGTATGGGTACTGGTCTGTCTGCATTCCTGTCTTGTCCTCAATTGATATGAAGAGAATTTTCAAAATGAAAAATGTGACAACAACCCTGCACTGTTTCACACCTTAAGACATGTTTGTAAGAAAAATGGGACAGAATAACACCTGAAACACTTCAGCACTTATTATTCTCGGTGCCAAAACAAGTAAGTGTTGTGAGAATAAATGGCAACATTACAAAGTCTGTCCCAACATTTATTGCAGGCCTGAAAAGAAGGAATAGATATAATAACGAATAAAGTTGACCAGACAAAATATAAAATATATTGGGTTCATACTGTCACAATGATATTAAAGTCAACATAAACACCTTCCATACAGTATCAACCTTTTCTCATTTGGGGTTGTATCTCTCTATGAACCTTTGTACACAGTGGCACAGTCATAATGTAACATTAATGGCCTTCCCTGGAATTGTTGACACAAATTTTATTGTCTTTTATATAATTGCTTTTATTCACTTGTTAGTAACTATTAATTTAGATTACATACTTTTATATACCTAATAGTGTATTTCAAATATACTTTCACAACATTTCAACATGCAGTTAAATTACTTAAATATTAGATTAATATACAGTATGCACAGCATTTCTGAATTTATTACATGGAAAACAGTGTGATCAGTGTTTAATTTGCAGCGCAATTAACACTTGCATACACCACTTCTTTCTCTGCTTGTTTGTTCTTCCTTTTGGAGAAAGTAACTGTAGAATAGTTCATCATCCCTTGATTGTCCTCCTGTAACAGTCAGTTAAAATACTGAAATGTTAATAAATATTTCAACATGCATATTATATCTGTAATATAAAAATATATATTAATACTAACAGCTTAGTAACTAATCACTATAGTGGTGCTTCACATTTACACTTTTATCTTCAGAGAAAATTCTATTAAAATATCTATTCTATTAAAAGGTCAAAAGTATTTGCGACAAAGTGTTTGCTTGTTTGTTTTCTGTATGAGCTAATTTTATTAACATTATATGTAGAGAATTAGGGTGTTTTACCCAAAAGAGTAAACAGGGTCAAAATGTTATATTTGATCTGCTGTTTTTTTTACTTTTAATGTTTAGTAATCACTACTTATGTCATGTTCCTTGATTCATGTTTCATGGTTCAATATAGTGGCACAATGGTACTACCACATCTGCATACAGACATGATGGACTTTGTGTGCAGGATGGGTTGATTTAAATTGTATGGCAACTACATACAATATAGACTGTACACTTCTGTACAATACTCCTCATTTGGTATCAGAGATATAGATGTAAAAAGATTTATTTCTTTATAAATATACAGTATACCAACTTAAGCTCAATGTAGGCTCACAAAAACTCAAATTTAAAGTTTGAAAAGTGCTGTGGACACAAACTTACAAACTTAATAATGTTGCTAATATTAAAATAATAATTAATTTTACCTCTTCAGGTTGAAAATTAGCTTGGGCATCAGCATCTGTAAAAAAATAGTAAAACAAATTTGTTGCATTGCTTCAACTATTGCAATTGTTATTAGTAAAATTGTAAAGTCCATTAACTTTGTGTTTACCTCTTGGTTTCAGCTTAATTGAGAACAATATCACTAGAATCAGGACAATAATAGACAGGATGCTACCCAAAACCAGTGTCAATATAAAAAAGACGCCACCATCGCAGTCTCTGGATGTCAGATTTTCTTCATCATCTATTCAAAGTTTTGTAAGAGATTGTAAATGAAATGTTAAACCCCGATGTTAATTCCATTTTAACAATAAACATTTAAATACAATTTGTACCTGTTTTTGTTTCTTGTTGTGTTCCATGTTTAGTGTTTTTTCCTTTAAGGCAAAATATCAAGGCTCTCATCATTGCATATTAACAGACGTAAATATTAACAAGCATTAAATTAAATTGTTACTTTGCAAACATGAAGAAGTCCATATAAGAAATTAGCTTTAGTGAATTTATGTGAATTGAACTTGCAAATGTGTCCATTTACTGCTCCAATTCCTACACTAAAAAAGAACAGCACAGAAATGCTGTTACAATAAATACAGAGATACAATACTTGTGATGGAAAAAAGCAAATACTCTTACAATACAGAAATACATTTGCTAACATTTCAGCAAAAGAATGGTAATTTCTGAATGTTTTACATAAAATGAGGGGAAATCATTCAGGCACAGAATAAAAAACAACACATGTCCTCAATACACATAAAGTATTTTACCTTAAGCCAGATCAATAAAAATCTATTATATATTTTTTTTTTAAGTATAAATTTTATTAACAAATATATATGTAAATAGAATTACTGTATGTAAAAATTTAAAAAATGAAAGATGTTACCTTTAACGTCTAACCTCGTTGAATTGTTAAAAATTATGTGATTCCAGCGTATAACTCCACAATAATAAAGGGCAGCATCAGTTTTAGCCACTTTCACAATTTTCAGAGTTGAAGTTGTTTCACTCCTGGTGATATTAAAATCTTTTTCTTGAAATGTATTAAAATAAATAATTTGGCCAGAAGCATAAAGGCTTGTTGCAATACAAACTGGTGATGAGTTGTAAAGTTGTTTAAACCAGGAAAGAAAGTTGTCATTTTTTGAGAAGTTTGAACAGTAAAAAACTGCACTTTCTCCAGCACTGACTGTCAGTTTGTGGCTCTGGGTCCACTGGGCAGAACCTAAACCTGAAATTCATCAAAAAAACAAGTGGTAGGTGCATCTAGCTTTTTACTAATATTTATTGTTTATTAGTAAAGCTCTATGTTTGTTGTATTGTATACTCCAATGTGTAATTTACAGCTCTAAATATTAATGCACCATAATATTTATTATACATGTTCCTAAATAGTTATGTATATACGGTTATGTAACTAACATAGCTGTTTCAGTTCTAATTTATCACAGTGGAAACAAAACAAATATACTTACATAATATACTGAGCACAAGTGTGGGTGAGAAATAGAGCATCATATCTGAGATGTAGTTGGAGGTCTTCTGCATGAGAGCATAATCAAACTGCTTCATTATTTATTTGTAAGAGGCGTGGCTTTTAGAGTAGTAGACATGCAAATAGACTTTTTTGTTGTTTGTTTTTACAAACAGCCTATTTACACAAATGTACTATATTAACTTTAAATGGGAAGTGAATAATGTATATTAATTTATATTAAAGAACAACCAGATTTGCATTTTTTAACTTTTTATGTAAGCCTGCAGGTAGACTTCAGTAGACTTGTCAGTTTAACTGTTTAAATTCTTTTCCACAATGCTAACTGGCTTATGTATGAAGTTATTTGAATTGTAAGGGTGGCACAATGGATTAGCACAATGAATTGGAGATACAAAATTGACTTTGATGGTGTTTGAAATTAAACTTAAACTGATAAATCATGTGTAACTACCTGTCCTATCATAAATGTAACCAAAGTGTAAAACATGATAAAAAAATCATAGTAAATGAATAATAAATAAATCTGAATCATAATTGGCTCAAGATGCAGATAAAAATGCAATTTAAGGATGTCTGTAAAGACACCCAGACGATATGGCACCATTCCGTTGTGTGTTTGCAATTAAAAGAAATACATAATTTATGTTCATCTATTCATTCATTGTCTGTTTTACCACGGCTTTATCCCATTTAGGGTCATGGTGAGTCAGATTTACTGGGCAATATGCAGAAAACACCCTGGACAGATTGCCAGAAAAAGTGGATCCCGTACCAAGTCAAACCTAACCATTTAATCAAAGCCCATGTAATGAAACTGAAGCTCTTTTTGACACATTAGATGATGAACCGCTTCTTTGGATGAATAGCCAGCAACAAGATTGATGGATACAGGTAGTGGAATAGTAAATGAGCCAATAAGAAGCCTGAAGACCCAAACAGAAGACATAATGTACCTTTAACTCATACCCATACCTTTAACTCCTTCAAAACAAAGAGTAACTGGAACCAAGGATAAAGCAGGTGGTCACTGAACTATTTGGTACTAAAACCAAGTAGCATCAAGCAGGATCATGATCAGATTTAAATATATGATGCTTGGTGACGTTGGACGGACTAGCAGGGCTGAAAACTTTAATGACAGTTCCTTCCGTTTCTTTACATGAGTCTTTGAATGTCAAGTTGTGACTGTTTGTACCCACATGACCAACCAGGCTATGCTGCCTCAAGACCACACAATGCAATCTGCTTCTTTTTCCATCACAAGTCATTAATACACTAGGTTGTTTCAATCAAAACTAAAAGTAACTATTATAACCATGTAGAGAAACACTAGTGTGGCAGCTATTTTTTAATTAATAGATTAAAATACTACAGTTTGGTGTTCTAAGCTCAGATAGATTTTTTGATCAACCAACTCTTTAAACTAACTCATATGATTCAGTGAATACCACTAAAGACTACATGTCGCATCTCCAGCCACCAACCAGTGATACTGTCAGGCTTGTGTCCACTAACGCCTTTAGCTGTTTGTTCTAGACCACACAGATCAACCACGGACCCTTCTGCCAGCCTAGTCACCCTACAGTGTATGGGTGAAAAGAGCCTTTATGGCAGGGGTCCAGTCTGCCCTCATTGATCAGCCCTGCTGTCGTTTCCTGCTGGCTGTGTGGCCTAGCACTCTTGTGCCTAATGACCATTCTTTCTGCACCACCAGCACACCATCTTTGGTTGTGGATTGCTCAACAGACTGTGGTCCCAGTTGTCTGGTTTTTTTTTTCTTCATGCTGCACCATACATTTTAAGTAGGAGACAGATCTGGACTGCAGACTGGCCAGTCAAGCACATGTTCTCTGTGTCTATAAGACCCCACTTTTCTGTGCATGCAAAATGAGGCCTGGCATTGTGTTGCTGAAATAATAGACTTCCCGGGAAAAGACGTTGTTTTGATGATTCTACGTGTCTCTCTAACATCCAAATATATGCTCTAGAGTCTCACGTGTTCAGAAACATGCATCTCTGGCATGGTGAACTTAATGTGTTTTTTTTTTGTTTTCTTGTCTGAAAACTTGCTAAAACAAGGTCTCATCTGACCACAGCATCTTTTGGTCCATCTGATAAGAACTCAGAGAACTTTGCAATGTTTCTGCATTGAATTGACTCACAGCTTTTTATTTGACTGGTACCAGAAGAATAGACATCCAATCTACTTCCTTCCTTGGGCATGTAAATCAAGAATCCTTCAATTTGTGATCCCAAATCTGGACTGTCCTGGTGACCAGATTTGGGATCACAAAGTGAAGAATTCTTGATTTGTAACCTGTTCAATGGGTAAATTAACAACTAACTAACTAGACAATCGTCAATCTGCATTGTGCAAATTAATCAGCTAGTTAAGGTAGGTAGTTGGTAGATAGCTAGATAGATAAGAGCAATCTGGACGATTTTCAATCAAATCTCCCTTAGGTGGTGCGTTGCCCGACTGCCCTAAGGGACAAGCCGCCCCTGATTATTTCCAAGTAATAGTTTTACCTACAGATTTATACTTTTATCATTTCCACATGCCATTTACTTATTAATTGCCATTGTAAGGTTTTAGAGTTCAATAAACATTATAACGATTAACAATGTAGTGCTGTCAGTTTGATATCCGGGGTGAGAGAAATAATCGACCTAATGAACTTTACTTCAACAGAAAGTGACTGATCTGTTATGAAATTGGTTTTCCTGGTAATTCCCCTTAAAATTGCCAGTGGTGCCCCGTAATTGATTTTTCTCATGTTTTTCATGCAATGCCGTCTGAGGACTTTCAGCAGTGGATTTCAGCCGAACATGGACTGAGAAGCATGCATTTAATTATTTTTATTTTTGAACTGATTGACAATTATATTGTAAAGTTTGGCACAAGTTGGTGAGCCACAACCCATAATTTCTTGTACCGACTGAGCATTTAGTGGATCCTTTTTGGTCAGTGAAAACTTTGTTACTACCTTTCTTAGTTAAATAAAGGTTCAAGAGAATTAACACATCACAGATTATTTATTGCATTTCACAAAACATCTCAACTTTTTCAGTAATGAAGCCCAAACCAGTCAGTGGCTGACATGATATTCTATGCATTATTATATGCTCAACATGTAAAAAATAAAAACACTTACCCTTAAAACATTGAAAAGTCTCATTAATAGGAATTAATAGGATTAAAAGGAAAACACACCTGTCAAAACTTTTTTGGAGTGTTTTGCGGCCATTCTAAATGTGTTCATATTGGAAATATTTTCTTTATTACTTTTATTACAAGGCACCATGGAACAAGATACAAGACACAGGTGATTGTCAATTGATGGCTATGTCACTGTGTCCCCAGCTGCTAGTCAAACTAAAATGTGCAGATGGACATGAACCTAAATGTGGAGTGACTCTTGGATGGCTGCTTCCATGTTACAAAGTGACAAGCAAAACTTTCTTGGTTGATTTATTGCTACCAACTAAGATCTTCTCCACTGGCTGTTGGTGAAATGGAGTATGAAACTAGCAAAGCTTTAAAAATAGCATCTGCCCATCAAATGGGATGTCTTTTTTAAATGTGAGTTGTATGGGTAGGTTTTGCAGTTATGTAAAATAACAAATGTATTTATTGTAAAAAATTTTTTACCATAATTGTAATGAATAAATAATAGGTGGATAGATGAATGTGATCTGACATACAACACAGTAAAAAAGTTTGCACAAAACAGATTACAATAAAATAAATTGTGTTCACAAGGATGGTATTAGGATATATGTTGAAGCAGCTTTCATACACATAATACGAGTTCACATACAGGTAGGCTAAATAAAATAGAAAAATAAAGATTCCACAAAAGTTTTCATAGGTGGAATTTAGGGCTAGTAAAGGGGTAAAAATAACTTTATAATGATGTGATTTTCAACAGGTGATGTAAACAGGTTGTGGTAATCATGATTTTGTACAGAAGCAGCATCCAAGAAAGGCTGAGTCTTTGATGAGCAAAGATGATCAGAGGACCTCCAGTTAGTCAACAAATTATTGAAAATTATTAAAATTATTAAAAAGGTTTAAAAACAATGTTCCTTAAAGAAAGAAGGAATCGGGAGGAATTAAAGTGTGTAAAGGGCAAGTGCGCAAGCCTTAACTAAACATTTGTGATATCTATACGCTCTTGCACTTCATCAAGAATCACCATTCATCAATAACTGATATAACCAAATCTGCAAGGAATCATTTTGGCAAACCTTTGAAAAACACTACAATTACATTCACAAATTCCACTTAAAACTTTACTGTGCCTGTGTTACACTTTACTGTGTCTTATGTTAACCACGTCCAGATGCGGCACTTAGTTCTTTGAATCATGTATTGTGGTCAGATGAATCAGCATTCCAGTGTTGTGACAGCATTAATGCAGAAAAGTACATTATCATTATAGAGCAGCATATGTTGATCATATGTCATCTTTTCCAGGGACGTCCATGAATTTTTTTTTAAGACAATGCAAAACCACATGCTGCACACATTACCAGTGCATGACTGCAGAAAAAGAGGGTACGGGTACTGGTCTGTCTGCATTTCTGTCCTGTCCCCAATTGATAATATGAAGAGAATTTTCAAAATTAAAAATGTGACAACAACCCTGCACTGTTGCACACCTTAAGACATGTTTGTAAGAAAAATGGGACAGAATAACACCTGAAACACTTCAGCACTTAGTATTCTCGGTGCCAAAACATCTTTTAAGTGTTGTGAGAATGAATGGCAACATTTCAATGTCTGTCCCAACATTTTTTGAAATGTATTGCAGGCCTGAAATAAAGGAATAGATATAACAACATGAAGTTGACCAGTTAAAATATAAAATATATTGGGTTCATTATATCACAATGATATTAAAGTCAGAGTAAACACCTTCCATACAGTATCAACCTTTTCTCATTTGGGGTTGTATCTCTCTATGAACCTTTGTACACAGTGGCACAGTCATAATGTAACATTAATGGCCTTCCCTGCAACTGTTAACACAAATTGTATTGTCTTTTATATAATTACTTTTATTCACCTGTTAGTAACTAATAATTCGGATTACATACTTTTATATACCAAATAGTGTATTTCAAATAAACTTTCACAACATTTCACCATGCAGTTAAATTACTTAAATATTAGATTAATATACAGTATGCACAGCTTTTCTGAATTTATTACATGCAAAACAGTGATCAGTGTTTAATTTGCAGCACACTTAACACTTGCATACACCACTTCTTTCTCTGCTTGTTTGTTCTTCCTTTTGGAGAAAGTAACTTTAGAATAGTTCATCATCCCTGGATTGTCCTCCTGTAACAGTCAGTTACACTGAAATGTTAATAAATATTTTAACATGCATATTATATCTGTAATATAAAAATATATAAATACTAACAGCTTAGTAACTAATCACTATAGTGGTGCTTCACATTTACACTTTTATCTTCAGAGAAAATTCGATTAAAATATCACTTCTAGTAAAAGGTCACATGTATTTGCAACAAAGTGTTTGCTTGTTTGTTTTCTGTACGAGCTAATTTTATTAACATTATATATGGAGAATTAGGGTGTTTTACCAAAAAAGGTCAAAATGTTATGTTATGTTTTTGCTTTTAATGTTTTGTAATCACTACTTAGGTCATGTTCCTTGATTCATGTTTCATGGTTTAATATGAAGGAACCCCAGTGGCACAATGGTACTACCACATCTGCATACAGACATGATTGGCTTTGTGTGCAGGATGGGTTGATGTAAATTGCATGGCAGCTACATACAATATAGACCTTCCACTTCTGTACAATACTTCTCATTTGGTATCAGAGATATAGATATAAAAAGATTTATCTCTTTATAAATGTATACCAACTTAAGCTCAATGTAGGCTCACAAAAACTCAAATTTAAATTTTGAAAAGTACTGTGGACACAAACTTACAAACTTAATAATGTTGCTAATAATATTTAAATAATAATTTATTTTACCTTTTCATGTTGAAGATTAGCTTGGGCGTCAGCATCTGTAAGACAACAGTAAAACAAATCTCTTGCATTGCTTCAGCTATTGTAATTGTTATTGGTAAAATTGTAAAATCCATGAGCTTTGTGTTTACCTCTTTTCTGGGTGCTTTTTTGTTTCAGCGTAATTGAGAACAATATCACTGAAATCAGGACAATAATAGACAGGATGCTACCTAAAACCAGTGTCAATATAAAAAAGACGCCACCATCACAGTCTCGGGGTGTCAGATTTTCTTCATCATCTATTTAAAATTAGATTGTAGATAAAATGTTAAACCCTGATATTAATTCCATGTTAACAATAAACATATAAATATAATTTGTACCTGTTTTTGTTTCTTGTTGTGTTTCATGTTCAGTGTTTTTCATGGATGAATTTTTTCCTTTGAGGCAAAATATCAAGGCTCTCATCATTGAATATTAACATACTAAAATATTAATAAGCATTAAATTAAATTGTTACTTTGCAAACATAAAAAAGTCCATATAAGAAATTAGCTTTAGTGAATCTTTGTGAATTGAAACCTCACGTGTCCATTCACTGCACTAAGTTCTACACTAAAAGCAGAAATGCTGTTACAGTGAATACAGAGTTACAATACTTGTGATGGAAAAAGAAGCAGAAACTCTTACAATACTGAAATACATTTGCCAACATTTCAGCAAAAGGATGGAAAAGTAATTTTTGAATGTTTTACATAAAATAAAGGGAAACTGTTTTGTAAATCTTGCAGCATGTTCATCATTCAGGCACAGAATAAAAAAAACACATATGTCCTCAATACACATGAAGTATTTTACCTTAAGCCAGATCAATAAAAATAAATTATATTTAAAAAATGATCAATTTTATTAACAAATAAATATGTAAATAGAATTACTGTATGTAAAAATGTAAAAAAAAAAATTAAACATTGTTACCTTTAACATCTAACCTTGTTGAATTGTTAAAGATTATATGAGTCCAGCGTAAAAATCCACAATAATAAAATGCAGCATCAGTTTTAGCTACTTTCACAATTTTCAGGGTTGATGTTGTTTCACTCCTGGTGATATTAAAATCTTTTTCTTGAAATGTATTAAAATAAATAATTTGGCCAGAAGCATAAAGGCTTGTTGCAATACAAACTGGTGATGAGTTGTAAAGTTGTTTAAACCAGGAAAGAATGCTGTCTTTTTTTGAGATGTTTGAACAGTGAAAAACTGCACTGTCTCCAGCACTGACTGTCAGTTCGTGGCTTTGTGTCCACTGGGCAGAACCTAAACCTGAAATTCATCAAATAACAAGTTGTAGAAGAAATTAAAAATGTGCATTTAGCTTTTTACTAATGTTTAATGTTAATTAGTAAAGCTCTAATATTTAGAGCTATAAATTACACATTGGAGTATACTATACAACTAAACATAAAGCACCATAATGTTTATTATACATGTTTTTTAAATAGTTATGTAGTATCATAGATGTTTCAGTTCTAAGTTATCAAAGTGGAAACAAAACAAATGTACTTACATAATATACTGAGCACAAGTGTGGGTGAGAAATAGAGAACCATTTCTGAGATGTAGTTGGAGGTCTTCTGCATGAGAGCATAATCAAACTGCTTTATTATTTATTTGTAAGAGGCGTGGCTTTTAGAGTAGTAGACATGCAAGTAGACTTTTTTGTTGTTTGTTTTTTTACAAACAGCCTATTTACACTAAAGTACTACAGTATATTAACTTTAAATAAGAAGTGAATAATGTATAGGTTATAAATTAATTCATATTAAAGAACAATCAAAGTGACTGTTAGAGTTGTTTATTAAAATAAAATAACATGTATGTAATGGGGTTTTATATATATATATATAAATCCAGAAAAAAAACATTAAATAAATGTTATAAATTAATTTCTATATAATTAAGTGAAATAAGTATTTGATCCCCTACCAACCAGCAAGAATTCTGACCCCCACAGACCGGTTATGTGCCCATGAGGCACACAAATTAGTCCTGTCCCTGTATAAAAGACTCCTGTCACAGAATCAGTTTCTTCCATTCAAATCTCTCAACCACCATGGGCAAGACCAAAAAGCTATCAAAGGACGTCAGGGACAAGATTGTAGACCTGCACAAGGCTGGAATGGGCTACAAGACCATCAGCAAGAAGCTTGGTGAGAAAGAGACCACTGTTGGTGCGATCATTCTAAAATGGAAGAAATACAAGATCACAGTCAATCACCCTTGCTCTGGAGCTCCATGCAAGATCTCACCTGGTGGGGTAAGAATGATTCTGAGAAAGATGAGGTCAGTCCAGAATTACACGGAAGGAGCTTTTCAATGATCTCAAGGGAGCTGGGAGCAGAGAAATGCTGGATATGACCCCAAGAACACCATCCCCACTGGGCATTTCTCTGCCTCCAAACACGGCGAGTGGAGTTGATGCCAAAGAGCTCAATTTTTGTCTCATCTGACCATATCACATTCTCCCAAGCTTTCTATTGGCAAACTTCAGACGGGCCTGAACATGAGCCTTCTTGAGCAGAGGGACTTTGCGGGCACTGCAGGATCTCAATCCATTACGGCAAAGTGTGTTACTAATGGTTTTCTTGGTGACTGTGCTCCCAGCTCCCTTGAGATCATTGACAAGCTCCTCCCGTGTAATTCTGGACTGACCTCACCTTTCTCAGAATCATTCTTACCCCACCAGGTGAGATCTTGCATGGAGCTCCAGAGTGAGAGCGATTGACTGTGATCTTGTATTTCTTCCATTTTCGAATGATCGCACCAACAGTGGTCTCTTTCTCACCAAGCTTCTTGCTGATGGTCTTGTAGCCCATTCCAGCCTTGTGCAGGTCTACAATCTTGTCCCTGACGTCCTTTGATAGCTCTTTGGTCTTGCCCATGGTGGTCGAGTGATTTGAATGGAAGAAACTGATTCTGTGACAGGTGTCTTTTATACAGGGACAGGACTAATTTGTGTGCCTCATGGGCACATAACCGGTCTGTGGGGGTCAGAATTCTTGCTGGTTGGTAGGGGATCAAATACTTATTTCCCTTAATTAAATACAAATTAATTTATAACCTTTATTTAATGGGTTTTTTTCTGGATTTTTTGTTGATATTCTGTCTCTCTCTGTTAAAATAAACCTTTCATAAAAATTATAGACTGTGCAAGTCTTTGTAAGGGGGTAAACTTACAAAATCAGCAGGGGATCAAATACTTATTTTCCCCACTGTATATATATATATATATATATATATACTGTATATATATATACAAAGTTAGGACATTTGAATTATTTTTATTTCTACCTTTTAT
The DNA here is from genome assembly GCF_030014385.1 of Trichomycterus rosablanca. Taxonomy (NCBI): domain Eukaryota; kingdom Metazoa; phylum Chordata; class Actinopteri; order Siluriformes; family Trichomycteridae; genus Trichomycterus; species Trichomycterus rosablanca. Next base: position 25,225,862 of record NC_085991.1, on the reverse strand, counting down.
GTATGGATCGGTAAGTAGCACTGTCGTTTTAAAGCTAGAAGGTCCGGGTCCTTTCTATTTGGACTTTACATGCACTACACATATCTGCGTGGCCAAAGACATGTAAGTTAGATGAATTGGAGATACAAAATTGACTGTGATGGTATTTGACATTGAACTAGAATTGATTAATCATAAGTAACTACCTGTCGTGTCATGAATGTAACCAAAGTGTAAAACATCATAATAAATAAATAATAAATAAAACTGACTCAAAATTGGCTCAGGATGTCTGTAAAGACACCCAGACGATGCGGCACCATTCCATTGTGTTTGCAATTAAAATAAATACATAATTTATGTTAATGTATTCATTCATTGTCAGTTGGGTTGTGGTGGGTCAGATTTACTGGGCAAAAGGCAGACAAACCCTGGACAGGTCGCCAGAACAAAGTGGATCCCATATCAAGTCAAACCTAATCTTTTAAATAAAGCCCATTTAATGAAACTGAAGCTCCTTTTTGACACATTATATGATGAACCGCTTTTCTGGAAAATACAATTATGCTTAGAATAGAATAGCCAGCAACAAGATGGGTGGATACAGTTAGTGGAATAGTAAATTAGCCATTAAGAAGCCTGAAGACCCAAACAGAAGACATAATTTACCTTTAACTCATACCCATACCATTAACTTTTCTAAAACACAGATTAACTGGAACCAAGGATAAAGCAGGTGGTCATAGAACTATTTTGTTCTAAAACCAAGTAGCATCAAGCAGGATCATGATCAGATTTAAATATCTGATGCTTGGTGACGTTGGACGGACTAGCAGGGCTGAAAACTTTAATGACAGTTCCTTCCATTTCTTTACATGAGTCCTTGAACGTCAAGTTGTGACTGTTTGTACCCACATGACCAACCAGGCTATGCTGCCTCAAAAACACACAATGCAATCTGCTTCTTTTTCCATCACAAGTCATTAATACACTAGGTTGTTTCAATTAAAACTAAAAGTAACTATAACCATGTAGACTATAATTAAAACACTAGTGTGGCAGCTATTTATTAATTATTAGATTACAAATACTACAGTTTGGAATTCTAAGATCAGATAGATTCCTTGACCAACCAACTCTCTAAACTAACTCATATGATTCAGTGAATACCACTAAAGACTACATGTCACAGGAGTCTGCTAAGAGTAACATAACTTCATGGCATCTCCAGCCACCAACCAGTGATACTGTCAGGCTTGTGTCCAGTAAGGCCTTTAGCTGTCTGTTCTAGACCACAAAGATCAACCACAGACCCTTCTGCCAGCCTAGTCACCCTACAGTGTATGGGTGAAAAGGGCCTTCATGGCAGGGGTCCAGTCTTCCCCCACTGATCAGCCCTGCTGCTGCTGGCTGTGTGGCCCGGCACTTTTGTGCCTAATGATTATTCTTTCTGCACCACCAGCACACCATCTTTGGTTGTGGATTTTTCAACAGACTGGTCCCATTTGTCTGATTTTTTCCTCATGCTGCACTATATATTTTAAGTAGGAGACAGATCTGGACTGCAGGCAAGCCAGTCAAGCACATGTTTTCTGTGTCTATGATACCACACTGTTGTAGCGCATGCAAAATGAGGTCTGGAATTGTGTTGCTGAAATAATGGACGTTGCTTGGATAACACTATATGTCTCTCTAACATCGAATTATACGTGTCACACAGGCGTTCAGAAACATGCAAGTCACCCATTATGTGGGCTATAATGCACTTGTTTTGTTTGTTTGTTTGTTTATTTTACACTTTACACTTTTGGTTACATTCATGACAGAAACAGTAATTACTCATTACACACGATTCATCAGTTCACAAGGTTATATCAAACACAGTCATGGCCAATTTAGTATCTCCAATTCATCTCACTTGCATGCCTTTGGATTGTGGGAGGAAACCGGAGCACCCTGAGGAAACCCACATGGACATGAGGAGAACATGCAAACTCCACACAGAAAGGACCCGGACCGCCCCACCTGGGGATCGAACATAGGACCTTCTTGCTGTGAGGCGACAGTGCTACCCACTTAGCCCACTAGTGCTCTTCTTAACTGTGGCTTTTGCAAAACTTCTTCTACCAAAAACACTCCAACAATTGTTGCAATGTCTATGAATAATACCATCATACATACTGTCCATATAATTATATCTTTTATGTATCCTTTCAATTATCAAGTATCCTTTCAAAATATTGTGTTATGAATTATGTTATAACAATATCATGTATACAAGGCTAAAGAACATTTGTACTGCATGCTTAATTCTTTGGTGTAATGATTTCTGTTTATTAGACCTGTTTAATCTATATTTTGGTACTTAGATTTTGTTCTTTTATTATGTTAGCAATTTTGACGATTGTTTAAGTTTCTTTTGTGAGTCAACTTAAATGTTTTTGTCAAAACAAAGCTGTTAGCATCACCTATTGAGCACAAGTAGTTCACTTACATGGTGGGTAAAACCAATGTCATGTGATTTTACGGAAAGTTTATCTATTGGCTACATCCACTGCAGTGGCGGCTGCTGGTCTTTCGAAGAGGGGAAGCTCATTGTCGGCTTACATCATAAAATTTGTAAATTTATTTATATATAAATTCTTCCCTCCATTCCTTTTTAAGAAAATGGCCTGAAATGGGTTGCAGTTTGTCTTTCGACTTCACTCGCAAAATCCGCAATGGGACTGAAGCTCCCAGTAAAGTGACGGTGTAGATCTCAAAATAGCTGTCAATCAAAACGGGATTCAGCCTTTCGACTGATCCTCCAATCATCTTGCAGAAGGTCAGCATCCAGACCCGCCCACAGCTCCATTCACCCCCAGAGATGCTCAGCGTCCGGGGGCAGGACAAAATCGTGGCATTAATCCAATGACCGATGAGTTTCGAAGCAATGAAAAAAAACGTTCCATGCAGTTCCATTGAAGTGAATAGACGCTCAGCTTCTGCGGGCAAATGCATTGACGCTACAGGAATGTATGAGAAGTTAGACGAGTCAGTCGATTTGTGATAAGTAGCTGATTCTGAACGAACTCTTCTTCAAGATGAACATGTTCTAACGCATTTGTAGTCAATGAAATGTTAACACAACTGTACATATTTGACCATTTAATTTTTGACATTTTAGGGGAAGCTGAGCTTCCCTTGCAGTCTTAGAAAAATCGCCACTGATCCACTGCACACCACACTTTTCTAAGTGAGTTAAAAAGAGGCAGTATGGTCATTCGCAGTTTAAAAAGGTTAAAAACAGTTTTGGTCTACCCACAGCGGATGCAGAATGCTAATCACTCAGAAGAGTTAGAGAGTTTGCACAGCTGATGCTGATCCACAAGTCGGCCCAGTTGTTCAGTCCACTGCTCGTGTTTTTCTAAGTTTGGATTTCACTTGAATTGTCCTGCTGTCCGGCTGTGTGTAGAGAATCCAGCCTTTTCATCAAATTTCATAGCGCGTCCTGACCTTTGTGCCCGGCATCTGTACATCTTCAAAGATGTCTCTATAATGATTGAACAATCAGCTCTGGCCATCAACAGAAACTGTTATCTATCAGTTTGCCCTCACAAATAGCTTTAAACATGAATAGAGACCAACTATACCATTAATACAATTAAGTAAAGCCTTCACACTCACAATAATTTAATTCAGTCTTCATTATATGCAGCAGATCCAGAATTAGGATTGGCACTGGGGCTGATGTGCAGAGAATAATAGATAATAGATTTACAATTATTGATGGGTGAATGAGAACTTCTTGGGGACCCACATATTGGAGGACCTGTCCTGGACCACCAACACCTCCAGCTTGGCCAAGAAGGCTCACCAGCGCCTCTTCTTCCTGAGGACACTAAAGAAACACCACCTATCTTCGGCCATCCTGGTGAACTTTTACCGCTGTGCAATTAAAATGCAATTAATACTGCACTGTTGCGAACTGCAAGGCACTGCAACGAGTAGTGAAAACGGGCCAGTGCATCATAGGGACTCCACTTCCACCCATTGAGGACGTCCAGAGGAAACGCTGTCTGCGCCGAGCTCGCAGCATTCTTAAGGACTCCTCCCACCCTGCACACAGACTGTTTGCCCTTTTGCCCTCTGGCAGAAGCTTAAGGAGCCTCCGGACCAAGGCCAGCAGATTGAGGAACAGCTTCTTCCCCAGAGCTGTCTCCTTACTGAACTCTGTCCCCCGTTAACCCCCCACATCTCTCCTTCTGGTAAAGGTTGCACTACAAACCTTTTTCTGCATTACATATCTCATTTGTATATACCTCATTTGTACATATCTCATTTGTTCATAATTTCCATCTATACTGTATTCATCTGTTTACTATGTTTTATATATACATTCCTCTATTATGTTCATAGCACCTCAATCTGTATCACCTTAATCTACACAGCACCTTAATTTTAATCTGCACCTTAATCTGTATATCATAGCAATCTATATATCTTGTTTATAGTACATTCTATAATATATTCAACTGTATATCTTGTTCATACCATTGTCCATATCCTATAAATAATGTATATCATAGATACCATTTATCCTGCACTTGCTGCATATTGAACTTCTGGTTAGATGCTAAACTGCATTTTGTTGCCTTGTACTTGTACATGTGTAATGGCAATAAAGTTTAATCTAATCTAATCTAATCTAATCTAATGAGTGGGTGGGTGGGTGGGATGGATGGATGGATGGATGGATGGAAGTTGACGTAGCCATGTTTACCAGTTTGTAGCCATGTTTACCAGCTTGCTAGCTGCCCCTATTATCCTTGCACCAGGTTAAGTATGATGCAAGCATGTAAGTGCTAGACCTTTGATTGCATTGCAGTGACTACAGTTGCCCTAAATTAGAGTCTATGCGAGCAATCTGGGCAGTTTTTGGGCAATCAGACTGAAATCTCAGGACACAACTTGATGATGATTGGACTATGATATTTAGAGGCAAACAAATCTTCCCCTTCTTCCTTTTGGGGGTGCATCACCTGACTAGCCTAAGGAATGAGTCGTCCCTGATTATTTCCCAGTAATAGCTTTACCTACAGATTTATACTTGTATCATTACCACATGCCATTTACTTATCAATTGCTATTGTATGTGTTATATTTTAGAGTTGAATAAACATTATAACGATTCAGAATTTAGCACGGGTGGCATGGGCTTGGTGGGTAGCACTGTCACCTCACAGTAAGAAGGTCCTGGGTTCGATCCCCAGACGGGGCGGTGCGGGTCGAGTTTGCATGTTTTCCCTGTGGCTTACACAATGCAAAACCATGCAGTCAGGTTAATTGGATGGAGACACTTAATTGGTGAATAGGTGTGTGTATGTGTGTCTGACCTGTGATGGACTGGCACCCCGTCAAGGGTGTTACTGTGTGCCTTGCTGGGATAGGCTCCAGCACCCTCCCGCAACCTAACTGGATAAGCGGTTAAGAAAGTGAGTGTGTGATTGAGTGACAATTTAGCGCTGTGAGTTTGATTCCCTGGGTGAGAGAAATAATCAACCTAACGAACTTTAATCCAACAGAAAATGACCGATCTGTTATGAAATTGGTTTTCCTAGTAATTCCCCTCAAAATTGCCAGTGGTGCCCCATAATTGATTATTAGCTACTAATTATTTAATTAATTCATTTATTCCTAACATCTTTTCCCCAACACAATGGTGGGCGGTGTTATGTGACAACAGTTTTCTGAAGTAGTTCAGAGCTTGTGTTTGACTATATCCATTACAGTAGCATGACAGTTTCTCATGCAATGCCGTCTGAGGACTTTCAGCAGTGGATTCCAGCCTTGTCCAACATGGACTGAGAGTTCTCTTGATTACCTCAATCATTTTCCCATATTATGTGTGTTAGATGTTTAAAGATTGAAATATTTAGAAGCATGCATTGAAAAAATGTTATTTTAACTGATTGACATTTATATTGTGAAGTTTGGCACAAGTTGGCCCCAACAGGTCAATGGCTGACATGGTAGTGCATATGCTCAACATGTAAAAAATGAAAATGGTAAATAATGTTTAACATTAAAACCATTAAAAAGTTTCATTAATAGGAAAGATGATGAAACACAGGTGTAAATATGCATCTGACAAAACTTTTTAGAGTATGTTGCAGCAATTCTAAATGTGTTCATATTGGAATTTTTATTAGTTAAATAAAGGTTCAAGAGAATTAACACATCATGGATTCTTATTTTTATTGCATTTTACAAATTTTTCTCACTTTTTTGGAAAGTAAAACTAAATTAAATTGTCTTTGTACTGTTTGTCACTAAACACAAATCTAAATGCATGTTTAAATCATTGTAATCGTTCACTATTTCACAATAAAAACTATAACTGGGGTAAAAAGAAGCATCAAAACATCACAGAAGACATCACAACATCCCTCTCATAGCCTGTGTTTAAAATCAAAGCAGCCAATGAGGTGCAGCCGACAAGCCACCCTTAAGAGTACACTCCAAACTCTGAAGTTTCACTCTTACCTTTCCTACAGGCAGAGTATAAGGTGGTAATAATAATAAGAACAGAATCTTGAGACATGATTAAACTAATTCTTACATGCATTCTTTCTCTAGGAATGGGTAAGTGATTTTAATTATAACTAAAATAAATCTAAAATGTATTTAAAATACATTACTCTCAAATACATTGTTTTTTTTTAGGTTTTGTTACTAGTGTCTCTGTGATTCAATCTAAAAAGCTACAGACGTTTGTACCAGGTCAGACAGTTACTTTATCTTGCAACATTTCTGAATTTAATGGAAATCACTTTTACTGGTTCAAACAGTCTCTTGGAGAAGGACCAACTTGTATTGTTAATCATTTTGCTGGCTCTCAATCCGAATTTTATGGGCATTTTAAAATTGATAAAAGATTTAAAACTGAAAAGAATGGTAATCTATTTACTTTAATAATTTTCAACACAATGTCAAATGACACTGGAATGTATTACTGTGCTGTTCGAGATTATGATGGCATTGTTTTTGGAAATGGAGTATTTCTCACTTACAAAGGTTAGTCAAAGTCTAATAGTAATATTTGTAATCCTGTTTTTAACATGTGTGTTTTTAACAATATCTGATCTGTACTCCTTCGACCAGATTTAAAACATCAGCATTACATTAAAGAAGTTGTATCTCAGGACCAGCCACAGGACAATCTGAAATGGAAAGAGCTTCTTCATCCAGGAAACAATGTGACTCTGCAGTGTGCAGTAGTTTCTGAGAGCTGTGCAGGAGAACACAGTGTGTTCTGGATCAGACAGGGTTCAGGAGAATCTCATCCAGGAATCATTTACACTGATGGAGACAGCAGTGATCAGTGTAAGAACAGATCTGATGCTGGATCTTCTACACAGAGCTGTATATACAATCTCCCCAAGAGGAACCTCGGCACCTCTGATGCTGGAACTTATTACTGTGCTGTAGCTACTTGTGGAGAGATCCTGTTTGGTAACAGCAGTACACTTGAATTTACAGGTAAGCAAAAGCATGTATGGGCATTAGCTTCTGCATTGACCAGATGCATAAAATGCACATAATGTTCTTGATGCATATTGTTAAAAAGAAGCTAAATTTGAATTTTAGGAAAAAAGAGTGAACATACTAAAATGCAGTGGAGCATCATTGGATTGGCAGTATTAAACGCCATGTGTTTTATTATCATTGCTGTCCTATTGTGTGCATTGGCAAAGAAAAGGAACATAAATGCATCTGGTAAGTCTGTCTTTTTTTGATTTGCAATATTACTAAATACTAAAAGATAAATCAATGTGTCTTTGCTTCAACATGGGCAGCAACAATGTATATTTTGATAAAAAAGTTTTACTGTCTTACTGTAAATGCCGGCCGGACATCTACAAAGACATGATTGGCTATGTCTGAGGGTGGTGGCCGAAGCCCTGTGATAGATGGACAGGCTGTCTGGGGTGTTCCTGACTTGCGCCTGATTATATTAGTGGAAGTAAACCTGCCCTGACCAGGATAAAGCGGCTGATGAAAATAAAATGATATAAAAAGTTGCAATCAGAGATATTTAACCTGTCCTGTCATCTGTTCATGACCTAAAATTAGGTGCATAATTTTAAGCACAGGATCAAGTCCACCTTTTTTATTTTCTAAATATATTTCTATAAACAAAGCTTACATTTAAATGAAGTGGGCCAGTTAAGGTTCTGACGTAAATTCCTATTGACATGCTTTGGCAGGACCTTAAAAGTGCAGTTCAGCCCTTCAATGCAGCCTAAACTGAATCTTGCCACAAAAGAGTTGGTATATTAAAGACTGACCACCAGTTTTCCAAAGAATGTATTAAGCACTTGTTGCTGCTTAAAGTAAAACAATGACTTTAGTTTGAGGGCAACTTACTTTTTCAAACAGGGCCAGTTGATGTTTCTATCATAACCTTTTTTTAAATAAATAAATTAATAACTAAATGCAAATGAAGCTTGCAGATATGAAACAATTATCTTTGACAAATGTGCAGGAGTATTTAAAAAAATCAGGACTGTGTAAATACTTTCTTGCGGCAATGTATTCAGTTAAAAAATAAGAAAAAGCAAAGGAAAAAAAGGCAAAGTAATTAAGGATAAAGCAAAAAGTAACATTTAGGTTATTAAAAATATCTTCAGTATATCATCTGAAAAGAAATATTAATTGATTTAACCTTTGTTATTTATTACTATTATTACTACTATTGTACTAATGAAACAAAACACACTAATAAAACATAACACACTATATAACAAACTTATACTACTTAGTTGGTCTAAAATGAATGTACTCTAGTTTTCTGCCTTAAGGGAACATAAACTGTAGCACATTATATACAAACTGAAACATTGAAACATTTAGAATGCATTTTGAAACGTCAGCATTTACCTAAGTGAAATTGGTCAGAGATTTACGAGCAAGCTTATGTCTTTGATACATAACATAATATATCTAAAAGCAAGGAAAAATAGTGATTTGTAAGAGGTGGTGATCTCAGATGTATGTGAACTTTTTTAAAGCTGTACAATAGGTATAATTTAAAACAATGATAACAGAATAATAACTAAATTCTGCATACTGTCTTTTTAAAAATGTATCTTAAACTGAATTAAAATTGCTTAATCCTGTGTGTGTGTGTGTGTGTGTGTGTGTACATGTGTGTTTGTGTTATATACAATTCATCAAGAAAAAAGAGTGACTATTTCTTCATTTAAACCTGAACCACCACATGCATCTTCTTCCTCCGCTGATAAGGTACAGATCGTAATTGTACACATGCATTGAGTACAAATGTTTGCACACCATTAGCAGTGGAATGCAGAAAGGCAATATCTAAACCACACATTTAGATTGTTAATAGCTAAATAAGGCTTGCAAAAGTTTCTAAATTAACCCTCTCTATACTGTGTAAACTGTACTAAAAAGTCAAGTCTGGCTGCACACAGAAAAGAGGGGGAGCTGTTGTGTTCTAAATAAAAACCTCATTTCCGAACACGTTTTGTAAAATGCGATAAAAATAATAATCTGTGATTTGTTCATTCCCTTGAATCTTTATTCAATTGACAAAAGTAGAAAGAAAAGATTTCCCATGTTTTTACTAATCAACTTATTATTTGATAAATAAAAACACTTTATATTTTGATGACTGCAAAATGCTTCAAAAAAAGTTGGGATCAAGAAAAAATAAGAGTGAACAATTTTATAGAATATTCAAATTACAGGATTTCACAATAAGCAGGTGAATTGGTAACAGGTGAGGGAATGATTGGGTATAAAAGGAGGATCCACCAACGGATCAGCAATGATGAGTCATGGCTAACCACTTTGTACCAAACTTCCCAATGCAAGAATACAAATAAAAACAAAATCGAGGACTCTGGAAAGTCTCATTCTGTGTAGGGCAAAGTCAGAATTTTGGCATTTTCTGGCATTGCTGAAATAATTATGGCCTTCCCAGGAAAAGACGTCACCTTAATGGCAGCATACATATTCACAAAGTACAATAAAGTCTCTCAGTGAAAACATTGAAACACATGCTTTTCTAACATTCAGAATATTCAATTTCATTACTTTGACTTAATAACTAAAATAGAAGCTTGTTTTAATGCAAAATCATCTTGTTTTTAGGGTGTGGAGAGAGAGGACCTGAGCTATGCTGCACTTAAATTCCCTGCAAAGAAATCCAAGACACGAGAGACACAAAGAGACTCACACCAAACTGTCATATACACCTCTGTTAGAGGCTCATCATGATATTACATTTATTGATATATTTACTGAAACTAGGCAGAATGGTCACTTTTTGTTTATGTGTGTCTGAGCATTGTACAAACCCAAATCAGAAAAAGTTGAAATAAAATAAAAACACAGAGTTTCTTACATTTACTTTGACTTTTTGCTAGTAATGAGGTGAAAAAAGTAAATTATGATGTGATTCCAAACAGGTGATGTCAACAGGTGATTGTTATCATGGTTTGGTACCAAAGCAGCATCCAGGCAAGGCTGAGTCTTTGATGAGCAAAGATGATCAGAGCATCTCCAGTTTGTCAACAAATGCGTGAGAAAATTATTGAAATGTTTAAAAACAATGTACCTCACAGAAAGATTGGAAGGGATTTGCATATTTCTCCCTCTACAGTGCATAATATCATTAAACCATTCAAGGAATTAGGAGGAATTTCAGTGCGTAAAGGCCAAGGGAGAAGGTTAATCTGAACGCCCATGATCTTCCATACCTCAGACGGCACTGCATCAAGAACCGCCACTCAACAATAGCTGATATAACCACATGGGTGAGGGATTACTTTGGCAAACCTTTGTCAAGCACTACAATACAGAGTTACATGCACAAATGCCACTTAAAACTTTACTGTGCCTTACGTTAACCATGTCCAGTAGCGGCATCGACTTCTTGGGGCATCTAGGATGGACCATCACACAGTGGAAACGTGTATTGTGGTCAGATGAATCAGCAATCCAGGTCTTTTTTTTTTTTGGAAAAAATTGACGAAAAGGACTATCCAGACTGTTATCAGCACTAAGTCCCAAAGTCAGGGTCTGTCATATGGGGTCGTGTCAGTGCCCTTGGCAAAGGGTACTGGTACTGGACTGGTCTGCCTGCAGTCCTGACCTGTCCCCAATAGAGAATTTTGAAAGGAAAAATGCGACAACGACGACCCCGTACTGTTGCACATCTTAAGACGTGTTTACAGGAAGAATGGGACAAAATAAAATTATATTTTATATAAATTATATTTTGTAATTATATATTATATTATATAAATTGTATATCAGTTTTCTATCAGCATTCTGTTTTCTATATTTTTAGGTCTTTTCTTATTAGGAACCTCTACATTACAGATCCCAGAAAAACTGGGAATACTGTACAGTGCTAGATATTGTACAGTCATGGCCACTCCTGCACTTTCAGAAAACCGTTTCAATCGCAAATGCTTTGGTATTCAGCTTTAGTATTTTGTTTCACCTCTTTGGAACAGAGTGGACACAGATACATTAAGTTCTCTAGAAAGAAATCTGTAATCTTGAGATTGTCCATACCTTTGTACAAGTTTGGTTCTCACATTCTTGGACAGTTCTTTGTTCAGTGTGTTACGTACAGACATATAGATAGATAGATAGATAGATTCAACTTTATTGTCATTGCTTAGTACAGGTACAGGCAACGAAATGTAGTTAGCATCTACCAGAAGTGCAAATAGTAGCATTGTGCAAAAAGACAGAGAATATTAGTAACATATACCTATGATTAATATGAATATAGTTATAACTATAGCTAGTTACATATATGAAATTATATCTATGTACATATTACTATATACATAATAGCAATAATAACAATAAGCATATTAGTAAAAATGAATATGTATTATAATAATAACAGTAATAATAATAAGATTAGTTAGGTATATATTAGTAATAACAGTACTGGGATAAATGATGTGTAAATAATAACTATACAGCTGTAACTATAACTATATAAGGATGGTGAAAAAAATAACTATAACTATACATATATATGTATGACAGTTGTGTAAAGTGCAGGTGCAATGATAAATAATTACGACAGTCCATCGTGCAGTCCGGGGTGATGTTAAAGTGCAGGTGCAACTTGTGCAATGAGAAATGTGCAATGATAAATAACAACACAACAGTCCATTGTGTAATCCAAACAGTGCAATGATAAATAATAAATAATAGGTCCAGTGTTCAGTTCAGAATGTCCAGAATGTGTGTTAACGGCGAATAGTGGTGTTCAATAAAGTTATTGAGGTGGGAAAAAAACTGTTTTTTAACCGACTGGTCCTGGCACGTATGCTCCTGTATCTTATCCCAGATGGATAAGATACAGGAGCATACGTGCCAGGACCATGGATATGGATTGAGTCCTACTCTCTTTATTTAATCTGGTTGCAAGTGTGAATGTTACTTGACACAGGTAAGTTTAATTACAAATTAATAGAGCATCACATTATTAAAAATTCTTTCTTACAGTTTGAAAAAGGTGCCAGTAAATTTTGTTTAGTCCATTTCTGGGGTTCTGTGTGGAACGATATCAGATTTTCTCAGCTTTTTGTGTTTGGTCCAATCAATACAAGCAATAGAAATAAACTTGTGTATAGTAAGTCGTGCAGGGGTAGCAATATTTATGGCCATGACTGTTTATGGCACCCATTCCATTCCAGTTTATATTGAATTTTAACAGTCACACCAAATTCTACTTATTGGGGTATGAATTAAATGATTACCTGATTTAAAAAGTATAAAAACCACTGCAGTGATCATTACTATCATCTTGCAATAGGACAAGCTGAGTGCCAAAACAGTGCTAGTGGTACCTCAGGAGTACTTGTAATAAAAACTGATTAGGCATAACATTATGACCTCTGACAGGTAAAGTGAATAACACTGATTATCTCTTCATCATGGCACCTGTTAGTGGGTGGGATATATTAGGCATCAAATGAACATTTTATCCTCAAAGTTGATGTGTTAGAAGCAGGAAAAATGGACAAGCGCAAGAATTTGAGCGAGTTTGACAAGGGCCAAATTGTGATGGCTAGACGACTGGGTCATTTAGGAAGGTCGTTATAATGTTATGTCTGATCGGTGTAAATACTGACTATGGCCAAAAGAGAAAAACGATTTAAGTGAGGGAAAGAAGGGTTTAGTTCTGGCTTTACTGCTAGAGGAATACAGTGAGCTACAGGTTGCTTCCATCTTGTTCATAAGAACAAGCTTAAGCAGCAGACAATGTGAAAAAATGAAACTACACATTACCTCTTGTGTAATTTACCAATATGTTTACACAGACTAATGTAAAAATGTAGACGACATACTATCCCATCTTTTCATCCCTTGCATATCATCTGTGTAAATTTGCTTATTACTTATCTGAGTATAAGAGATAGTAAACAGACTGACACAGCCATATTTAGTGCAATGTTAGATTTTTATCTTATCTGAGCATTTATTGCACTGTTGCACTGGGTGAGTGATCGCTCACAGAAACTTTAAGGGAAAGAAGATTTTCATGTGATGATGTAAAAGCAGCGGTGCATCAGTGGCTAAGCGCTCAACCAAAAACATTTTTGCTGATGGCATTAAAAAGTTGGTACGATGCTGGGAAAATGCATCGGAAGGAAACTATGTAGAAAAGTGATTTCATTGACCTAAAAAAGTGTTCTTGGGGTCATATCCAGCATTTCTCTGCTCCCAGCTCCCTTGAGATCATTGACAAGCTCCTCCCGTGTAATTCTGGACTGACCTCACCTTTCTCAGAATCATTCTTACCCCACGAGGTGAGATCCTGCATGGAGCTCCAGAGCGAGGGTGATTGACTGTGATCTTGTATTTCTTTCATTTTCGAATTATCGCACCAACAGTGGTCTCTTTCTCACCAAGCTTCTTGCTGATGGTCTTGTAGCCCATTCCAGCCTTGTGCAGGTCTACAATCTTGTCCCTGATGTCCCTTGATAGCTCTTTGGTCTTGCCCATGGTGGTCGAGAGATCTGAATGGAAGAAACTGATTCTGTGACAGGTGTCTTTTATACAGGGACAGGACTAATTTGTGTGCCTCATGGGCACATAACCGGTCTGTGGGGGTCAGAATTCTTGCTGGTTGGTAGGGGATCAAATACTTATTTCCCTTAATTAAATACAAATTAATTTACAACCTTTATTTAAAGTTTTTTTTCTGGATTTTTTGTTGATATTCTGTCTCTCTCTGTTAAAGTAAACCTTCCATAAAAATTATAGACTGTTCAAGTCTTTGTAAGGGGGTAAACTTACAAAATCAGCAGGGGATCAAATACTTATTCTCCCCACTGTATACGTATATAAACATATTGTATTGTGGCAGACTGAGATGAGTCATGAAACATTTTTTTGCTCTTTTATTGAAAAGAACCAACATGCTCACCAACATGATCCAGTCACCGGGACAAAACATATTTACCAGAGGTTACCAATTACATGGAAAATGAGCTAGTTACATACTATGTTCTTGCTCCCGAAATGGTAGTTACACAAAAACATATAAACCAGCATGTAACATTTATTAATCGATTTCTCTGTCTCACAAATTGAGGTCATTTTTGCATTGAATTATTTATTACTTCCCTCCACCGGTTTTGGCTAGGGGGTGCTGCCCTTTGGGAATATTGCGCCCACTGGTCACCACAATCGGACAGAATGCATTGGTTTACATTTGTTGAGGGTGTAAGATAAGCCAGATAAGCAGCATAAGTCTTGTATCAAACAAGAATGGGTAAAAATTCCTCCACAATTAGTGTCCTCAATTTCCAAATTTTTTTTTTAATAGGAAAGTTGATGAAACACAGCGCTAACCATGCCTCTGTCCCAAGTGTCTGGAATCATCAAATTCCAAATGTGTTTATATTTTCAAAATACAATGAATTTGATCAGTGAAAAGATTAAATTGACATCACAGATTCTTCTTAATACTGCGTTTTACAGAATGTCCCAACTTTTCAATATATGGGGTCTGTAAATATATATACATACACAACACAATGGTATTAAAATTTTATTACTAATAAAAAGTTTTGTCTGTAATTCAGTGCACACACCGAGTGTCCAAAATCTCCAAACTGTCTGTTAAAAGTGTATTTTTTAATAAATAAAAACATTACAAACACTTTTTAGGGACAATAACTTAAATAAGGTTTTTTTTTTTTATACAGTCACCAAAAAGTAGACAGTATACAAACATAAACATGTAGGTGTAATGTCAGTTATGAATTCCCAAAAATGATACCATTTATATGTTATACCGTGTAATCATTGATATTATCTTGTTGTTGCATAGACAACATCCTCCTCCTGTTTTACTGCTCGTTTGTTCGTCTTTTTGTAGAATTTGACGGTAGAGTAGGTCAGCATCCCTGGATCTTTTTCCTACATGAAAACAGTCAATTTAAACCATGAAATCTGTATAATCTATATAAATTTGTAACCTGAACCTGTTACCGACTTCTTGTGAAAATGTTTTATACAGTGTAGCTTAAATATTCTATAAACGTTTCACTGTTATTTTTATTATAAGTAATTATAAGTGTTTTGCAGGTATTAAAAACAAAGTTTGTTTAAATTTACAAAATACAATTAAGTTGGTCAGTAAAATTATTGAACGTCTTTTCTTTGTAACGCTGTTGGTTATGTAAAGGCTTTTATTCTGGACATAAGGTTTGTATAGCATAATGTTTTTACCTCTTCATGTTGAAAATTAGCTTGGCCATCAGCGTCTGTATATCACACAAAAAAATAAAACCAGTTACTCCCCCCCATTAGCTCCAAATATTGTTATTTTAGGTGAAATATGGTAAAAGAAATGTTTAAACGACGTGTTTACCTTGTTTTTGTGAACTTTTCTGTTTAATCCTGATTAAGAATAGTATGAGTGGGATCATTACAGTAATACAGAGAATGCTACCCAAAACCAGTGTCGGTTTAAAAAAGATGTTGTCATTGCAGTCTCTTGGAGGTATGGGTTTTTCTTCATGATCATGATCTGTTTAGAATTATATATTTAAGACAGGGACTTTAAATCCTGATCCATAACCTACAATCCAAAATAAAAAAAAGTTAGGACCGTGTGAAAATGCTAATGTCTTACATTAACTTGGACTTTTAAGTTTAAAACTTCATTTCATTTGTTAATATACATCCATTTATGCATTTTAGACCACAATACATTCCAAAAAAGTTGCAACTGGCGTGATTTAAGGCTAGTAATGAGATTACTTATTACAGATACAAAAAAATAAATAAATCAACTTTTTTTGAAATGTGTTTCTGGCCTGAAATGCAAGAATAAATGTCTGTTAATAAATGAAATAAAGTTGACCAGACAAAACATGAAATATCTTGACTTCATACTGTCTGCAATTAAATTTTTATTAGCATTTTCTATGCTGTCCCAATCTGAATAAGGGTTGTATGTAAAATGTGTTTTACTCTTTCATGATTTCTAGTTCCATCAAAAAAGTTAAACTAATACAATCTTACAAGTACACAATTTTAGAGAAGAATTTTTGTCTTAATGTCATAAACATACAACAGTTGCAGAAATCTTTGAAATTCCAGTACTGCCATAACAAACATATTATTACTATTATTTTTACTATTTAGTGTATAAGATTTTTTTTACCTTAACTGTGTTGTGTAGAAAACATTACCTGCAATTTCTCCTAAAAACCATACAGAAAATAATGATATAATTCAACATTAGGGAATAAACCAATGTAATAATAATAAATTTTTAATAATACATAATACATAATACATAATACGTAATACATAATACACTACACTCATCAGTTATTAAATTAAATAATAATTAATTAATAGTAGTTATTTGTATTTTACTATTTGTACAGTAGTATTAATAGTAAATTATATATGATTTTACCTCTTTGTACAGCTAAATGTGTTGCATTTTGGAAGATGAATTGATTTACACGAAAAAATCCACAGTAATAAAGGGCAGTATCGGCCTGATCCACTGTCATAATGTTAAGAGTTGAAGTTGTGCCGTTCATGATGATCTTTTTTCCATTTTGGAATCCATTACAATACAGAACGTCAACTTGGTTAGTACTATGAAGTCTTGTTGCAATACATATCGGTGAAGAGTGATTAATTTGTTTAAACCAGGATATGAAATTGTCTGTCTTCTTGTTTGGGCAATAAAAGGTTACATTTTCTCCAGCACTCACTGCCAGGAAGTGGCTCTGGGTCCATTTAACAAGCATACAACCTGGAATGTTAAAAAATGGTCACAGGTAATAGAAATAGTAAAGTTCATTGTTATTTTTTGTATTTATTTTAATATAATACATATTATTGCTTTATTTGTCTGTTGTATAGTATATACTGTATATAGTATATATGGGCCAGTGATAGCTCAGTGGTTAAGGTACTGGACTAGTAAACAGAAGGTTGCCGGTTCAAGCCCCGCCACCACCAAGTTGCCACTGTTGGGTCCCTGAGCAAGGCCCTTAACCCTCAATTGCTCATTGTGTAAGTCGCTTTGGATAAAAGCGTCTGCTAAATGCTGAAAATGTAAATATTTAAATGTGCTACCTAGTTTAACCAATAATCACAAAGTTAGGGCAATCCACTAAAAATCCACTGAACAGTAATCTTTATTGTTAAAATAGGTACAGCAGCACTTTACATTACAGATTGGTAATAAGTGGGTAATTATATGGTAGTATTGGGGTAACAAGTCATATTAATCCATAAATGAAATGTCCATTTTCTAGTTGTTATGTATTAATAATTCAGTAATTATACTTATAATTTAACAAACATAATAAAACAGCAAAATAATGGTAACAAAAAGCACATACGTAAATAATTCATGCCATATTTGTAGTTATTAATAAATTATAAGTTAGTAATTGTAGTGGTAACTAGTTGTAATAAAAATGAGCAAATAATAGGAACAGACAAACTTTTAGGAACAGACAAAAGAGACAAACTTTTAAAAGTGAGTAACTAAGCAATACTAATCAATTAGTCATTAATTTTGTATATTTTTTATTTAATTATTTATTTATTTATTTTAATAAGAAGATATATATATATATATATATGCAGGTCTAAGGTGATCAGAATTCGGGCATTTGAGAAAGTTTAAGGTGCCTCACCAGGTGTTGATCATGCAGGTAAATACAACTTGCAACTAATATTATTTTATATATAATCAATGTGTAACAGCTACAATAACTGAATTAATAGATAGATAGATAGATAGATAGATAGATAGATAGATAGATAGATAGATAGATAGATAGATAGATAGATAGATAGATAGATAGATAGATAGATAGATAGATAGATAGATAGATAGATAGATAGCCCAGTTCACTGACACACAACACTACTATTCCTGTGTGTTTTGTGCTGCTGTTTCTTGCTTTTCTAAGATAACTTTGAGAATGTATCATAGTTGTGTCTGTGATAGTCTAGCTTAGTCTGTTTAGTGCATGTTTTTAAAGTTTAGTCATGTTATATATTTGAAATGCTTACCAAAATATAAACAGGTTAAATAAAGATATATGGAGTTGTGAGTTTTTCCCTCACTTATTCTTAAATTTATTTCTGACCATTTTGTTAGATCTGTGCTTTATGATAGAACAATGGTATTTTGCTAGCAGATGTGATGTTGCATTTTCTGTGTAATCTCAGTATATTTACTTCATCTATTCTTGGGTAACTTGACTGTAGGTTGGTCTACATGTTAAATAATAGAACAACTATGAGTTATTATAATGCAGTAATTTAGTCAATATATCAGTGCAGTTAACAGTTAACAGATCATTTTAAGGAACTGATATTATTACCCAATGTGAAATTTAATAAGTAAGAAACAAATTAAGTAAGTTAGCAATTTATAGCTCTAATATTGTTTATTTTCACTGTAATTACAGCCTGTATCCTCATACTGTCCTTGGTTATTTAAAGACATAACAGAATAGAAAAAATAGAAAAAGGTAATTTTACAGTGTATTCTAGAGAGCTAATACCACATCATTTCAGCAAAACTACTTTACTGTTGTTGGGGTAATAACCCTAATATTATAAAATCCTATAATATTATACATACTGCTGTAGGAGCTGGACACATAGGGTTTGGGTTATATTCCTATAAATGTAAAAAGGGCTAAAACATCAGACTGATTAATACCACTAATTTACTCCCAAAGTTTTAAAAGTTTGTTCCCATTATTTGTCATTTTTTATTAAAAATAGTTACCACTACAATTACTAAGTTATTATTCATTAAGAACCTTAAAATGTGCAAGTGATTTTTAGGTAACTATTGTTTTACCATGTTAACATGTTATTATAGACTTGTAATAGCTACTATTACTGAACTATTATTATAAAATGTATGGAAAAAAACGTCGTTACCTAATACTACTATATCATTACCCATGTATTACTGACCTGTAACATCAAGTGCTACCAGAAGTACTAATTTATAGTAGTTATATACTATCTATTAAAATACCTACATTAGTTTTATTTTGTTGTTGTTTTAAATGAAACTACATATGTTATAGTAAAAAAAAACCAATAAATATATACTCACATATTATACTGAGCACAAGTGTGGGTAAGAAGTAGAGAACCATTTTAAGTTAGATGTGACAGTCTTGTGCATCAGCATGTAATCAAACTGCTCTTTTATTTATTGTAAGAGGCGTGGCTTTTGGAGTTGACATTTCTTTACAAACAACCTATTCACACAACTGTACTATATTAACCTTTTATGGAAATTATGCATAACCGTGACATTGGTAAGGGAAATATACACTATTTTTAGACTATGTAGCAAAGAGTAGCTGGCAAGCCTATAAAATTCTCTCAATAGAGCCAAGAACATTTCTAGGTGAACATATTCACATCAACTAGTGGAGATCTTGCAAAACAATGTTTTCCCACAATCTGTGGGAAAGTTGAAAGGTAAAAACCACTGCTAACCAAGAGAAAGGCTAATTTGCCATTTTCAAAGACCACATTAATGACTGTGATCATTGGTCTGTGGTCTAAAGCTAAAGCCTGACTGGCTATGCAATAAAACAAAGATCTATAGCACAAAAGCAAGCCCAACAATTAAGGTTTTGGATCGGTTTAGTCCTGACTGAACCATACTAATATGCTCTAATGGGACCTTAAATATACACATTATATTTAAAAGCTTTTAAATGAGCTAGAATGTAGGCAAATCTCCAAAGAATAGTGAGCCAAAGCTCCTCCACAGCGATGTAAAAAAAAAATCAATTATTAAAAGTGTTTTGGTGCTGTGGTTTCTGCAACCATGTATTTACAACCCCAAATTAGAAAAAGTTGGGACAGTATGGAAAATGCAAATAAAATAAAAATACAGTGTTCATTTGCTTAGTTTTTTTATTTGATTGCAGACAGTTTGAACCCAAGATATTTCATATTTTGTCTGGTCAACTTAATTTCATTTCGTCAACCTCCATTCCTACCTGCCTGCAGTCCTGACTTGTCCCCAGCAGAGAATGTGTGGAGAATTTTAAAATGAAAAATGCGACAACGACGACCACATTCTGTTGCACATCTTAAGACGTGTTTGCTTTTTTTGGAATGTGTTGAAAATGCAGGAATGGATGTTTATTAACAAATGAAATGAAGTTGAGCAGATAAAACATGAAATATAAGTAAATGTAAGAAACTCTGTGTTTTGTTATTATTTGCATTTTCCATGCTGTCCCAACTTTTTCTGATTTGGGGTTGTAGTTTGGTCATTTTTGCAGCCTGTAGACCAGATCTATCTCATAATGAAAATTAGTGGGGCACTATAAGGAGTACAATCAGTGGCCACAGACTGCTAAAGTCGTGTATCAAACAAGAATGGGCAAAAATTTCACTTAGTGAAACTGTTCAGTTAGCGTACTCAGTTCTCAAACAGATAAAAGGTGTTACAAACAACAACAACAACAAAAACAAGAAATGTAATATAACAGTGGTAAACAGGCCTCTTTTTCTAAGTATGTTGCAGTCATCATTTTTTTTAGATTTAAAAAATACAAGTAGTTTCCAGGGCTGCACAGTTGCTCGGTGGGCACGTTTTCCTCCTACAGTCCAAAGACATGCAGTCAGGTTAACTGGAGATACTTAAAAGTCCCCCTAGGTATGAGAGAGAGAGAGAGAGAGAGAGAGAGAGAGAGAGAGAGAGAGAGAGAGAGAGAGAGAGAGAGAGAGAGAGAGAGAGAGAGAGAGAGAGAGAGAGTAAACCGTAGCCTAGTGGTTAGGGGGGTACTGGACTAGTAATCAAAAGGTTGCTGGTTCAAGCCTCACTACTGCCTGTTTGCTGCTGTTGGGCCCTTGAGCAAGGCCTTTAACCCTCAATTGCTCAGATTGTATACTGTAGCTGTACTGTAAGTCGCTTTGGATAAAGGCATCTGCTAAATGCTGAAAATGTAAATGAATTTGTATTTGCTTGCCCTGTGATGGACTGGCAACATGTCCAGGTTGTTTCCTGCTTATCACCCAGTGAAATGTACCCACCGTGACCCTAGATATGATAAAGCAATGGTAAAACAGACAATGAATAAATAAATGATTGAATGAAGTTGCTTAGTGAAGACAGTGGAAATATTTTCTTTGTACAGTTGTCAGTAAAAAAAGGTTCATGTAAATGAACAAATCACAGACGTAGCCACAAGTTTTGTGTATACATATACCTACACACACACACACACACACATATACATACATACACATTATACACTGTCGAGTCACATTATTATGACCACCAGCTAATATTCAGAGTAACCACCATGTGCAGCTCAGACAGCAACTAGATGAACTGAGAGTGACTCAATAAGGTCCTGGTAGATTGTCACAGGTATCTGGAGCCTTGCTGACTGCAGTGCATCCCACAGCTGCTGGAGGGAGCGTGAGGGAGGATCAATAGAGCAAACACGACGATTCAGATGGTCTCACAAATGCTCGACTGAGTTTGAATCTGGGGAATTAGGGGCCAGGGTAGTACTTGGAAGTCTTGGACATGCTCTCCCAACCAATGTTGGACATTTCTAGTTGTGTGACATGTCGCATCGTCTTGCTGGAAGATCCCATCTGCCCCAGGGAAGACAATCGGCATGTATGGGTGTTTGTGATCGGCAAGAGTGCCTTCCACATGGATACATGAGCCCAGATAATGCCATGAAAACTTTTTCCAGACCATAGCGCTGCCGCTGCCATCAAAAGTAGAAAGTGGTCATAATAATGTGACTCAACAGTGTGTTTACTGTAAACATATAAGGCTAGATAAAGCATTAGTTAACCTACCCTATAGTCTTATACTTATATTTGTGATAATTATATTTGTTCTTGAAATTCAGAGCACTAGAAAATTTAAGCTCCCGAGTGAATTAAAGCAGAATAAATACATATAATTACCATGTTACCATGTTACCATGTAAGTGGTACATAACTGAAGATTAGGAAGCAGTGAGTGGTACAAAACATCATGATAAATACAAAACAAGAAGATGCAGCTGAGTGCACATTGAAACCTGCTAAGATGAACTTCAGCAGACCAGCATGCACCTTCAAAATTAATCAAACACATTACTGAGGAAACTACAACCACTTATAAACACACAGCAATTTTGAATTCAAATCTTGGTCTTATTCATTTATTTATTTAAATTAAATAATCCATAAATATTGCAGCAGATTTATTTGGTGACTTGCTGTGCAAGTCTGGTTGTACATGCAGGTTTGCAAGAATGTACCCTAAGTCATAGTTTGACTGTTTCCACCCACATAACTGACCAACTCAGCTCTGTTTTTACACCTTATGCTGGGTCAAAATAACACAACATACCCTACCTTTTCCATTACCATAACACAAAAATCCCCTGTCTTGTTTACCCTGATGTTTATACATGAGTATTCATAGCACAAATGATTTACAATGTTTCCACTTATCATTTTTTATTGTATTTTGTAAATATAAACACATTTAGAATTTGATACCCACAATACATTTAAAAGAAAGAAAATAAGAGTTAAAACTTTAAAGAATGTTCAAGTTAGTGTTCCAATATAAACATTCCACTGTAAGCAGGTACATTTGTAACAGGTAAGAAAACCATGATATAAAAGGAGGATCCACCAAAGGTTCGGTCTCTGCAAGCAATGCTGGGTCGTGGCTCACCACTCTGTACCTAACGTCATGAGAGAATTGTCAATCCAAAAGACCATTTCTCAACACAATATTACAAGTACTTTATTTCGTTTACCATCCACCATACATATTGTATATGCGTGTGACCTTCAAACCCTCAGATGGCATTGCATGAGAAACCATCATGCTACTCTGATAAATATAGCCACATGAGCTCTAGAATACTTCAGAAAACTGTCATAACACAACCTGCTGCTGCATCAAAACATACATCAATTCTTTACAGAAACACAGCCAAGTTCTCTAGGCCCAGGCTCATCCAAGATGCACCGAAAGACAATAGAAACGTGTGTTATGGTCAGATGAGTCCATGTTTCAGCTTATTTTTGGAAAGAACAGATGTCAAGTTCTCCATAGCAAAAATTAAAAGAATCATCCAGACTGTTATCAACAACAGGTGCAAAAAACTAAATCTGTCATGACCTATGTCTTGCATAGGTGTGAGATACCATTGCTCTAGAGGCATATATTGGGATTTTAGAGAGACATGCTGTTATCAAGGTAAAGTTTAGTAAAGTTTAAAGCAAGATGATGACAGGCCTTATTCTGTATGCTTTATAGCAGTGTGGCTTTATAGACACAGAGCACATAAGCTTGACAGGCCTACCTGCTGTCCAGATCTGTCTCCTATTGAAAATGTATGGTGCATCATGAAGAGGAAAATCAGACAGTGGTGAACACAGATGTTGAGCAGCTGAAGTCCTCTGTCCTCAGTTCCCAAATCATTAAAAAGTCTAATTAATAGGAAAGGCGATGGAGCATGATGCTAAACATGTCCCTGTCCAACTTTTGAATGTGTTGCAGACATCAAATTCTAGATGTGTATGTTTAAATGTGTATGTATTTAAATATGTTTATATATATAGAAATTCCACATACCCATACACTGATCAGCCATAACATTAAAACCACCTCCTTGTTTCTACACTCACTGTCCATTTTATCAGCTC
The DNA here is from genome assembly GCF_030014385.1 of Trichomycterus rosablanca. NCBI lineage: Eukaryota > Metazoa > Chordata > Actinopteri > Siluriformes > Trichomycteridae > Trichomycterus > Trichomycterus rosablanca. Next base: position 25,201,622 of record NC_085991.1, on the reverse strand, counting down.
CACTTACCATACAGAAGCACTTTGTAGTGCTACAATTACTGACTGTAGTCCATCAGTTTCTTTACATACCTTTTTAGCCTGCTTCCACCCTGTTCTTTAATGACCAGGACCCCCACTGGACCCCCACAGAACAGGTATTATTTAGGTGGTGGATGATTCTTAGCACTGCAGTGACACTGACATGGTGGTGGTGTGTTAGTGTGTTGTGCTGGTATGAGTGGATCAGACACAGCAGCGCTGCTGGAGTTTTTAAACACTGTGTCCACTCACTGTCCACTCCATTAGACACTCCTACCTAGTTGGTCCACCTTGTAGATGTAAAGTCAGAGACGATCGCTCATCTATTGCTGCTGTTTATGTTGGTCATCTTCTAGACCTTTATCAGTGGTCACAGGACGCTGCCCATGGGGCACTGTTGGCTGGATATTTTTGGTTGGTGGACGATTCTCAGTCCAGCAGTGACAGTGAGGTGTTTAAAAACTCCATCAGCATTGCTGTGTCTTATCCACTCATACCAGCACAACACACACTAACACACCACCACCATGTCAGTGTCACTGCAGTGTTGAGAATGATCCACCACCCAAATAATACCTGCTCTGTAGTGGTCCTGGGAGAGTCCTGACCATTGAAGAACAGCATGCAAGGGGGCTAACAAAGCATGCAGACAAACAGATGGACTACATTCAGTAATTGTAGAACTTTAAAGTGTGATCTATATGGTAAGTGGAGCTGATAAAATGGACAGTGAGTGTAGAAACAAGGAGGTGGTTTTAATGTTATGGCTAATCAGTGTAGGTCACTACCCATAATATAACACTGAAGACAAAATGTGACCAAAATCCCATAAATGAAAAAAAGAATAAATATTGTTTTAGTGCTCTACTAAATTCACGGGAAAATGTGCTTAATTTCATGGACCTCGTTTTTCAAAAATCATAGATTACACAGATTTTAACAAGAAAGTGCTACATTTCACTGCACTCATTAAATTACACTCAGATATTGAATGATAGAATAAATGGAAGCTACAATACACAGCACAGCCTACCTTCATGGTTGAATGTAAACCTAAAACATTTAGCAACGGTCTCAAAGACAAAAATTCTCATTTGTGTTTTTACAATACAGTCACTTGAATGCTACACGAATTAAAAAAGTTTAATTGCTAAACACAAACCTTACATTTTGAATTTCACAGCAAATTGCATATTACACGGGAAAAGGCTCGTTTCAAAGGCCATGAATTAATTAGGGCCTTAACTATAGTATGCGTATACGGAACACTTTTCTACACTTAAGAAGCTGTTTTATATTTGCTATGTTCATGAATACATTCCGATTATAGAATAAGACTGAGATGTTTACTCAACAATCTGATACAAATCTCTGTTTACAAGCACACTAAAAGCAAGCTGATCCAAAAGTTATGGGCATGTATAGAGTGCCAGTTAGTGTACATGTTACTACAACAATAAGCATCATATGAGTTTAGTCAGTAAGAGAGGGAACATCTTACAAAACGTTGTACAGTATATCTTACAAAACTTTAGTGTACAGTAAAATGACAAAGATCAGATGGATAATAATACAGTTTTGACATTATAACACATACTATGTGCAGTACAGTGTTACATCATCTTGTCGTGGCATACACAACATTATCCTCCTCCCGTCTCACTGCTTGTCTGTTCTTTTTTTTTGAAAAAGTGAGTGTGGAATAGTTCAGCATCACTGGATCTTCCTCCTACATAAAAAGTCAGTTAAAATGTAAATTTTTACATCATTCATATCATACATTACATCAAACACAATCTTTTATTAGTGCATATTTGTAACATTGTTTCATGATTAATATTAGACAGAGATAACCCAAATAAATGGAAAATGCCTTTTTAAAATGATGATTTCAGAAGAAAAAGTTATTGTCCCCTTAGATACTAATGCAACCAGTTAACCAAATTCCGTTAACAATTGGGTCTAATTTCACCAGCACACCAAAGCATTATTACTTCAAGACTTATTCAAATCTAAACATCAAATAAAACCTGTCTGGCCATGTACATCAACGGCTCATCTTGGAGGTCACAAAGGAACTCAGACAAGAACTTTGGGTCTTACTTTCCTCAGTTGGGTTTAATGTACATGATTCCACTATATAAATGACACTGGGCGAAAATGGCATCCATAGAGTAGCATATCAAGACTTTTAAAATAATATTAAATTAACTGATAAGTCAAAGGAGGATAACTTGGGTCCTGTTACACAAAATTTCACCTTAAGAACATCCTACCAGCAGTCAAACATAATGGCGATAGTGTAAATGTCTAGGGCTGTTTTGCTTCTGCACGGTCTAGACGACTTAATTCATAATTGATAATACCATAAATTCTGCTCTCTATTAGAAAATCCTAGGGGAGAATGTCCGATTGCCAGTTTGTGACCTAAAGCTCAAACCTAGTTTGGTTATGAAGCAGGACAATGATCCAAAGCACAGAAGCAGGTCCACCTCTCAAATTTAAGTCAAAGTTCTGATCTGACTTGGATCTCACTTAGATGATGAAGCAATTCCTTGACAGTGATGTAAAAGACTTATCGCAGGTTATTGCAAACATTTGATTACAGTAATTACAAACAAGGTTGGCACAACTTGGTTATTTGGTTAGGGGGCAGAAGATTTTCACATGGGTGACATAGCTTTGACAAAATCTTAAACTTTAATAAATGGAGGGATTATTTTATTTTGTGTTTCTTTATCTTATTTTAAAACTAGTTGGAGGATCTGAAACATTTATATCTGACAAATTAAAAAGAACAAATAAGGCTATATTTTTATAGCTACAGCTATTGCTAAAAGGTGTATAAAATCAGTTACATTTATAAAGTCAGGTGTCCACATTTTAGCATGTAGAGTATAGACACGGACAGCCTAGTTATTACCCACAATAATTATGACTATAATACTATGTATACTATATATATAGTATACTATATATAAAAGGGCTTTACGTGTGTACTTTTAATATTACAACACTACAATCACCAATTCAGTAGTAAATTGTGCTTTGTAATAAATTTATAGATCTCTATAAACAGCTTGCAATTGTGTGTAGAGAAACATTGTTCAGAAGCTGGTGGACAATTTGCAGACAAATTTTTTGTGGCAAAATGACAAATCTCAACTGTCTTTGCTTGTAAAATCAAACCATTTGTTCATGCTTATTTATTTCCAAATATTAAATGTTTTACGTCAATTTATTTGTTTTAAATAACATTGATTGATTGAATGATCAATTGATTTTAGTCTTATTTTGCCCATGTGAAAAGGCATATTGTAATCTCTTTTTTTGCATTAAATGTGAACATATTTATGTAAAGTTAATAAAGTAAAAGATTAAATATCTCTCTTTGTGCTTTTCTTACTTGTTAAATAATTACCAAATCAGTGCTTCTTGTTTCTATTTGCATTTTACCTACTGCCCCAGTTTTTTTATTGGGTTTGTAATTGGGGTTGACTATTACAGTCAAAGAAAATAATTATGTTTTTTACCCCTTGATGTTGAAGATGAACTTGGGCCTTTGCATCTGGAAATAAAATAATGTGTTATTCCTCCTGTTTGCTCAAATTATTTAAATGGTATTAAAATAATAGTAAAACCAATGTGAGTTTTACCTGTATTTTGTGTGCTTTTCTGTTTCAGCTTAATAAGGAACATCACAGAAACCATGATGAAAATGAAGAGAATGCCGCCCAAAACCAGTGTCACAATAACAAAGATGCCACAACTGCAGTCTTCTGTATTTATTGGATTTTTTTCATGATCTATTTAGAGTTTTATAAATAAAACAAATTAATTAAATTCAAAAAATTTAATGCAAATTCATGTACAATTTAAAATATTTGTACCTTCTTGTGTTTCATGTGCAGTTTTCATGGATGAATTTTCTCCTTTAAAGCATAATATAGCTCTCAGCATTTCATGGTGTTAAATTGCTACAGATAACATCGATTTATTACACAGCATATATTAATAATTTGGTCATGTACATTCAACTGACAATCAGCTTTGCTAGAAGAATTACTACTTAAAATAAAGCAATTAAAGTAAAAAAAAGTTAAAGAATAAAGAAATTTTAATAAGGTTATTTTACCTCTTTTTACAGCTAACCGTGTTGCATTGTGGAACTTTATGTTATTCCACTCAACAACTCCACAATAATACAGGGCGGCATCAGTTTGATTCACTTTCACAATTATCAGACTTGATGTTGTGATGTTCATGATGATCTTGTTTTGAAATCCATTGGGATAAGAAACTTCAGCTTGCTTAGAAGCATGAAGCCTCATCGCAATAAATATAGGTGGAGAGTTGTTCACTTGTTTAAACCAGGCTACAAAACTGTCTGCTTTCTTGTTCGGACAATGAAACATCACACTTTCTTCAGCATTCACTGTCAGTAAGATGCTCTGAGTCTGTTTTACAAAGAACAAACCTGAAATTCATAAAAGAAGGTCACTAGTAACAGAAATTGTAAAAATACATTTTAAAAGAATTTGAATACAGTATATACTGTAGTCTTTAATAGTAATGATCAGCACTTCTAATCTATTGTCTCCTCCATTGTGCTACTTATTGTGTTTTAAATGTCAGGTCAACCAGTAATCACAGATTCACCAAAGCACTGAATATCACAGTGATTTTATAACTATTAAAATGTGTAGTTTTATAGTAGTTACAAAGTTGTTACTGTATTTGCATAATACTTTTCTAATTCTAGTAATAATTTCTAATTCAGTTCCAGTTTAAAGTGTAGCAGATAAATTACAGTAAAAGAAAAACAAAAGAAATATACTTACATAATACACTAAGCACAAGTTTGAGTGAGAAATAGAGAACCATTTTTGAGATGTAGTTGGCTGACCTCCGCATCAGCAAATAATCCAGCTGCTCTTTATTTATTTGTCAGAGGCGTGGCTTTTAGGGAGGACATGTAAATAAACTTTTCTTAACCTACAGCCCATTTATGTAACTGTGCTGTATTAATCCTAAAGAGGAATTGAGCTAAGCTATACATTAATAACTTTTAAAATACCCATTTTTTGGTACCTACGTGAGTCACATGATAAATTAAGAACTGCAGTTTTTGTGATATACAGTGTAAAGAATCAGGTATTTAACCACTTTTGTTATTAATACACATTCAATATGTTGCAGACATCCGGCCAATTTCTTATTAATACAAATTAATGATATGGGGGAAGTATCCAGATACAACAAATAATTACATTAGTACAAGTAATACCCATGGATGAACTTAAAATATTGAATCATTCCATATGTTTTTGTTTTGATTAATGTTAAAGATTAGACCAGTTTTGATAGATTTAGGCTTTTGCAGGTTTGCAGGTTGTTGTTAAAACGTCTGTATATTTGTAACATGGCAGCTGCTGAATTAATTCAGTGAGCCATGTAGAGTCATGGTTTTCTGCACTGTCATATTGAATTAATTTTTTGTGCCTTGTTACCATTAATTTGCTCCAGGTAGGAGTTTTTCTATACATCAAGGTTTTTCTTTCTTAGACTTGCCAGTTTCTTTGTCCACAAACCTGCTTTTCTCCAAAACTTTAATACTGAGCATGACAATCCAGTGTGATTTTCTGCTGGAGTGCAACACCAGCACACTTATTAGTGTGATTGCAGTAGGCAAGCACACTACTGTTATCCGTTAGTCATATTCAGATAGTCGGGTTCCCGACTATCTGTGTCAGGTAATTTACTCTTCATCACATCACATCTTTACTTTTTTACAAGAACTTCAAGAAAATGTCATATTGTGACAGCCAGTGCTCAGTTCTACTCTATCGCTGTTCTACTTGCTTTCTCATTTGTGGACTAGGAATACATTGCATCACATGATCACTGGGTCTGTCCGAAAACCAAGTGATCTCTTTACATAGACAGCATTTTGTTATCCTACGCCATAGAAGAAAAGGCTGTTTGAATTCTTAGCTACCTTAAAATGCTGCCTACTAAGATGCCTTATTTCGAAATGATAATCTGACTGAATAACAAGTGAACAAACGATGCTTCCTTAGCATTAAAGGCAATCCCAGCATTCAGTGTGGCACAACTTTTCTCACAAAAAATTACAAATATAGCCGCTCAGGTGGCGCAGTGATAAAAACACATGCTGGAACCAGAACTGGGATCTTGAATACATCGTATCTAGTCCCAGCTCTGCCTGCCATCTGGGCTGAGCAGCCACATGAACAACAATTGGCCTGTTGTTCAGATAGGGGTGGGGTATTAAGCCGGATAGGGTCTCTCTCAAAACCAATGCAATTATGACCTCTGTTGGCTTATTGATGCCACCTGCACAGAGACGGGAAAAGAGTGCTGTCAGGGTGTGTCTCTCTGTACACAGTGCTGATCTGCACTGCACAAAAGTAGGTGACAAAATGCATACGGCTACTGCCCACGTGTCGGAGGGGGCGTGGGTTAGCTTCGTTCTCCTCAATCGGAGCGGGGATTGGCATTGGTGGAGAGGAAGCATAACGCAATCGGGCAACTGGACGCTCTAAAAGGGAGAAAAAGGGGACAAAAAATTCATAAACAAAATAAAAACAAATTGCAAATATGGCGGACGAATGCAGAGCAATGAGTTCCTGCGTGAATGTAGATAAATTCTCAGTGATTTTTTATTTGTATAAAGGTGTACAAGTGTCATTTATTTGCAAATTTGGGCTTGTCAGTGACAGTTTAACCATTTTTGGTATACAGAGGGAGATGTTAGCTGACATGCTAGTGGGTTGTGCCACCTCAGCCCATTGGTTTAAATGGCCTAAGGCAACTGTGTTGAATTTTTTATACTGTGCCAGCTTTCTGGTGGTCACATTTGATCTGAGGCCTTGTATTAAACCACCAGAAGGCACAAACTCCTGTGTAACTGACAGCATTGACAGTGTGCGTGAACCATAGCTGCTGATTAGGAGATAGTGGGTGGTACATCATTTCTTGTTGAGTGAAGGACTGGAAGAAGCAACTCAGTGCACATTTAGTCTTGCTAACAATAAATCAGCATAATAAATCATATACATCAATGAGAATTATTTCAATCAACATTATATATAACTATAAACAAATCTAAGATTAACTGCTTTTTAATTAAGGCATGGTTTAATATACATTTGGTTGGTGAAGGTAGAAATTGCATCACTGGTAGTTTAATACATGTAGAAAATAAATGATATGGTGACCATATTAAATCATCGAAGTCATCATCGTGTATACTCGATCCTGTTCCAACTCGTTTACTTAAAGATTTACTCCCAGCTATTGTAGAGCCCCTGCTTACATTAATCAATGCATCCCTTAGCCTTGGGTACGTACCTAAATTGTTTAAAAGTGCCGTTATTAAACCTCTGATTAAAAAACCTAATCTTGATCCACATGTACTAGCTAATTATAGGCCAATTTCAAATCTTCCTTTTGTCTCTAAAATATTAGAAAAAGTCGTTTTCATACAGCTATGTTCTTATTTGAATGAAAATTGTATTCATGAAAAATTTCAATCAGGATTTAGACCCAATCATAGTACCGAAACCGCATTAATTAGAGTAGTTAACGAGTTGTTAATGTCTTCTGATAATGGATGTGTCTCTTTTCTTGTTCTATTAGATCTTAGTGCAGCGTTTGATACGGTCGATCATAACATTTTACTGGATAGGCTAGAAAATACAGTAGGTGTTAAAGGACTCGCACTCTCTTGGTTTCAATCATATCTGACTGACTGCTCGCAATTTGTTTATGTAAATAATAAATGCTCGGAAACTACAAAAGTAAAGTGTGGTGTTCCACAGGGGTCAGTACTTGGACCGCTATTATTTACACTCTATATGCTTCCACTAGGTGAAATTATTCATAAACATGGCATAAAATTTCACTGCTATGCAGATGACACACAGCTGTATATATCAGCCAAACCAAATGATACTGACACAATCAGTAAGATAGAAGATTGTGTAAACGACATAAAAAACTGGATGTCGTGTAATTTTCTTTTACTTAACTCAGATAAAACTGAGGTTTTACTTTTTGGCTCTAAAGCTGCAAAAGACAAGTTGTCTAACCTGGTGCTAAACCTAAACACTTTCTCTGTTACTCCCAGCCCAGATGTAAAAAACTTGGGTGTCACAATAGATTCAGATCTTTCCTTTGATACACACATTAATAATATTACTAGAGTTGCTTTCTATCATTTGCGTAATATCTCTAAAATAAGAAATATACTATCTGTTAATGACGCTGAAAAACTGATCCATGCGTTTATAACTTCTTGGTTAGATTATTGTAATGCTCTTCTAACTGGATGCTCTGGTAGATCCATAAACAAACTCCAGTTACTTCAAAATGCAGCAGCTCGAGTGCTAACTAGAACAAAAAAATTTGATCATATCAGTCCTGTTCTATCATCTCTACACTGGCTGCCAGTTACATTCCTCATTGATTACAAAATACTTTTACTAACCTATAAAGCGCTACATGGTCTGGCTCCACAGTATCTGAGTGAGCTTATTAATCACTACAGCCCAGCGCGTCCACTTCGTTCACAAGATGCAGGGTTACTCATAGTTCCTAAAATTAAAAAGACCACAGATGGTGGAAGAGCATTTTCTTACAAAGCTCCACAACTCTGGAATAATCTTCTTGCCTCTGTTCGGGATTCGGACACAGTCTCAATGTTTAAGTCTAGACTGAAAACTTATTTATTTTCTCAGGCTTTTGATTAGTATAGACAAAGGCGCAGAGCTTGGTGGTTCTTGGTCATAGAAACTTGTGGTGATCAGGGATGTTGGGTTACTGTCGTTCTGCCTCTCTTGTCCGATCACTCCGGTTTGGGTAGGAGAGGTGGGCGCTAATGTCCTGTGAAAGTCTTCATGACCTTGTTACCTGCTCGCTCTCCCTTTTAGTTATGCTGTAATAATTAGGGCTGCCGGAGTCTAAAACTCTCTGTAAAACTGTTTTACTCAACTAGCATTGTACATTATTAACTACCGTACATTCTTTGTCGTTTTACTCCAAAGGCATTCTGATGGAAACCTGTTTACCCGCCGAGGTTAAGGATTAAAGTCGAGACTGCCGTGACAACTATGCTGCTCCTGCCGGATGTGACTGGTCTGGAGTAATTGCACCAAGAATGACAAGAAATCACTACAGACATTATTGAAGACTACAGCGAAGAACAACTCTATTATTATTTATCTATTTATTACCAGTTATAACTTTTAGATCATTTAATTCTGTGTTTGTATGCTCTGTGTAAATCCTGTATTTATTTAAAGTATCCTCCTGGCCACCCAAGAAGGATGGGCCCTGCTGAGTCTGGTTCCTCTCAAGGTTTCTTCCTGTAATTTTCAGGGAGTTTTTCCTTGCCACTGTTGCCCTCGGCTTGCTCAACTGGGGTTTTTTGTATCTGTTGGTCCTGGATTTTGTAAAGTTGCTTTGAGACAATGTCTATTGTAAAAAGCGCTATTTAAATAAAGTTGACTTGACTTGACTTGACCAGACGTGTGCATGCAGTGCCTACAAGTGTGCACAAGAGCATTTCATGGTTTAAGTGTTTCCAACCACATGGCTGACCAAATCAGCTATTTCTTCAAAGCCACACAGTGCATAGTGCATTTATCACCAAAGACAAAAATAACCTGATATGTGTTCAGCAATTGAATAAACAGAAACAAATACTTTTTTTGTACATACGGATTACAACAACAGGTATGACATGAATTCAGTACTGATTTTAAATGAATATTCTGTCTCAAATATAAACATTTTAGACAGTTTGTTTACTCCTTGTTTATTTAAACTTACCTCTGTTTTCTTATTTAATATACAGTCTAAGTTAACATGCACTTTAAGTTGTTTAAGTAAGTACTTTTTACATGACACGTGGCATTTTTTTCCAACATACAGATAATTTAACTTATAATTCACTATATGGAGATTCCAGTGGGTCAAACGTTTACATACACCAAGGTGAATGTGTCTTTGAGAGACTGGAAAATTCCAGACAAATATATTATGAATTTAGAAGTTTCAACAGCAAACAAACATGTGGATGCTGAAGGAAACAGGTACAAAAGTATCTGTATAGTAAAACATGTCCTATATTGACAATACAGTAGACCCTTGACTTATGAATTTAATTGGTTCCAAATGGCTGTTCTTAAGTCAAAATGTTCGTTAGTTAAACCTATTTTTCCCCATAAGAAATCATGTAAATAGAATTAATCCATGCCAGATCTCCCAAACCACCCCCTTACCTAACCTTTCTTAAAGGTCTTAATTTTTTTTTTTTTTTTTTGTTATAAATACAAGTATATTTTCCCTCAAATCTAAAATTATAGAATAAACATTACTGTAATAAACAACACAGTAAAAATTAAATACACAGTAGTACTGTACTGCACATAAAAAAACACATCACATTTCAGTACAGTACGTGTGCTGTACCATACACCATAATATATATATTTTTTTTTTATAAAAATGTATCTACCAGAAACAACAATAACTTTCATACTGTACTCATCATTTAAGATGACATCTTTGGCTTGCAGGGAGGGAAAAGGGAGTAGGAAGAATAGAAGAAGGTTATTGTTTGGGAGAGAAGTCCCCTTCCAAAATAACATCAGGAATCATGTCTGGAGTTGTTTCTCTTTGTGGCTGAGTGTGAAAACCACTGGGACCTGCTTCAGGCTCACTAGGTTTCATTTTCTCTGCACCTTATTTGGGGCCATTTTAATATTGAATTTTACAAAATATAAAGAAAACACCAAAAAAAACACCGTCCGCTGTCCAAATGTTCAGAGAGACAATCAGAGTCAACTTGTTCGTGACGTCACGTGTTTCATTCGCGTGCGAATTTCGGTTCGTAATCTGAAATTTGTTCGTACATTAAGTTAAAAAAAACTCGTAACCCAAAAAAACCCCCAAAAATTGTATGGTAAACGGTTTGTAAGTCAAGGGTCTACTGTACTTCAAAGGCTCAGCAAGGAGGAAACCACAGCTCCAAAACCCCCATAAAAAGCCAGGCTACAGTTTGCAATGCTACATATGGAGAAATGTTCTCTGGTCTGATAAAACAAAATATGGAACTAACTGGACATAATGACCATCATTATGCTTGCAAGCAAAATAACATCATCAACCATCATGCATGAGGGTGGCAGCATCAAGTTGTGGGGGTGGCTTGCTTGTGGAGGGGATAAGTGCTTAAAGGGCACAGTAGTCTTCCTAAAAGACAATGACCTCAAGCATACTTTCAAAGTTGTAGCAAACTGGCTTAAGGACAACAAAGTGAAGATAATGGAATGACCATCCCAAAGCTCTGACCTCAAGCCCATATAATATTTATCAGTATTTATCAGTTTAAAATTCCAGCAACATAGAAGCTTGTTGAAGGCCACACAGTGGATCACAGTGGTGGTGGGCTAGCGTAACTTACAACTGATATGTTAGACTCCACTAGCAGCAACAACAATTCAGGAACTATCTTTAAAAGAATAATGAATTATTTTTTAGGTCTGTTATTTATTTTCTTTACACATCAGTCACATTCTGCACAAAAAAGATTTTTAGGAAATAGTAGAAACGTGGAGTACCAAAAAAAGCCCACAAAGGAACAGAATGATGCTTCTCAGTCTCTGACCAGAGAATAAAATATGAACTAGAAATGTATGAGTGGGTGTTCTCATGAGCCCTTATGTACAAGCACATATCCTAGTAATGATCCATGAAATAACTATAAACTAGGCGAAATAAAACACAGTAACAAACATAAATGCTTAAACAACTTCTGGCACAGAAACTACATTTTATTCAACAGAAAATGACTTCAATGTAAGCAGAAGGAAAAAAGTTCTGATTTCCATTGAGTATTATCACTTACATGTGATACTCTCATAGGTTGCCCATTTATAAACACAATGTTGTATAAATACTGTATCATGCAATAATATTATCTAGTTGCAATATACACAACATTTGTATAAACGTCTGGTCTTCCATCCTTTGTGCTCCCTTTTTCGGAGAAAGTGAGTGGGACAAAATTCACTATTCCTGGAACTTCCTTCTACATGAAAAGGTTCAATAAAAAAACACAAATAAGTAAATTGCAAAGGTAAACTCAGCATACCTGCAAATGCACTATCATGTCATTAGTTGCGAAAATGCACTGGCATCATGGTGGCATGGTTATGACTTGATAAAACATGGTTTAACATTTAAAGAAGGGACATTTTAGAGTCTTGTAATGAGATATAAAACCTAAAATGTGGGAGAGCCTGCAAAAATATGTTTTTATTTACCTATACATAGGTACTTTCACTCTTTTAATTATTTTCAATAACTACTTTATTCTTGGCAGGGTAACAGCGGGTCCTACAGTACATGAAAACACTAGGCGCAGGACAGGAATACACACTGGAGAGAGAACTAGTCTATCATGGGCTCTCAAACACTTAAATTAATATTAATGATCATTATCAAAACAAAATGAAACGTATGCTAATACTGTTGTACACTGTTATAGACATAGCCTAACAAAATGATTGCAAATATTCACAGCTATGTCAATTTCTAATTTCTTACCCCTTGATGATGAAGATGAACTTGGGTTTTAGCATCTGTAAGTAAAAGAAATGTGTTATTGCTCTACTTTGCTCAAAATCTTGAAATGGTAATAAAATAATAGTAAAACCAATGAGAGTTTGTGTTTACCTCTATTCTGTGTGCTTTTTTGTTTCAGCTTAATTAAGAACAACATCACTGGAATCATGATAAAAATGAAGAGAATGCCGCCCAAAACCAGTGTCACAATAACAAAGATGCCACAACTGCAGTCTTCTGTATTTATTGGATTTTTTTCTATTAGGAGTTTTATGAATAAATCAGAAGCACTGAATTTAAATACTTTAATACAAATTCATGTAAAACTTAAAATATCTGTACCTTCTTGTGTTTCATGTGCAGTTTTCATGGATGAATTTTCTCCTTTAAAGCATAATATACTGTAGCTCTCAGCATTAAATGATGTTAAATTACTACAGATAACATCAATTTATTACACAGCATACATTAATAATTTGGTTTTGCAAATGTCTGCACATTCAACTGACAAACACGTTGAGTTACTACTTAAAATAAAGAAAGAGAAATTTAAAAATAAGTTATTTTACCTGTTTTTACAGCTAAGCGTGTTGCATTGTGAAACTTTATGTTATTCCACTCAACAACCCCACAATAATACAGGGCAGCATCAGTTTGATCCACTTTCACAATTATCAGTCTTGAAGTTGTGATGTTCATGATGATCTTGTTTTGAAATCCATTGGGATAAGAAACTTCAGCTTGCTTAGAAGCATGAAGCCTCATCGCAATAAATATAGGTGGAGAGTTGTTCACTTGTTTAAACCAGGCTACAAAACTGTCTGCTTTCTTGTTCGGACAATGAAACATCACACTTTCTCCAGCATTCACTGTCAGTAAGATGCTCTGAGTCTGTTTTACAAAGAACAAACCTGAAATTCATAAAAGAAGGTCACTAGTAACAGAAATTGTAAAAATAGATTAAAAAAAAATTTGAATACAGTATATAGTCTTTAATAGTAATGATCAGTGCTTCTAATCTATTGTCTCCTCCATTGTGCTACTTATTGTGTTTTTAATGTCAGGTCAACCAGTAATCACAGATTCACCAAAGGACTGAATATCACTGATTTTATAACTATTAAAACGTGTAGTTTTATAGTAGTTACAAAGTTGTTACTGTATTTGCATAATACTTTTCTAATTCTAGTAATAATTTCTAATTCAGTTCCAATTTAAAGTGTAGCAGATAAATTACAGTAAAAGAAAACCAAAAGAAATATACTTACATAATACACTAAGCACAAGTTTGAGTGAGAAATAGAGAACCATTTTTGAGATGTAGTTGGCTGACCTCCGCATCAGCAAATAATCCAGCTGCTCTTTATTTATTTGTCAGAGGCGTGGCTTTTAGGGAGGACATGCAAATAAACTTTTCTTAACCTACAGCCCATTTATGTAACTGTGCTGTATTAATCCTAAAAAGGAAGTGAGCTAAGCTATACATTAATAACTTTTTTTGGTACTTACAAACGTGAGTCACATGGTAAATTAAGAACTGCAGTTTTCGTCTTTGTGATATACAGAGTAAAGAATCAGGTATTTAACCACTTTTGTTTGCACACATCCGGCCTATTTCTTATTAATACAATAAGTGATATGGGGGAAGTATCCAGATGAATACAAATGAATACATTAGTACAAGTAATGGCCATGGATGAACTTAAAATATTGAATCATTCCATATGTTTGTGGTTGGATTTATGTTAAAGATTAGACCAGTTTTGATTGATTTTGGCTTTTGCAGGTTGTTGTTAAAACATCTATATATTTGTAACATGTAGAGTCATGGTTTTCTGCACTGTCTTTTTGAATTAATTTATTGTGCCTCATGAGCGTTAATTCGCTCCAGGTGGGAGTTTTTCTATACCTCAAGGTTTTTCTTTCTTAGACTTGCCAGTTTCTTTGTCCGCAAACCTGCTTTTTTCCGAAACTTTCATATTGAGCATGACAATCCAGTGTGATTGTCTGCTGGAGTGCAATGCCAGCACACTTATTAGTGTGACTGCAGTAGGCAAGCACACTACTGTTATCCATTAGTCATATTCTTCTCCTTTTTTTTTTATTTTTTTTTTATTATTCCACCTGTTTTTTGTCCGGCTTTCTTCGTCCGCAATTTTCGAGATATCGACGCTGTTCCAACTCCAAACCATCCAGCCCATTGAGGAATGGACTGCTTGTATACAGCTTTTGTATCCGCCCGCCCGTTCGCACACCACACCAATTTTCTACTGTTTTTTGGCCCCATTAACTTCTATTAATTTTTTTGAAAGTTTGAGATATCAACGTTGTTCCAACTCTAAATCGTTCAGACCGTTGATGACACCCCGACTTGGACACAGCATTGGATACACACACCCGCCCACCTGCCATACCCATTTTTTTTGCCCCATTCACTTCCATAAATCTTTTATTAATTTTGAGATATCAACACCGGTTCAACTCTAAATCATCCGGCCCATTGATGACACTGCGATATGGATACAGTTTTTGGATACGCACCCTCGCTCACCTGCTGCACTGCAATCACACTCGCATTTTCTTTAGGAAATGCACCTCTCTAGTTTCTTTCTGAGAACTCATCTGGTGTTGCTGCATTTTTTACATAAAACAGCAGTCCTAGGAGAGTGGATTGCCCCAGAGGTGGCATTATGTCCTGTTTTTAGAGCAGACCCTGCCTGTAAATCTACGTTATGCACAGCATCAGTTGGTGGGGTTGGGTTGCCACTCATGCACTCCCAGTATAAGCTGGTTCTGAGGGTTCCCGACTATCTGTGTCAGGTAATTTACTCTTCATCACATCACATCTTTTTTTACAAGAACTTCAAGAAAATGTCATATTGTGACAGCCAGTGCTCAGTTCTACTCTATCGCTGTTCTACTTGCTTTCTCATTTGTGGACTAGGAATACATTGCATCACATGATCACTGGGTCTGTCCGAAAACCAAGTGATCTCTTTACATAGACAGCATTTTGTTATCCTACGCCCTAGAAGAAAAGGCTGTTTGAATTCTTAGCTACCTTAAAATGCTGCCTACTAAGATGCCTTATTTCGAAGTGATAATCTGACTGAATAACAAGTGAGCATCCGATGCTTCCTTAGCATTAAAGGTAATCCCAGCATTCAGTGTGGCACAACTTTTCTCACAAAAAATTACAAATATAGCCGCTCAGGCAGCGCAGCAGTAAAAACACATGCTGGAACCAGAGCTGGGATCTCGAATACATCGTTTCGAATCTCAGCTCTGCCTGCCGGCTGGGCTGAGCAACCACATGAACAACGATTGGCCTGTTGTTCAGATAGGGGTGGGGTATTAAGTGAGCATCCAATGCTTCCTTAGCATTAAAGGCAATCCCAGCATTCAGTGTGGCACAACTTTTCTTACAAAAAATTACAAATATAGCCGCTCAGGCGGCGCAGCAGTAAAAACACACGTTGGAACCAGAGCTGGGATCTCGAATACATCGTATCGAATCTCAGCTCTGACTGCCGGCTGGGCTGAGCGGCCTCATGAACAACTATTGGCCTGTTGTTCAGATAGGGGTGGGGTATTAAGCCGGATAGGGTCTCTCTCAAAACCAATGCAATTATTACCTCTGTTGGCTTATTGATACCACCTGCACAGAGACGGGAAAAGAGTGCTGTCAGGGTGTGTCTCTCTGTACACAGTGCTGATCTGCACTGCACTTGTCAAGTGTGGGTGACAAAATGCATACGGCTACTGCCCACGTGTCGGAGGGGGCGTGGGTTAGCTTTGTTATCCTCAATCGTAGCGGGGATTGGCATTGGTGGAGAGGAAGCATAACACAATCAGGCAACTGGACGCTCTAAAAGGGATAAAAAGGGGACAAAAAAATTTATAAACAAAATAAAAACAAATTACAAATATGGCGGACGAATGCAGAGCAATGAGTTCCTGCGTAAATGTAGATAAATTCTCAGTGATTTTTTATTTGTATAAAGGTGTACAAGTGTCATTTATTTGCAAATTCGGGCTTGTCAGTGACAATTTAACCATTTTTGGTATACAGAGGGAGATGTTAGCTGACATGCTAGTGGGTTGTGCCGCCTCAGCCCATTGGTTTAAATGGCCTTTTTTATACAGTACCAGCTTTCTGGTGGTCACATTTGATCTAAGGCCTTGTATTAAACCACCAGAAGGCACAAACTCCTGTGTAACTGACAGCATTGACAGTGTGCGTGAACCATAGCTGCTGATTACGAGATAGTGGGTGGTACATCATTTCTTGTTTAGTGAAGGACTGGAAGAAGCAACTCAGTGCACATTTAGTCTTGCTAACAATAAATCAGCATAATAAATCATATACATCAATGAGAATTATTCCAATCAACATTATATATAACTATAAACAAATCTAAGGTAAACTGCTTTGTAATTAAGGAATGGTTTAATATACATTTGGTTGGTGAAGGTAGAAATTGCATCACTGGTAGTTTACCACATGTAGAAAATAAATTATATGGTGACCAGACATGTGCATGCAGTGCCTACAAGTGTGCACAAGAGCATTTCATGGTTTAAGTGTTTCCAACCACATGGCTGACCAAATCAGCTATTTCTTCAAAGCCACACATTGCACTTTCTATCACCAAAGACAAAAATAACCTGATATGTGTTCAGCAATTGAATAAACAGAAACAAATACTTTTTTTGTACATACGGATTACAACAACAGGTATGACATGAATTCAGTACTGATTTTAAATGAATATTCTGTCTCAAATATAAACATTTTAGACAGTTTGTTTACTCCTTGTTTATTTAAACTTACCTCTGTTTTCTTATTTAATATACAGTCTAAGTCTTAAGTTAACATGCACTTTAAGTTGTTTAAGTAAGTACTTTTTACATGACACATGGCATTTTTTTCCAACATACAGATAATTTAACTTATAATTCACTATATGAAGATTCCAGTGGGTCAAACGTTTACACACACCAAGGTGAATGTGTCTTTGAGAGATTGGAAAATTCCAGACAAATATAGTATGAATTTAGAAGTTTCAACAGCAAACAAACATGTGGATGCTGAAGGAAACAGGTACAAAAGTATCTGTATAGTAAAACATGTCCTATATTGACAATACAGTAGACCCTTGACTTATGAATTTAATTGGTTCCAAATGGCTGTTCTTAAGTCAAAATGTTCGTTAGTTAAATCTATTTTTCCCCATAAGAAATAATGTAAATAGAATTAATCCATGCCAGACCTCCCAAACCATCCCCTTAACTAACATTTCTTAAAGGTCTTAATTGGTTTTTTTTTTTGTTATAAATACAAGTATATTTTCCCTTAAATCTAAAATTATAGAATAAACATTACTGTAATAAACAACACAGTAAAAATTAAATACACAGTAGTACTGTACAGCACATAAAAAAACACATCACATTTCAGTACAGTACGTGTGCTGTACCATACACCATAATATTTCTTTTTTTTTATATAAAAATGTATCTACCAGAAACAACAATAACTTTCATACTGTACTCATCATTTAAGATGGCATCTTTGGCTTGCAGGGAGGGAAAAGGGGGTAGGAAGAATAGAAGGGGGTTATTGTTTGGAAGAGAAGCCCCCTTCCAAAATAACATCAGGAATCATGTCTGGAGTTGTTTCTCTTTGTGGCCGAGTGTGCAAACCACTGGGACCTGCTTCAGGCTCACTAGGTTTCATTTTCTCTGCATCTTATTTTGGGCCATTTTAATATTGAATTTTACAAAATATAAAGAAAACAACGAAAATAACACCATCCGCTCTCCGAATGTTCACTATATACAGGGAGAGAGACAATCAGAGTCAACTTGTTCGTGACGTCACGTGTTTCATTCACGTGCGAATTTCGGTTCGTAATCTGAAATTTGTTCGTACATTAAGTTAAAAAAAACTCGTAACCCAAAAAAACCCCAAAAAATTGTATGGTAAACGGTTTGTAAGTCAAGGGTCTACTGTACTTCAAAGGCTCAGCAAGGAGGAAACCACAGCTCCAAAACCCCCATAAAAAGCCAGGCTACAGTTTGCAATGCTACATATGGAGAAATGTTCTCTGGTCTGATAAAACAAAATATGGAACTAACTGGACATAATGACCATCATTATGCTTGCAAGCAAAATAACATCATCAACCATCATGCATGAGGGTGGCAGCATCAAGTTGTGGGGGTGGCTTGCTTGTGGAGGGGATAAGTGCTTAAAGGGCACAGTAGTCTTCCTAAAAGACAATGACCTCAAGCATACTTTCAAAGTTGTAGCAAACTGGCTTAAGGACAACAAAGTGAAGATAATGGAATGACCATCCCAAAGCTCTGACCTCAAGCCCATATAATATTTATCAGTATTTATCAGTTTAAAATTCCAGCAACATAGAAGCTTGTTGAAGGCCACACAGTGGATCACAGTGGTAGTGGGCTAGCGTAACTTACAACTGATATGTTAGACTCCACTAGCAGCAACAACAATTCAGGAACTATCTTTAAAAGAATAATGAATTATCTTTTAGGTCTGTTATTTATTTTCTTTACACATCAGTCACATTCTGCACAAAAAAGATTTTTAGGAAATAGTAGAAACGTGGAGTACTAAAAAAAGCCCACAAGGGAACAGAATGATGCTTCTCAGTCTCTGACCAGAGAATAAAATATGAACTAGAAATGTATGAGTGGGTGTTCTCATGAGCCCTTATGTACAAGCACATATCCTAGTAATGATCCATGAAATAACTATAAACTAGGCGAAATAAAACACAGTAACAAACATAAATGCTTAAACAACTTCTGGCACAGAAACTACATTTTATTCAACAGAAAATGACTTCAATGTAAGCAGAAGGAAAAAAGTTCTGATTTCCATTGAGTATTATCACTTACATGTGATACTCTCATAGGTTGCCCATTTATAAACACAATGTTGTATAAATACTGTATCATGCAATAATATTATCTTGTTGCAATATACACAACATTTGTATAAACGGCTGGTCTTCCATCCTTTGTGCTCCCTTTTTCGGAGAAAGTGAGTGGGGCAAAATTCACCATTCCTGGAACTTCCTTCTACATGAAAAGGTTTAATAAAAAAAACACAAATAAGTAAATTGCAAAGGTAAACTCATCATACCTACAAATGCACTATCATGTCATTAGTTGTGAAAATGCACTGGCATCATGGTGGCATGGTTATGATTGATAACATGGTTTAACATTTAAAGAAGGGACATTTTAGAGTCTTGTAATGAGATATAAAACCTAAAATGTGGGAGAGCCTGCAAAAATATGTTTTTATTTACCTATACATAGGTACTTTCACTCTTTTAATTATTTTCAATAACTACTTTATTCTTGGCAGGGTAACAGCGGGTCCTACAGTACATGAAAACACTAGGCGCAGGACAGGAATACACACTGGAGAGAGAACTAGTCTATCATGGGCTCTCAAACACTTAAATTAATATTAATGATCATTATCAAAACAAAATGAAACGTATGCTAATACTGTTGTACACAAAATTATGTTATAGACATAGCCTAACAAAATGATTGCAAATATTCACAGCTATGTCAATTTCTAATTTCTTACCCCTTGATGTTGAAGATGAACTTGGGTTTTAGCATCTGTAAGTAAAAGAAATGTGTTATTGCTCTACTTTGCTCAAAGTCTTGAAATGGTAATAAAATAATAGTAAAACCAATGAGAGTTTGTGTTTACCTCTATTCTGTGTGCTTTTTTGTTTCAGCTTAATTAAGAACAACATCACTGGAATCATGATAAAAATGAAGAGAATGCCAAAACCAGTGTCACAATAACAAAGATGCCACAACTGCAGTCTTCTGTATTTATTGGATTTTTTTCATGATCTATTAGGAGTTTTATGAATAAATCAGAAGCATTGAATTTAAATACTTTAATACAAATTCTTGTAAAACTTAAAATATCTGTACCTTCTTGTGTTTCATGTGCAGTTTTCATGGATTAATTTTCTCCTTTAAAGCACAATATAGCTCTCAGCATTAAATGATGTTAAATTACTACAGATAACATCAATTTATTACACAGCATACATTAATAATTTGGTTTTGCAAATGTCTGCACATTCAACTGACAATCACGTTGAGTTACTACTTAAAATAAAGCAAGAGAAATTTAAAAAGAAGTTATTTTACCTCTTTTTACAGCTAAGCGTGTTGCATTGTGAAACTTTACGTTATTCCACTCAACAACCCCACAATAATACAGGGCAGCATCAGTTTGATCCACTTTCACAATTATCAGTCTTGAAGTTGTGATGTTCATGATGATCTTGTTTTGAAATCCATTGAAATAAGAAACTTCAGCTTCCTTAGAAGCATAAAGCCTCATCGCAATAAATATAGGTGGAGAGTTGTTCACTTGTTTAAACCAGGCTACAAAACTGTCTGCTTTCTTGTTCGGACAATATAAGATCACACTTTCTCCAGCATTCACTGTCAGTAAGATGCTCTGAGTTTGTTTAACAAAAATCAAACCTGAAATTGATAAAAAGGACAGTGATTGTAAAAAAAAAGTTACGTTTTTGTAATAAATCAGAGTAATTTAAACTTTTGTGTAATTTCAACAAATAACAATAAAGTTACTATTTAACTGAAAATCTTCATAAGTATCATTGCACTTCATACACTCTAGTTACTGTATCCTTATATTTATATCGTATATATCTTATATATGATGATATATTTATCATTACGATGATATTTTTAACATTAATTCAAAACTACATAGTGTGACAAGTAAAAACAATTAAAATATACTCACACATTATACTGAGCACAAGTGTGGGTGAGAAATAGAGAACCATTTTTAATTTGAAGTTGGTGGTCTTCTGCTTCAGCAATCATTTAAACTTCACTTTTATTTCCGAGAGGCGTGGCTTTTAGAGTAGACACGCAAGGCTTTCTTTTTTAAGGACGGAACTTTTATGTAACTACACTGTACTAATCCTAAAAGTTTCATTAATTAAGTAATCTTAATTAATAAAGTTTGTAGGTAGTTTATTATAAATGGTTTTCAACATGATTCTTTTTGCCATTTGGTTTATGTGCTCTTCCTAATATCTGTGCTATTAGTTATAACTTCTGTAATGTGGTCATGTTATTGACTATGACTTAATTTATTAGTCAGGTTAAGAAAATGATTATATGAGCTTTTTTGTAATCAGTAGTGACACACCCACACACACACTTCTTTTTTACCTTGTATATGTATCTAGTAGATTTAAACCCGATTTAGGGTGCTGTTAATGTGCACCAATTTGCTCCATCATTCCATCTGTGGGTATAACTGTTAAGGGGGGTTTCAAGTAAACCCGTAGCAGAGGGGAACCCAAACAATAGATGCACAAAAGGTCAGAACCACAAGTAGGTAATGGGTCTTTTATTGGAATTAACAAAACAAAAGATAATAATTAATGAACCAAACAACGGAGAACACTGGGAAAGCGGCTGGGGCGGTACTGATTGTAGAAGGCGCAGAAGGTCTGAGAGGTGGACAGGGGAGCCGTTGTGTTCATCCAGGTGTGCGGGAAGGTGTCCCAAGCAGTCCAGGCCCTGATTTGCCCTCTCCGCCTGCCCATTGGACTGTGGGTGGAAGCCGGACGAGAGACTGACAGTCGCTCCCAAGGCTTTGCAAAAAGTCCTCCACACCTGGGAGGTAAATTGGGGTCCACGGTCTGACACGATGTCTGCAGGGATACCATGCACACGGAACACCAGATTGACTAGCATCTCGGCCGTTTGGAAGGCTGTAGGAAGCTTGGGCAGGGCCGCAAAATGCACAGCCTTGGAGAACCGGTCCACCATGGTTAAGATTACCGTATTCCCATTAGATTCCGGTAGACCAGTGACGAAATCTAGGGCTATGTGTGACCATGGGCGACCCGGGACCGGAAGTGGGTGTAGAAGCCCCGCAGGAGGTTGGTGGGAGGCTTTATTATGTGCACAGGTGGTACAGGCAGCCACAAATTCCTTAACGTCAGTCTCCATGGATGGCCACCAAAAATGTATTTTTAAGAGCGACAGTGTGCGACCACTTCCAGGATGGCAGGCGATGCGAGATCCATGGGCCCATTGTAGGACGGGGGAGCGAGCTGTGGCTGGGACGAAGAGACGGGTTTGGGGTCCTGTCCTGGGATCTGGCTCCTGTGCCTGGGCCTCGGTGACGACCCGGTGAATGTCCCACGTGAGTAACCCAACGACTCGGCTGGGCGGAAGGATAGTTCCAGGGCAGGTTGGGGCCTCTTCTGTGGAGAACTGGCGAGAGAGGGCGTCCGGTTTGACATTACGCGACCCAGGCCGGTAGGTCATCGTGAAGTCAAACCGGCCAAATAAAAGTGCCCATCTAGCCTGCCGAGAGTTCAGCCTCTTTGCCGCCTGGACGTAAGACAGATTCTTATGATCCGTCCAGACAACAAAGGGCTGAGCGCCCCCCTCCAGCCAGTGCCTCCACTCCTCCAAGGCCAGTTTCACAGCCAGCAGCTCACGGTCGCCGATGTCATAGTTGGTCTCGGCTGGGGATAGGCGACGGGAGAAGAAGGCACAGGGGTGCAAACGGTTATCGAGCCCCGCCCGCTGGGATAGGACTGCCCCTACCCCGGTATCAGATGCATCAACCTCCACAATAAACTGCCTGTCAGGGTACGGTTGAATGAGAATGGGGGCGGATGTAAACAGTGCCTTGAGCCGGGAGAAAGCTTCTTCGGCCTCTGGGGGCCAGGTAAAGGGGATCTTGGTGGAGGTAAGGCGAGTGATGGGTGCCGCGAGCTGGCTGTAATTGCGGATGAACCGCCTATAGAAGTTGGCGAACCCGAGGAAGCGTTGGAGCTCCTTGCGCGAGGTGGGAGTTGGCCACTCGGTCACCGCACAAATCTTGTGGGGGTCGGCCCTGACCCGGCCACTCTCGAGAATCACCCCCAGGAATTCCACAGAGTCAGCGTGAAACTCACACTTCTCCGCCTTCATGAATAGTCTATTCTCCAAGAGCCGCGAGAGGACTTGGCGGACATGTGCTCTGTGTTCTTCCTGAGACCTGGAAAAGATTAGAATGTCATCTATGTATACAAACACAAACCGGTTGAGGTAGTCCCTGAGCACGTCGTTCACCAGCGCTTGAAATACCCCAGGGGCATTGCACAACCCAAATGGCATCACAAGGTATTCGAAGTGGCCCAATGGGGTGTTGAATGCTGTCTTCCACTCATCGCCCTCCCAGATCCGCACCAGATGATAAGCGTTGCGTAGATCGAGCTTGGTGAACACTGTGGCCCCCTGCAGGGGTTCAAAAGCAGAGGAAATCAGGGGCAGGGGGTAACGGTTCTTAATGGTGATTTGATTAAGACCCCTATAATCAATACAAGGCCGCAGGGTCTTGTCCTTTTTCTCCACGAAGAAGAACCCCACCCCCAAGGGGGAGGACGATGGGCGGATGATCCCGGCGGCGAGGGATTAGGAAATGTAGCTCTCCATAGCACTCCTTTCGGCACGAGAGAGGATGTACAGCCGACTGGTAGGCAGTGGGGCGCCAGCCAGCAGATCAATGGCGCAATCATAGGGTCGGTGAGGGGGTAGGGACTGGTGGACTGTTGTTTACTTAAACTAGAGTAAGGTAATGTTCACTATGAAAGCACTTTTGTAAGTCGCTCTGGATAAGAGCGTCTGCTAAATGCCAAAAATGTAAATGTAAAAAGGTATAAAAGGCTGATCCAGTCTCACTACAACAGACTGGTAGAATGTCCACAGAGGTGCTTCATGCCAAAAGACAGGAAGTATGTGCAGTTCCAGTCCAGTTTGTTGTCCAAATGCTCTCCCTGGTACTCGTACATCCCTACCACCTCCTCATCTACTCAATCAGTGGTTACAGGGCAGGTTTGGACTTCCTAAAATCCAGCACCATCTACTTAGTCTTACTAATGTTTAGCTGCATCAGGTTTAGCCTACACCATTCAACAATGTTCTTCAACAGCTACCTGTATTCCTCTTCCTGTCCATTCCTCATACACCCCATAATAGTCATGTCATCAGAGAATTGTTGCAGATGACATGGCACAGTGTTGTACCTAAAGTCATAAATGTAGTAGATTGAACAGGAATTGGGGCTAATACAGACCCCTTGAGTGCCCCAACTCTGCACACTGTCTTGTTTGAGACATAAGATCAGGAAGGCTGGCTCTGTCATTGGAGATAAACTGGATTCCTTGGAAACTGTTGTGGAATGTAGGACATCTAATAAACTTTTAACAATCTTGGACAGTGCCGCACACCCCCATTCACTCTACAGTGAAGACACAGAAAAGTGTGTTTAGCAACCAGCTAAAACAGTTATGCTGTGCCAAAGAGCGGCATGTGAGGTCTTTTTACCCACTGTCATTAGACTCTACAGTGAATCTCTCTACTGTTGAGGCAGCCAGACCTAGACTGATCAGGGTTATTTTTTTGTAATGAATTGGGCTAGATGAGACAAGAGGAGGCGAACACACACCCAGAGATGTTTGCAATGATTTAATAATAACAAAGGTTTTTGTTTCTTGAAGCACAAACTTGTCTTCACTTTTCCATATTTTATCTTCTGCTTCAGTTTTCTCTTCTTGTACATTTTGGAATAATCTGTAAATATTTCTCAACACCACTTGTTGGAAAACCGCTGGCGGGGTGCGGTCACTTTGCAGGTTACAAAATTGGCATGCATTGTGGGAGATGCAGTTTATGTACAATTTTACAGTGTATTTTAAGACAATCATATGTCTTTTAAGCTCTCGCGGGCCACATAAAATTACATGGCGGGCCGGATTTGATTACTCCTTTAATTACTTTTTTAGATTGGAAATGTATTTTATATTTATTGTAGGCCTTATTTGTAGGAGCAAAAATGCCACCAAAATAACATGAGCTTGGCACCAAACAAACATGGGCATGAATACCAAACCAACATGACAAAGTCAAAATAGCCTCCAATGACTGATCCACATCTGCTTCCTTAAATCATATAAGCATTATTCCTTAAAACAAGGTGCAGCTATGGATAATTGGCTGTGGACCAATCATGATAAGGGGCGTTGACTTGACCACCTAAACGAACCACCTCTAACTTGTGCTTCTGGAGAGAGGGGCGTGGCACGTAAACATGGCTCCAGGAGTGCAAATAGGCTGGATTCGTGACATTTTCCTAGACCTTAAATCACTTACACACTAATCTAACATTATTCTCGAAACTGTAATAATAATGTGTAATATTGTGTTGTAACTCCATATTTGTATATAGCAGTGTCCCTATATATCCCTTCCTCCTTGTGTGTTTTTTTTTTTTTTTGTATAGTAGTTTAATATGTGTAGAGTTCTGTGTTTCTGCTGCTGTAATGAAACAATTTCCCTCTGGATTTATAAAGTTCTGTCTATTATCTATCTATCCAGACTATTGTTCATAAGACATTAGATACAACCACAGGCAACAGCCAAAGCTTCCCCCTAACAGCACAGGTTGTATGGTGTTGAATGCACTGGAGAAATCAAAGAACATGATCCTCACAATGCTGCCTGATGTGTCCAAGAGATGTCCAGCAGGTAGATAACCACTTCATTCACTCTAGTGCTATCCTAATATCCAAATGCATGTATAATGCAAGTATATACAGGGGTTGGACAAAATAACTGAAACACCTGTCATTTTAGTGTGGGAGGTTTCATGGCTAAATTGGACCAGTCTGGTGGCCAATCTTCATTAATTGCACATTGCACCAGTAAGAGCAGAGTGTGAAGGTTCAATTAGCAGGGTAAGAGCACAGTTTTGCTCAAAATATTGCAATGCACACAACATTATGGGTGACATACCAGAGTTCAAAAGAGGACAAATTGTTGGTGCACGTCTTGCTGGCGCATCTGTGACCAAGACAGCAAGTCTTTGTGATGTATCAAGAGCCACGGTATCCAGGGTAATGTCAGCATACCACCAAGAAGGACAAACCACATCCAACAGGATTAACTGTGGACGCAAGAGGAAGCTGTCTGAAAGGGATGTTCGGGTGCTAACCCGGATTGTATCCAAAAAACATAAAACCACGGCTGCCCAAATCACGGCAGAATTAAATGTGCACCTCAACTCTCCTGTTTCCACCAGAACTGTCCGTCGGGAGCTCCACAGGGTCGATATACACGGCCGGGCTGCTATAGCCAAACCTTTGGTCACTCGTGCCGATGCCAAACGTCGGTTTCAATGGTGCAAGGAGCGCAAATCTTGGGCTGTGGACAATGTGAAACATGTATTGTTCTCTGATGAGTCCACCTTTACTGTTTTCCCCACATCCGGGAGAGTTACGGTGTGGAGAAGCCCCAAAGAAGCGTACCACCCAGACTGTTGCATGCCCAGAGTGAAGCATGGGGGTGGATCAGTGATGGTTTGGGCTGCCATATCATGGCATTCCCTTGGCCCAATACTTGTGCTAGATGGGCGCGTCACTGCCAAGGACTACCGAACCATTCTGGAGGACCATGTGCATCCAATGGCGGTGCCGTGTATCAGGATGACAATGCACCAATACACACAGCAAGACTGGTGAAAGATTGGTTTGATGAACATGAAAGTGAAGTTGAACATCTCCCATGGCCTGCACAGTCACCAGATCTAAATATTATTGAGCCACTTTGGGGTGTTTTGGAGAAACGAGTCAGGAAACGTTTTCCTCCACCAGCATCACGTAGTGACCTGGCCACTATCCTGCAAGAAGAATGGCTTAAAATCCCTCTGACCACTGTGCAGGACTTGTATATGTCATTTCCAAGACGAATTGACGCTGTATTGGCCGCAAAAGGAGGCCCTACACCATACTAATAAATTATTGTGGTCTAAAACCAGGTGTTTCAGTTATTTTGTCCAACCCCTGTAGGTGCTGCACAAATCCAGTTTGTTAAATACTGACATCTGCTGCAGCGACTCAAAAGCTGTGTTCATCAGGGAAAGGGAATAACAATATTTAAATGGAATATGGTTGAGACCTCAGTAATCTATGCTGGGGCGTAAGATCCTGTCCCGGCTGGTGAGGTGAAAGGTCGAATAATCCCTAGGACGAGGGCCTCCTGGATTTATTCATCCATCGTCTTCTGTTCAGGAGGTAAAAGTATGAACAGTTTGTGCCTCGGATGGTACAGAGAGGGTTTCATTTCCATTTAGGCATGTTCTTTGACAGAGAGGCCTTCACAGGGAAATTGACCTGGGGCACCAATCAATCCTGGGGTTGTGTTGCTGTGGTCTGGGGGATTACGGTCCATCACTGGAAAAACATTGGCTTTTTTTTCCATCACTGGAAAAACATTGGCTTTTTTTTCCATCACTGGAAAAACATTGGCTTTTTTTTCCATCACTGGAAAAACATTGACAAACTGGGGCATCAATTTGGTCAGGCCGTTGACCAGGTCCCTGCAGATGCATCTTTCCCAGCCATCTCAGCAGGGTGATGGCAGGGCTAATGCTGGCGATCCTAAGGAATATTTTTATCCTGTAGAAAGAGGCTTAGCCCTTTGGGCATGGTGATGTTCCTGGAGGATGATGTTCAGAGAGATGGCCTGCTCGTAAACAGGTCCCTGCTGGCCATCTAATGTTTTAGTTTTAATGATAACCTGTCCTGGAGAACCGTGATGAGAGCCTCAGAGTATGTAGTATGCCACAGAGCGTCTGCCCTGCTGAATATGGAGAAGTCAGGAAGATGACTCCCTACCCCTAACTGAGCTTTCAAATGTCTGCCTAAATTGTTTAACACATAGTTCCAAAGACGTACAAAAGTCAGGCCAGTTTTCTCAAAATACAGTACCACATAATGGCTCAACTTGACAATACAGCAATAATGTGGGCCACAAGACACCAGTCACTGCAAGTCACCAGACTTAACAAAATGACTTGATTTATTAAATAAAAACTCCAGAGACTGGATCCAGTTAAAACAGAGAAAGTATCCAAACTTTATTTCAGGTATGAACACAACCTGGGCATCAATCTAGAGAAATGCAAAGTACAGCTCAGAAAACACTTGTTTTAATACCTTCTAGTGGGGTGAGGTAATTTTACATTTCACTTTATGAGTTAAATGCCATTGTATCCAAGAAACAGTTTCCATAAACCATCATTTCATTCTAATTTAAACACATATGCAGAGATGTTTATCAGTAATTTATTTTAAACAATAGACAAGAAATGAAACAGTATTGAACAAGACAAGACACTAAACATGACCTATGCTAAAGCTAACCTCAATGCTAATGCTAATCGCTAAGCTAAACGCAAATAAACTAAGCTAAATGCTAAACCTAAACCCTATGCTACGGCTAAACACACATGAACAAAGCTAAACATGAACTAGACTAATACAAGACTTAAACAAGAAGCATGGACTAAAAGAAGCAAAGACTAACAAGAGACAAACATGAGCAACCCAAATCAGAGTCAAAATCAAAATAGTCCCCGCTGGATTAGCCACAGCTCTTTGCTTAAATGCCTTAAGCATTGCATCTCAAACAAGGTGCAGCTGTGGTTAATTTGTGAGGACCAATCAAAATGAGGGGTGTAGGCTTGTGACAATTTGTAATGTGTGCAGCATGTCTTTTTGCATTGTCTTGTTGAAAAATGCATGGACGACCCTGGAAAAGATGACGTCTTGAAGGCAGCATATGTTGCTCTAAGATCTCAATGTACTTTTCTGCATTAATGCTGCCATCACAGAAGTGTAAATGACCTTTGCCAAGAGCTCTGACACAGCCCCATACCATGACAGACCCTGGCTTTTGGACTTGTTGCTGATAACAGTCTGGATGGTCCTATTTGCCTTTGGTCCGGAGCACACAGGGTCCATTTCTTTTCCAAATAAGACCTGGAATGCTGATTCACATCTGACCACAATACACGTTTCATTTGTGCATGTAACTCTGTATTGCCCTATATAGCCCTAAACTGCCCCCATCCTAACTTTTTTGGAATGTGTTGCAGGCCTTATCTACAAACAGCAATTGTTTACTTTTTAAAAAAAGCTGCAATGATCTCATCCATACCAGGTGCCTTGATACACCTCCAGGCACAGACCACATTCCAGTCTCACTTAGAGATACTGGAATTCCCCTAAAGCCTAAGGCCTAGTTTCCATGACAAGGATCAATTCACCATGACATTTTATTAATTACCAATTTTATTAAGACTTTTTTTTTTCAATTTACCACATCACTTTCTGTAAGGAGGGCATGAGTGGTGAATAATAGTAATTTTTTACCTTCACCACCTCAGGCTTTGGACCTTAAGTGCAGACAAAAAGGAACTTTAGCTTCAACCAAGTATGTTAATCACCATGAGTCAGATTTAAACTCAGGGCGGAAAAATGAAAGCGCTTTGCTCTACCCGCTGAGCTACAGCATGTGGTAACACTGGTAACACTGATCACATTCGAAATTAGTTGTTTAGATTTTTTTTTGTTCTAGTCTCTCTTGTCTTCAGATATCTCTGGAATACCCAATAGCATATTGGCTTAGTCAATGAGACTCAAAGACTATAGTAATAAGGTCCAGGTGTTGTCAGTGAGTGCGGTGTTCAGTGGGAAATGTAGATATTTCAAACTACATGGAACCACCACGTGTTTTCTGTTTCCCACAGAATTTCTGGGAGCCACTCGCCCTGTTACAGGGTTAAGCAGAGACACACTCTAGACACAACAAATGCGGGATGATGATCAGCACACATGTCCGGTGATGTGCTGGTGCATTAAAACATTGACTGGCATTATTGATAGATAATGTAAATACAAAAAAATCTGCTTGCTTAAGTAGAATAAGCTTACTGGATTACAAAGCTATACTGCTGTTCCTTCAATCTGAGGAGTCTACATAACCATTATTTCTATAAAACAAATCTATTTAAGTATGCAGTTGCTTCTCTATATACACTGTAATCAACTGCTGTAAATGTACTGTGGATTTACAACAGGATCATATTTATTTTATAATAATTGTAAAATATTTGTAAATAATCATATCTCACATGTGAATTTAGAGTATTGTGTTAGAGTATTGGTTAACCAATAACACTAGATAACAGTAATTTATCAGCATAATACAGTATTTTCTGTCACACTGTGGAAATACACTGGGTCCGTCTCAGAGCCTGGTAAGTTTTCTAGATCAACAGCGTTTTACATCATTCCACGTGCACTCTCGAGAATGCTGTCTCAATGCCTAGATGACTCAAAATGCTGCGACATTCTGACCTGCAAAAATAATTAAATAACTGTGTAACATTATAAAGTACAGTATGTATATCTGTTTGATGAGGTGTCAAGACTGATGTGCTTTGTGATGTTTACTGTGTGTTTAAGTTGGGCTACCATTTTTAACATGTTGTATTGCTTTCGGTGGGCTAAGCCCTGTGTTTAGAATAAAGTTAGTTTCTGAGTAGACTTCTGCTCCACCCGGTTCAATAAAAGAGCATGAAAAACCACTTCCTCTGGTCTCATCCTTGAGCAAGCTGACACCAAAATAAGAATTAAATGTAAGACAAAAATAAAATTTTGTTGTACTACTGTTATACTGTTATTAACAATGAAGCCTTGTATAAAATTACCACACTACACAAGGAACCACAAGCACCTCAGTCAATAACAGCAGCATAAATCCATATAAGGTGACAATGTAACTGGAGCAGAACTGTAGAGGAGGAGACTGACAGTGGGTGGTACAGCATTTCCTGCTTAGTGAAGGACAGGAAGAAGCGGCTCAGAACACAGTAGGTCCTGCTGAGATGAACTTCAGCGGATCCACTAAAATATGGTCATGAATCATTGGTACAATAAGCCATAACAGGCAGCAGCACATTTGAAACATATTTTCGATATTTTAGTTTTAAATATTTTGACAATTTCGTATTTTTAAAATAATTTCATATATTATTATTATTATTATTATTATTATTATTATTCTGTACAAATTAATTATATTGTATTTATATAAAAATTATAAATACAAAATTATTTACTTCTCTTTCTAAAATGTAATAAACATAGCAAATGTATTACTTAGATTAAAGTGGTTGCTAAATGAATATACTGTATAATGATTGCACATGAAAGTCTAGCAGTGCATTCAGGTTTACCAGAGTATAGCATGATGTTTCCATCCACACGTTGACCAAACCATCTTTTTCACATCCTGCTCTATCAAAACCACACCATGTAACCTGCTTTTTTTCCATTACCAATGACAAAAATACCCTCACTTGTTTACTGCAATTTATTTAAGCAGAAATATTTAACTAATTGTTTATTTTTACCATGTAGATTAAAACCAGGCTGTACACACTATGGGGAGCTTATTTATTTCATCAGGAGTATTATATTTTAATAGATAAGCACCTTTTTACAAATTTGCTAATTATTATCTTACAAACCAGTATTGGCAGTATTAGTATTAACAACTATTAATTTTTGATGTAGATATATGTAATTTAGATAAATGTCTGATTGCTTGTCTGGTAAATTTTTTTTAGATTAAACTAAATTAATGGTACAAAGAAAACTTTGTAAAGTATATCTTTACAGACATGGAAAACATAGTTTGATTTTGATTGTGGACAAAATTATCCAACAACCATATTCTAACCATGTTAACAAAGGCTGTGGCTGATCCAAATAAATAAGAGGGGTTCCCATATACTTTTGGCAATGTACTGACTGTGTATTTAAACTGTATGGACTGTGGAAAACACTGTGTAGGCCTTTCTGAACATGGGATTTCTGTCCATGGTGCTGAAATCCTCATGGACTGACACATGACATACAGTACTTGCCATACTTGTTATTATCCTGTTAGACATCTTCCTTTTAAACAGATCTTTTAATCTTTTGATAGAAAAGAGGCCTATTTCCTGCATGACATCCTTTACACTCATCACACTATAAAGGTTACCTGTATAATTATCTCCATATTAGAAAGCACAAGCTACAATATATGGCCAAAAGTATTTGGACGCCTGACCATGAGCTGGTTGGACATCCCATGTCAAAAACAAATGGTATTTAAATAGAAATACCTGTTGTTATAATGCTATAACAACAGCCACTCTTTTAAGAAGGCTTCTTATAAGACTTTGAAGTATGTCTAAGGAATTTGTGCCTGTTTAGTTAAAAGAGCATTTGTATGGCTGGGCACTGATTTTAGTCAAGAAAGCCTTAATTGATGTTACTGTTCATTTCAAAGCTGTTTAGTGGAGCTGAGGACAGGGCCCTGGAGTTTTAAGAAGGGGTGTCCCAAAACATTTATCCACATAGTGTGTGTAAATCAGAGATTTACATACACTTATAACAGACGTCACATATTTATGTTTGAAGTGCAAAGTATATTTAACAACTATTACTACTGTATAGCAAGGTCAGGAGAAAATGCCCAACTAGTAAAATAAAATATAGAAACCATCTAAATCAGGTCTGCCTAAAATAAAGGCCGATGGAACACAGATGACAATTATGGGTGGGTTTAGAGGCTACAGTGCAGGACAGAAGCCTATGGAAAAAACAATGCTATATTAGTTAGTTACAATATTGTGTGAGTGTGTCTGTGTGTGAACGCATGCTGTATATTTGTGTAGGTGCATGTGTGTTTTGTGTCTGCATGCACAAGCGCTGTGGTTTAAATGTTTTCCACCTACATGACTGACCTCCGGTCTATTTCTTTCACACTTTTCAAAACACCAAACCACAAGAAAACATTTCTCAGCACAGCCACTGTATTATTTTTCCATTACCATATATAAAATGCCCCACCATGTTCACTACTCATTGTAAGAGTTTTACAATCCTAATGTCTATGTAACTACTAAAAATAAATAGCACTGAAGTTAAAATGCATTTTAGATTTTAATTCATTTACAATGTATTATTGTTTAAAAATAATTATAAGGTACAGTTGTTAAAATGTTTTCCTTTTTATTAGGTCACATTTAGCTCAGTACATACATTGAGCAGCCATAACATTAAAACCACCTTCTTGTTTCTACACTCACTGTCTATTTTATCAGCTCCACTGACCATATGAAAGCACTTTATAGTTCTACAATTACTGACTGTAGTCCATCTTTTTCTCTGCATGCTTTGTTATCCCCTTTTATGCTATTCTTCAATGGTCAGGACCACCACAGAGCAGGTATTATTTGTGTGGTGGATCATTCTCAGCACTGCAGTGACACTGACATGGTGGTGGTGTGTTAGTGTGTGTTGTGCTGGTATGAGTGGATAATACACAGCAATGCTGATGGAGTTTTTAAACACCTCACTGTCACTGCTGGACTGAAAATAGTCCACCGACCAAAAATACCCAGCCAACAGCGCCCCATGGACAGTGTGCTATGACCACTGATGAAGGTCTAGAAGATGACCAACTAAAACAGCAGCAATAGATGAGCAATCATCTCTGACTTTACATCTACAAGGTGTACAAGGTAGGAGTGTCTAATAAAGTGGACAGTGAGTGGACACGGCATTTAAAAACTACAGCAGCGCTGCTGTGTCTGATCCACTCATACCAGCACAACACACACTAACACACCACCACCATGTCATTGTCAATGCAGTGCTAAGAATCATCCACCACCTAGATAATACCTGCTTTGTAGTGGTCCTGTGAGAGTCCTGACCATTGAAGAACAGCATGGAAGGGGGCTAACAAAGCATGCAGAGAAACAGCTGGACTACAGTCAGTAACTGTTGAACTACAAAGTGCTTATGGCTATATGGTAAGTGGAGCTGATAAAATGGGAATACAAACCAGTTGATCAGGTTTATAGTTAAGCATCCAATAACACTGTAAACTTTAATTTACAATTAATAAAACTTGAAAAATAAAAAAACATAACATACAGTGGGGCCAAAAAGTATTTAGTCAGCCACTGATTGTGCAAGTTCTCCTACTTAGAAAGATGAGAGAGGTCTGTAATTTTTATCATAGGTACACTTCAACTATGAGAGACAAAATGAGAAAAAAAAAATCCAGGAAATCACATTGTAGGATTTTTAAGATTTTTATGGTGGAAAATATGTATTTGGTCACCCACAAACAAGCAAGATTTCTGGCTCTCACAGACCTGTAACTTCTTCTTTAAGAAGCTCTTCTGTCCTCCACTCGTTACCTGTATTAATGGCACCTGTTTGACCTCGTTATCTGTATAAAAGACACCTGTCCACAGCCTCAAACAGTCAGACTCCAAACTCAACCATGGCCAAGTCCAAAGAGCTGTCGAAGGACACCAGGAAGAAAATTGTAGACCTGCACCAGGCTGGGAAGAGTGAATCTACAATCGGCAAGCAGGTTGGTGTGAATAAATCAACTGTGGGAGCAATTGTAAGAAAATGGAAGACACACAAGACCATTGATAATCTCCTTCGATCTGGTGCCCCACGCAAGATCTCATCCCGTGGGGTCAAAATGATCATGAGAACGGTGAGCAAAAATCCCAGAACTACACAGAGGGACCTGATGAATGACCTGCAGAGAGCTTGGACCAAAGTAACAAAGGCTACCATCAGTAACACACTACGCCGAGAGGGACTCAAATCCTGCAGTGCCAGGTGTGTCCCCCTGCTGAAGCCAGTACATGTCCAGGCCCGTCTGAAGTTTGCCAGAGAGCATATGGATGATCCAGAAGAGGATTGGGAGAATATCATGTGGTCAGATGAAACTTTTTGGTAAAAACTCAACTTGTCGTGTTTGGAGGAAGAAGAATGCTGAGTTGCATCCCAAGAACACCATACCTACTGTGAAGCATGGGGGTGGAAACATCATGCTTTGGGGCTGTTTTTCTGCAAAGGGGACAGGACGACTGATCCGTGTTAAAAGAAGAATGAACGGGGCCATGTATCGTGAGATTTTAAGCCAAAACCTCCTTCCATCAGTGAGAGCATTGAAGATGGAACGTGGCTGGGTCTTCCAGCATGACAATGATCCCAAACACACCGCTCGGGCAACGAAAGAGTGGCTCCGTAAAAAGCATTTCAAGGTCCTGGAGTGGCCTAGCCAGTCTCCAGACCTCAACCCCATAGAAAATTTGTGGAGGGAGTTGAAAGTCCGTGCTGCCCAGCGACAGCCCCAAAACATCACTGCTGTAGAGGAGATCTGCATGGAGGAATGGGCCAAAATACCAGCTACAGTGTGTGCAAACCTGGTGAAGACTTACAGGAAACGTTTGACCTCTGTCATTGCCAACAAAGGTTATATTACAAAGTATTGAGTTGAACTTTTGTTATTGACCAAATACTTATTTTCCACCATAATTTACAAATACATTCTTTAAAAATCCTACAATGTGATTTCCTGGATTTTGTCTCTCATAATTGAAGTGTACCTATGATGAAAATTACAGACCTCTCTCATCTTTCTAAGTAGGAGAACTTGCACAATCAGTGGCTGACTAAATACTTTTTGGCCCCACTGTACATAACTCTAACATGGCAGCAGGTGACTAATTCGGGAACTGACCCATGTTATAACGAAGCCTGTAGTAGCTGGTGAACGTGCCCCGGGTTCCCAGCGAAACAGGTCTTACAGAGCTCAGTAAACAAGGCCATAAGTAGTGGGTCACCAATTAGGGCTGATCACCCGCAGCTGTGGCGATGACTATTTAAGCCAGCATCACACAGTGGCGGGTGTCGCACCTTTGTTTGTTTCCTGTTGCCGGTGGTAGCTCGCCCACGCCGTTTTCGTAGCCTTAGGTGGTAGCCCTGGTGGCATAAGGCCATTCGGGCATGTAGAAACCGCAAGGTTTGAGGTATTGAGGTTTTTCTTTCGTCTTCATTGAAATAGGGTGGTGCGATGCCGCGCAGTCTTTGAACTGCCTATTGTTGTTTCGTTAGCCATTAGCTTAGCGGGTGCACACCGGACCACTGTGTGGCGCTGGTGTTACCTTGCTGCAGTATCTCATATTGAACATTATATTTGGATTCGGTAACCGCTGGGTGGCGACTTTGTTAAGCGCTTGGCCGGTCTGCCACCAACCCCGGTTCGAATCCGCAAGTGGAGCTTCCTAACTGTGCTTGTCTCTTTTTCCCCTTTTTTAGATCGGAGTGCCCCTGTCACCGCGACCGTAAGCCGTGCGCTCCGCATCACTTCCCCGCCAGCCTACCGCTGTGCTGGGGTCAACGCTCAGCGGAGCGTGTAACTTCCGCTGCCGATTTCAGTAGCGCTTTCTGCGCTCACGCGTAACTTCATTCCGTGCCTGGTTGGCGCGGTGTTTAAGTCCCCGGTTTTCACCCAAAAGACCGGGGTTCGTGTCCGCTCTCTTTTAGTTTTCCTTATTGCCTTTTTTCTGTCGGTTTCACCGGCAGCTTCCGTCGGAGGTTCCGATCGGGTTTTTTAGTTTGGGTTTTTTGTTTTCCTGTTATATTTCTGTTTATTAAATAAAAAAAATAAAGATCTTTAATTTTTATTATCTCTGCGTTTGAGTCCTCCTTTCTCCCACGTGACAGAAAGGTGCGACCAGTAATGGACCCAGCAGAGCCCCGACCCCTCGCGGACGCTTTACGCCACCAAGGGCAGGCGTTGGGCAGACATGAGGTGGCCCTCAATGAGCTGGCTCAACGGGTAGCAGCACTTACCCGGCACCCGCCTACCTTGGAGCCCACTCCTAATCCCGTAGCCCAACCTGCGGAGCCTGTAGTCCGCGACACCCCTATCCCTCCCCCCGAAAGGTTTTCGGGGGACGCTAAGAGGTGTCGCGGCTTTCTCCTGCAGTGTGCGCTGGCGTTCGAGCTACAACCCTCTCGCTACCCTACTGAACGCTCTAAAGTCGCCTACATCGTCTCCTTGCTTTCCGGAAGAGCATTAGAATGGGCTACCGCCCTCTGGGAGCAGAACGCCCCCGAGTGCTCTTCCGAAAGTGCATTTAAGGAGGCTCTCAAGGAGACCTTCTTTCACCCTTTGGGGGGCCGTGAGGCAGGGCCACGCCTGCTCGACATAACCCAGGGTAATCGATCGGTAGCCGATTTTGTGGTAGAGTTCCGAACGCTAGCCGCAGAGTGCGGCTGGGACGAGGGGGCCCTTACAGCCATTTTTCACCGTGGCCTCGCAGGTAAAGTTAAGGATGAGCTAGCCACTAGGGATCCACCCACTACACTTAAGGCTTTTTACACGCTGGCAATCTCCATTGACACTCGCCTTCGCCAGCGTGCGCGCGAGCGGAACACCTGTCCTCAGTTTGTTCGCGCGCAAGCCACTCCCACTGCCCCTCCACCCGAACCAGAGCCCGAACCCATGCAGCTTGGATCGTCAAGACCCGATGCCCGCCCGGCATCGGGCTCGACCTTTCGATCTAGGCCTCCTTTAAACAACTAGGCCGCTCTCGTGCCAGGGACACGAGAGAGGGCCCAATTAACATCCCTACTCAGGGCCTGTTTCTTGCGGCCCGGTTGTCTTGGGGTTCGGGGGGCACAAGCCTTAGGGCATGTGTTGATTCGGGGGCGGTGGAGAGTTTTATAGATGTCGATCTGGTACACAGGCTGGGGATAGAGGTCCAACCGCTAACCAAGCCGGTCTCGGTCCATGCTGTGGATGGTCGAGCCGTAGCGGGCAGCCCGGTTACCCATCGGACGCAATGGTTAACGTTGCGCCTAGATGACCACGAGGAACGGATCACCTTTTTAGTGACTCACGTTCCTCACCTCCAGGTGGTCTTGGGTCACTCGTGGTTGCAAAGACACAACCCCCAGATCGACTGGGTCACCGGGTCAATCTTCATCTGGGGAACACGGTGCCAGGATTCGTGCCTGCTTCAGGCTGGCACGAGGCACACTCCGCCAGTACTCAGAATGGAGACCCCGGATCTGACCACAGTTCCTCCTGTGTACCATGATTTACGGGAGGTTTTTAGCAAGTCCCGGGCGCAGGACTTGCCCCCCCATAGACCGTTCGACTGCGCCATCAACTTGTTGCCCGGCTCTACTCCCCCTAGAGGGCGCCTTTTCTCGCTCTCCGGTCCAGAGAAGGTCGCTATGGAGGAGTATGTGCGTGAGGCCCTCAAACAGGGGTTCATCCGTCCTTCGTCCTCCCCAGCTGGGGCAGGGTTCTTTTTTGTAAGTAAGAAGGACGGCACCCTGCGCCCCTGTGTCGACTACCGCGGTCTAAATGCCTTAACGATCAAGGATCGATACCCGCTGCCGCTGATGGCCACGGCTTTCGAAGCCCTTCAGCGAGCATCTGTTTTTTCAAAGCTCGATCTTCGCAGCGCGTATAATTTGATCCGGATCAGGCAGGGGGATGAATGGAAGACTGCGTTCATTACGCCCACTGGCCACTATGAGTATCTGGTGATGCCATTTGGGTTAATGAATGCCCCCGCAGTCTTCCAGAGATTTATCAATGAGGTCTTGCGGGAGACTCTTGGTAAATTCGTCTATGTTTACTTAGACGACATTCTTATCTTTAGTCGGTCCATCGACGAACACATAGGGCATGTCCGACGAGTTCTCCAGCTCCTGCTCAACAATCATTTGTTTGTCAAGTTGGAGAAGTCCGTCTTTCACTCCCCCATGGTTTCATTCCTGGGGTTCGTGGTTTCCCAGGGCACCCTGCGCATGGACACGGCTAAAGTATCTGCTGTGGAGAAGTGGCCAACTCCAGGTTCTTTACGCCAACTGCAAAGATTTTTGGGCTTTGCAAATTTTTTTCGGCGTTTTATTAAGAACTTCAGCTCTATCGCTGCTCCAATGACGGCCCTTACAGGTAAGGGCGCTTTCAAATGGTCGGTGCAGGCCCAACAAGCTTTTGATAAGCTCAAAGCTCTCTTAACAACTGCACCTGTCTTACAGTTACCTGACCCAGAGGAATCCTTCGTGGTCGAAGTGGATGCCTCTGAGGTTGGAGTAGGGGCAGTGCTGTCCCAGAGAGTGGGGCCAGGGAAGAAGTTGCATCCGTGTGCCTTCTTCTCGCACCGCTTGACTCCAGCCGAGCGGAATTACCCGGTTGGAGACAAGGAACTCTTGGCCATTAAATTGGCATTAGAGGAGTGGCGACACTGGCTCGAGGGGGCCAAACATCCCTTTCTTGTTTGGACGGATCACAAGAATCTGTCGTTCATCCAACAAGTAAAGAGGATGAACTCTCGTCAGGCCCGGTGGTCCTTATTTTTCGGAAGGTTCCACTTTACACTGTCATACAGACCGGGATCCAAAAACATTAAACCGGATGCCCTGTCTAGACAGTGGGAGCCGACTAGGTCGGAGACCGGACCTGATCCCGTGATCCCCTCGACCCAGATAGCGGCCCCAGTCACCTGGGGCATTTCTAAGGTCATTCGGGACGCCCAAAGGGCCGAACCCGACCCCGATGGGGGACCTCCTGACAGACTGTACGTACCTTCATCCGTACGGCGTCAGGTTTTTGAATGGGCTCATGCTTCCCCGTTTGCGGCGCACCCAGGCGTGACTAAGTCCCTGGTTTTGTTGCGCCGAAGATTTTGGTGGCCGGGGATGGAGAATGAGGTACGTGATCTTGTTCGTACCTGCTCTGTGTGTGCTCTGAACAAGAGCCCCAGAGAACGCCCAAGGGGCCTTCTTCATCCGTTACCAATACCTGCTAGACCGTGGTCCCACATCTCCCTGGACTTTGTGACAGGCTTGCCAAAGTCCAGAGGGTTCACGGCTGTATTGGTAATTGTCGACCGATTCACCAAGTCTTGCCTCTTTGTTCCGCTGCCCAAGCTGCCATCCGCCATGGGTACCGCGCAAATCATTCTGCAACGTGGTGAGAGCGCATGGGGTCCCATCAGACATTGTGTCAGATCGGGGCCCGCAGTTTGTAAGCCAGTGCTGGCGGGCCTTTTGCCAACTTATTGGCGCTTCGGTCAGCTTATCCTCCGGGTATCACCCGGAGTCCAACGGGCAGTCGGAGAGGCTGATCCAGGATCTGAGCAAGATGCTCAGGTGCCTGACGGCAGGGAATCCGACCACGTGGTCGGATAAGCTGATGTGGGCAGAGTTTGCTCACAATACCCTGCATCATTCGGCGATTGGTATGTCACCGTTTGAAGCTCAGTTCGGGTACCCTCCGCCGCTCTTTCCTGAGCAGGAGCAGCAGGTAGCGGTACCGTCTGTACAGCTTCATGTCCGCCGCTGCCGCGCCGCCTGGCGGAAAGCTAGGCAGGCCCTTGTAGCCACCCAGCGCTCTATGAAGCGCAAGGCTGACCGCAGGCGGCAGCCGGCTCTTACCTTCCGGCCTGGCCAAAGAGTACTTGTCTCGACGAGGGATCTCCCCGTTCGAGGTGCCCCACACAAGTTGGCACCCAAGTACATTGGTCCATTCAAGGTGGTAAAGCGGATAAACCCGGTGACGTATAGGTTGGAGCTTCCTCCCCACATGAAAGTGCATCCAACCTTCCATGTCTCCCATCTCCGACCATTTATGTGCGGGGGAGTCTTACCCCCTCCCA
This sequence comes from Trichomycterus rosablanca, assembly GCF_030014385.1. NCBI lineage: Eukaryota > Metazoa > Chordata > Actinopteri > Siluriformes > Trichomycteridae > Trichomycterus > Trichomycterus rosablanca. Next base: position 25,160,437 of record NC_085991.1, on the reverse strand, counting down.
AACCCCCCGCCCCTCGTATCATCCAGGGTGCCCCTGCCTTCACGGTTCGCCGACTGCTGGATAGCAGGAAGGTTCAGGGTAGCACCCAATACCTGGTGGATTGGGAGGGTTACGGCCCTGAGGAACGTTCATGGGTACCGGCTCGCCAGATCCTGGACCCGGAACTGATCCGCGAGTTCCGACGGAACCGAGCTGCGGGTCTTGGGACCTCAGGAGCTGTCCCTAGAGGAGGGGGTTCTATAATGAAGCCTGTAGTAGCTGGTGAACGTGCCCCGGGTTCCCAGCGAAACAGGTCTTACAGAGCTCAGTAAACAAGGCCATAAGTAGTGGGTCACCAATTAGGGCTGATCACCCGCAGCTGTGGCGATGACTATTTAAGCCAGCATCACACAGTGGCGGGTGTCGCACCTTTGTTTGTTTCCTGTTGCCGGTGGTAGCTCGCCCACGCCGTTTTCGTAGCCTTAGGTGGTAGCCCTGGTGGCATAAGGCCATTCGGGCATGTAGAAACCGCAAGGTTTGAGGTATTGAGGTTTTTCTTTCGTCTTCATTGAAATAGGGTGGTGCGATGCCGCGCAGTCTTTGAACTGCCTATTGTTGTTTCGTTAGCCATTAGCTTAGCGGGTGCGCACCGGACCACTGTGTGGCGCTGGTGTTACCTTGCTGCAGTATCTCATATTGAACATTATATTTGGATTCGGTAACCGCTGGGTGGCGACTTTGTTAAGCGCTTGGCCGGTCTGCCACCAACCCCGGTTCGAATCCGCAAGTGGAGCTTCCTAACTGTGCTTGTCTCTTTTTCCCCTTTTTTAGATCGGAGTGCCCCTGTCACCGCGACCGTAAGCCGTGCGCTCCGCATCACTTCCCCGCCAGCCTACCGCTGTGCTGGGGTCAACACTCAGCGGAGCGTGTAACTTCCGCTGCCGATTTCAGTAGCGCTTTCTGCGCTCACGCGTAACTTCATTCCGTGCCTGGTTGGCGCGGTGTTTAAGTCCCCGGTTTTCACCCAAAAGACCGGGGTTCGTGTCCGCTCTCTTTTAGTTTTCCTTATTGCCTTTTTTCTGTCGGTTTCACCGGCAGCTTCCGTCGGAGGTTCCGATCGGGTTTTTTAGTTTGGGTTTTTTGTTTTCCTGTTATATTTCTGTTTATTAAATAAAAAAAATAAAGATCTTTAATTTTTATTATCTCTGCGTTTGAGTCCTCCTTTCTCCCACGTGACAATGTTAGAAGTTGTGTCTTTCTGTGTTGCTATTTTTGGGTGGCAGAGGGGGAACAGATGTGGGTAAGCATTCATTTGTTTTATGTGGAGGTTTTTCTATATATCATGGCTTCTCCCTTTTACATGCCAGCTCCATTGTAGTCACTCCTGCATTTATCTAAAGCTGTGATACTGGGTCATTCTGCCTGGTTTTTCCCTGGTATGTGATGCCAAGCATGTTTTTATTTTCTGCAAAACCTCATCCTGCTGAAATACCTACCCACAGTTTTTGCACATAATGCCATTCACCGATGAGGCATAACATTATGACCACCCTCCTAATATTGTGTTGGTGCCCCTTTTGCTGGCGCTTTCGGCGGTGGACAGGGGTCAGCATGGGCACCCTGACTGGTTTGCGGTTATGCAGCCCCATATGCAACAAACTATGATGCACTGTGTATTCTGATACCTTTCTATCAGAACCAGCATTAACATCTTCAGCAATCTGAGCTACAGTAGCTCATCTGTTGGATCGGACAACTTGAGCCAGCCTTCGCTCCCCACACGCATCATTGAGCCATGGCTGCCCATGACCCTGTCGACGGTTTACCACTGTTCCTTTCTTGGACCAATTTTAAAAGATACTGACCACTGCAGACTGGGAACACCCCACAAGAGCTGCAGTTTTGGAGATGCTCTGACCCAGTCGTCTAGCCATCACAATTTGGTCCTTGTCAAACTCGCTCAAATCCTTACAACTTGTACATTATTCCTGCTTCTAACACATCTACTTTGCGGATAAAATGTTCACTTGCTTTCTAATATATCCCACCCACTAACAGGTGCCGTGATAAAGAGATAATCAGTGTTATTCACTTCACCTGTCAGTGGTCATAATGTTATGCCTCGTCGGTGTATATCCTAATACATTACTCAGGGAATTTAAAGAAAAACACAGTTCACGTTAAGTGTTTGTGGTAAGAAAAAAGCTCTATTTTGTCTTAGCTGACCAAAAAACCAGATTCAGTAACATGTAGCCAATTATGGGAAATTATTATTGAAAAAAATAACTAAGATTTTAATAAATGCTTTTCAGCATTTTTTCTTTAATTAAATTGTAGATGTTTATGTCTGTTTAAATGGAAATAACACAAATAGATTTTCATTAACTTTAATAAAGGAAACAAGAAATATGGAGCTGCTTTGTTTGCTGTGTGCTCTTCACAGAGAAGTATATTAGAATTTAAATAAAGACAGCAACTGTGCCAAATTTAGAAACAACCAAGAGTCAAGAGGTCAACACGTGGCAAATTACTGAAAACTGTTTGGGGCATGTACTGTGTGCATTTGGCCTGCTTTTTAACTCTCCAGCACCCCCTACTGGCAAGAACTCCAAACATTGAATGAGAAATGTTTTGCTCATTTCAGTAATTGTTTCATCCTGGTCAGTGTAGTGGGTGCAAGGCGGTCTTAGTTGCATTAAACCAACTAAGTAATTTAATAATAATTATTATAATAAAACAGGTTTGAGTGCACAAGGACATTTTCAGCCTCTGTTAAAACTGCACTGGTAAAAGATGAGAAAGCAACAGATAGCCACATAGCCACACAGACAGCATATGCATAACACCTCTCTTAGCGGATTTGTCCTGGTTCCATCACAAATTCAGTTCACGATTTCAGTCGTGTCTGTATGTAGATGAGAATTTATCCCTGGATATCAGCTGTAGAGGGCTAGCATAAATTATTGATGCACTACCCGCACAGCTGCATGTCATAAACAAGAGAAACAAACTAAACCAAACTCAAAACTTATTTTTCTTTATGTATGTAACATATTTTCAAATGTGTGTGAAAATTATTGAAATGTTCAACAACAATGTACCTCAAAAAAAGATTGGAAGGGATATGCATTGGAAGGGATTTCTCCCACAGTGTATAATATCATTAAAAGATTTAAAGAATCAGGAGGAATTTCAGTACGTAAAGGCCAAGGGTGCAAGCTTAAGCTGAACGCCCGTGATCTTTGATCCCTCAGACAGCACTGCATCAAGAACCTCCACTCAACAATAGCTGATATAATCACAAGGGCAAGGGATTACTTTGGCAAACCTTTGTTAAGCACTACAATACAGTTACATGCACAAATGCAACTTAAAACTTTACTGTGCAAAAAAGAAGCCTTATGACTTCTCTGGGCTCTGAGGCATCTAGGATGTACCATCACACAGTGGAAATGTGTATTGTGGTCAGATGAATCAGCATTCCAGGTCTTTTTTGGAAAAAATGGATGCCGTGTGCTCCGGACCAAAGGCGAAAAGGACCATCCAGACTGTTATCAGCAACAAGTCCAAAAGCCAGGGTCTGTCATGGTATGGGGCTGTGTCAGTGCCCTTGGCAAAGGTCATTTACACTTCTGTGATGGCAGCATTAATGCAGAAAAGTACACTCAGATCTTAGAGCAACACATGCTGCTTATAAGACGTCATCTTTTCCAGGGACGTCCATGCATTTTTCAACAAGACAATGCAGAACCACATGCTGCACACATTACAAAGGCATGGGTGCGGAAGAGGAAGATACGCGTGCTGGACTGGCCTGCCTGCAGTCCTGACCTTTTGAAAGGAAAAATGCAACATTGACGACCCCGTACTGTTGCACATCTTAAGACGTGTTTGCAGGAAGAATGGGACAAAATAAAAGCTGAAACACTAAATCACTTGGTATCCTCTTGGTCTTTTATGTGTGGTGAAGGAATGACAACATTCAAAAGTGGTAAATAATTTACTGTCCCAACTTTTTTTGGAACGTGTTGCAGGCCTGAAATGCAGGAATGGATGTTTATTAATAAATGAAATGAAGTTGAGCAGATAAAACATGAAATATCTCAGGTTCATCCTGTCTGCAATCAAATAAAAGTCAAAGTAAATGTAAGAAACTATGTTTTTTTTTTTTTTTTTTTTTTGCATTTTCCATGCTGGGTTGTATTGTTACACTTATTTAATGGATGTGTATGGTGTAATTGTCATAATACTTTTTCAAATTAAGTACAATATATGTGTAACGGGTTTACCCACTGGAGATTGTCAGGTGGGTGCAATTTACAGAATCACACATTCTTACAGTGTTGTTGGCTTCTTTGTTACTAAACTGCTGTTCTCTTTGTAACCGTGCTACTCCTGGAGCCTCTGTGGCAAGCCTTGTCCACATTCCAGTATGTTCTATGTAGAGTACTATAGACCAGCAAGCTAAGGGAAATATTGTGGTTATCAAAGGCTGCTAGGCTGAACTGTTCTAGCAAAGTGTAGCAAGTAGAGTCAATGCTCTCAACAAGTATTATTAAAAAAAAAAAATACATTTACCTCAATAGTAATTACACTTCAAATTGTGGTAGGGTGCATCCTGGTTGCTTTAAGTTTTTTAAATGTGTTAATAGAACTCGTAGTAGTAATAGATACTACTTGTTGTGATTTGAATTGAATGGATGTCATTTGGAAGGATTTATGATTTACACTGTTTTTCAAAGTTTACACACCTTGGTAGTCTTGGTATTTCACCGATGTGTATTGAAACCTAAAATAAAAATATACTTGTTTGTTCTTAAAACATAGACACTGCTGGGACACTGGTGATACCTCTCACATTGCTATAAGCCTACAGGGTGACATGCCAGAAAGAAGCCCCTATCCCAAAATCATCAGGTTTTGTTTTAAAGTGGTTGCAGATCACATGAAACATGCTAAGTCTTTCACAATAGTTTGTATGGCCAGGCCACTGTTTGCTTTACTGGGGCTATTGTCGCTCACGTTTCAGTTTGTAGGGTTTTTTATTATTTATTTTTCTTCATATTTGTACATATCTTTAACATCACATGGATTGGCCATCAGTTTGGGGGGGGGGGGGGGGGTTTGCATGTTGAAAGAAAAGTGTAGTCCTTTCTGAACTGCACTTCAAAGCACTCTCATCCAATATTACTTGTATTATCTTATTCTTCTGGTGAGCATTTGGATTGTAATGGAAACCCATAATAGTAACATACATTTGTTCTTTTTTGCAATTTCTATCACCTACAAAAAGAATAGCTGCAAAAGTTATTGACATCCCAAGACTACTATGACTTACATGTCACTTGTAAAGGGAATGTTAACTTTTGTGTGATTTTTATATATGGATTATTAATGGGAATGTTTAACACTATTTTCTAATGCTAATACTAAAAAATCCTGTGCACCCAGTGTTGGATATGCTTAATTCCCCTGTCTGCTTTGGCGAGCTCTGCCCAGGAAGGCCTACAGGCTAGCACGTGTCTCCCTATTCACACTGCTCCCTCCAAATTCTTCCACTCATGCTGGTGCCTCAACCCAGACAGTAGGAGTCAAAGAGGCGGCAGACATGATAGACAGAGAGTTAAATCTCTAGTAATCCTTCTCTCCTTCAGAAATGGTCTATTATGTCTGTTGAACACCAGCATTCCCAGTGGCACTGCAGAGATGCAAACTTCATTAAGTAGCGTATTTGAAATGTATTACTTTATCCTAACATTACACTAGTGATGTCTGTGTAAGCTTGTGCTGCTTTACTGGTACACCACCAGCAGGAGGTGTGTTACACTAAAAATAAGTTCTGTAGCCAATATAAGGCACATTGTTACCTGGTTAACTGCGTTTACACAGATCTTACAAAATTCACACTTTGTAAGATTTAAAGAAAGATTAAAAGAAAGTATGTTCCATTATTTGAATGGAAATAAAATAGGTTGGGCACAGTGTTATTTTGATAACAGAAATAACAATATATATATATTTATATCAGTGTCGGCTGCTGGTCTTTCAAAGAGGGGAAGCTCATTGTCGGCTTACATCATAGAATTTGTCAATTTATTTATACATAAATTCTGCCCTTGTTCCTTATCAAAATAGCTGTGAATAAAGACGGGATTCAGCTCCACGTCCAGACCCAGATGCCAAATCATGGCATTTATACAATGACCAGCGAGTTTCAAAGCAATGGAAATAAATGTTCCATGCAGTCCCGCTGAAGTGAATAGACACTCAGCTTCTACGGGCAAATGCATTGACGCTACGGGAATGTATGAGAAGTTAACAAGATCGAGTCAGTCGATTTGTGGTAAGTAGCTGATTCTGAACGAACTCATCTTCGAGATGAACGTGTTCTAACGCATTTGTAGTCAATGAAATGTTAACACAACTGTACATATTTGACCATTTAATTTTTGTCATTTTAGGGGAAGCTGAGCTTCCCATGCAGTCACTGAGTGTAACCCACATTACATACTACAACTCTTATACTGACACTTTTACCTTTTAATACATAATAAACAAAATTATTTGTATTCATATTTTCAATAGCATTGAAAGTATTCAGCATATTAAAAACTTCAATAGCTTTTAAAAATAGTCATCAAATTGCTCCAAAACAAGTTGTATTTCATCAAGTCTAACCCACATTACATACTACAACTCTTATACTAATGCTTTCACTTTTTAATACATAATAAAAAAACTGAGTTTTATTCATGAATTCAATAGCATTTAAATTATTCTGCATATTAATAACTTCAATAGCTTTTAAAATAGTCATCAAAATGCTCCAAAACAAGTTGGATTTTTTAAGTGTAACCCACATTACATACTACATCTTATACTGACACTTTTAACTTTAAATACATAAAAAATTGATTTGTATTAGCATATTAATAACTTCAATAGCTTTCAAAATACAGTCCCTGACAGAAGTTCTGTCGCTTATCAATGTTGTGGAAACAAAAGCTTATAACCTGACCTTAAATTCATCCATTGGTTTTAGAAATGACTCATATGAAAGCTGAAACCCTCCCAAATGAGGTTTAATTTTATTTTACGAAAATAAATTTGCTTCACTGCAGAAATATTGATCATTTAATGAACACAGAAAGGTCAGATTTTGGCAAGACAAAAGTTTTGTCGCCCACAGAAAGTAATGTGAAAATCAACAAATAATTTACTTAAAATACAAAGATATGTTTCATAACATTGGTGAATGAAGTTGTGGTGCTATTAGAGCCATATTTAATATTTTGTGTGACTTCCATGAGCTTTAAGGACTGCATCCATGCGGTTCGACAATGATTCATACAATTTATTGATGAAGTCATCAGGAATAGCAAAGAATGCAGTCTTACATGCCTCCCAGAGTTCATCAAGATTCTTTGGTTTTGTCTTCCAAGCTTCCTCTTTCATCCTACCCCAAACATGCTCAATGATGTTCATGTCTGGTGACTGGGCTGGCCAGTCCTGGAGCACCTTGATCTTCTTCGCCTTGAGGAACTTTGATGTAGAGATGGATGTATAAGATGGAGCACCATCCTGCTGCAAAATTTGACCCCTTTTATGATTGGGAATGTAAGAGGTAGCTAATACTTCTTGATATTTTAGGCTATTGATATTGCCTTCCACCTTGCAAATGTTTCACACACCCCCATATTGAATGTAACCCCAGACCATGATCTTTCCACCACCAAACTTAACAGTTTTCTGGGTGAATCTTGGATCCATACGGGCTCCAGTAGGTCTCCTGCAGTATTTGCGGCGGCTGTGGTGTAATTCAACTAAAGATTCATCTGAGAAATCCACCTTCTGCCACTTTTCCAGCGTCCATCCGTTTAGCAGGCTGTGGGCCTTGGCAAATGCCACACGGTTTTTTTAATTGCCTTTTGTTTAGTGCTGGCTTCTGGGCACTGATTCGACCATGGAGGCAATTTCGAGACAGAATCCTACAAACTGTTCTAGTTGACACAGGGACTTGAGGTGACCAGGCCTGGTGGAGCTCTGCTGCAGTGGAAGAGGGGCTGGCTTTGGATTTTCTAACCAACAAACGTTCCTCCTTAGCAGTTGTCTTGCGGGGTCTGCCGGACCTGGGCTTGTCAAAAACATCTCCAGTCTCTTCAAATCTTTTTTTAATTTTTTGTACTTGACGCTGAGACACATTAAAGGTGCCAGCCACCTCTGCAGTGGATCTGGTCTTCAGCCTCTTGATAATCAAGGCTTTGGTCGCAGGGTGGATTTTTGGCATGTTGTCAGAGGTGAAGTTGCAGTTCAAGTGAAGGTCTGGGGTGCTGGGGTTCTTTTTATACACACCCACTAATTAACCGATCAATTAGTGAGCACAGGTGAGGCTGTAAACTAGGATTGGGTGCATTATATGACAAGGCGACAAAACTTTTGTCTTGCCAAAATCTGACCTTTCTGTGTTCATTAAATGATCAATATTTCTGCAGTGAAGCAAATTTATTTTCGTAAATTAAACCTCATTTGGGAGGGTTTCAGCTTTCATATGAGTCATTTCTAAAGCCAATGGATGAATTTAAAGTCAGGTTATAAGCTTTTGTTTCCACAACATGGATAAGCGACAGAACTTCTGTCAGGGACTGTAGTCATCAAATTGCTCCAAAACAAGTTGTATTGTATCAAGTGTAAACCACATTACATACTACAAATCTTATACTGACACTTTTACCTTTTAAAACATAACAAAAACCTGCTTTTTTTCATATTTTCATTAGCATTGTAAGTATTCAGCATATTAATAACTTCAATAGCTTTTAAAATAGTCATTAAATTGCTCCAATACAAGTTGTATTTCATCAAGTGTAACCAACATTACATACTACAAATCTCATACTGAAACTTTTAATACATAAAAAAACTTATTTTATTCATATTTCATTAGCATTGAAAGTATTCAGCATATTAATAACTTTAACAGCTTTTAAGATACGCATCAAAATGCTCCAAAACACAATGTATTTTATCAAGTGTAACACACAGTACACACTACAACTGTTATACTCACATTTTTACCTTTTAAAACATAATAAAAACCTGATTTTTGTTCATAAATACCAACATTACATACTACAAATCTCATACTGAAACTTTTAATACATAAAAAACTTATTTTATTCATATTTTCATTAGCATTGAAAGTATTCAGCATATTAATAACTTCAATAGCTTTCAAAATATTCATCAAATTGCTCCAAAACAAGTTGTATTTTATCAAGTGTAACCCACATTACATACTACAACTTTTATACTAACACTTTTAATACCTAATAAAAAAAAGATATTTGTTCATGACTTCAATAGCATTGAAAGTATTCAGCATATTAATAACTTCAATAACATTTAAAATATTCAAGATAAATGAGAATTAACAAATCACAGATCGTTCACAAACTCTTTTAATTAAAATGGGATTTGTAGCTGAATAAAAGCTTGAACCCCAGTAAGATGATAGTGTAAATGTTGCAAACATATAAAGGAGGAGACAGTGGGTGGTATATCATATCCTGTTCAGTATGGGGCAGGAAGGAGAAGCTCACTACACAGTAAGTCCTGCTGAGGGGAACTTAAGCAGACCAGCATAAACCTTTAACATTACTTGTGAAAATCTATAGAATATTTGAAAAATATATAATCAAGGTACACGCAAAAGCCTTTAAGTTTGACATGACATTTAGCAGAACATATTACAACCCCAAATAAGAAAAAGTTGGGACAGCATGGAAAATGCAAATTATAAAAAACACAGAGTTTCTTACTTTTATTTGATTGCAGACAGGATGAACCTGAGATATTTTATGTTTTATCTGGTCAACTTCATTACATTCATAAATAAACATCCATTCCTGCATTTCAGGCTTGGACTGCTGATTCATCTGACCACAATACACGTTTCCACTGTGTGATGGTCCATCCTAGATGCCTCTGGGTCCAGAGAAGTCGACGCCGCTTCTGGACATGGTTAACATAAGGCGTCTTTTGCACAGTAAAGTTTTAAGTGGCATTTGTGCATGTAACTCTGTATTGTAGTGCTTGACAAAGGTTTGCCAAAGTAATCCCTCACCCATGTGGTTATATCAGTTATTGTTGAGTGGCGGTTCTTAATGTAGTGCTGTCTGAGGGATGTTAGATCACGGGCGTTCAGCTCAAGCTTGTGTCATTGTCTTTTACGCACTGAAATTCCTCCTGATTCCTAGAATCGTTTAATGATATTATGCACTGTAGAGGGAGAAATATGCAAATCCCTTCCAATCTTTCTTTGAGGTTCATTGTTTTTAAACATTTCAATTTTCTCATGCATTTGTTGACAAACTGGAGATCCTCTGATCATCTTTGCTCATCAAAGACTCAGCCTTTCCTGGATGCTGCTTTTGTACTAAACCATGATTACAATCACCTGTTCAAAATTACATCATTTAGTTTTTTCACCTCATTACTAGCCCTACATTGCCCCCGTCCCAACTTTTTTGGAATATGTTGCAGGCCTGAAATGCAGAAGTGGAGGTATTTTAATAAATTAAATGATGTTGAGCAGACAAATCATGAAATATCTTGAATTCAAACTGTCTGCAATCAAATAAAAGTCAAATGTATGAATCAATTAATCAATTAATTAATAAATAAAACAGGCCAAAAACTGCTTCATCAATTTATGCAAAATAAATGTAGACTTATTAAAAAAGATAAACACTAAACAATCATCAAACAATACTAAAAATACTAAACAAATATGTAATTACCTATTGACTGTATTTTTTATTTTATTTAAATCAAACATTAAGGGGTGGTTTCCCAGACAGGGTTTAACTTATGCCAGGAGTAGGCTTTAGTCTGGAATAGTTAATCATGATTTTAAAAAGGACTTTCTGAAACACAGAATAACTACTGATTACTAACACCTGGACTATGGAGTCCCAAACTAGCTTAATTTAAAACCACCTGTGCTAGTCTGAATTAAGTGGAGTAAAGCTGCCTATACAAAACATGGAATGGATCCAGAAATGCTTAAAATTGATTGAACTGGAGAAGCAAATACAAGTATGACCATGGCAGCAGAGAAGAGACTGCGATCAAAAAACTTCAGAAAAAGTTGTATGGAAAGACAGTATGGAAAATGCAAATAAAATAAAACACAGAGTTTCTTACAGTTTGAACCCAAGTTTAAACCCACGTTTATGTTTTGTCTGCTCAACTTCATTTTATTTCTTAATATACCTCCATTCCTACATTTCAGGCCTGCAACACATTCCAAAAAAGTTGTGATGAGGGTAATTTAGGGCAAGTATTTTGTTTGTTTATTAGGATTTTAACGTCATGTTTTACACTTTGGTTACATTCATGACAAGAATGGTAGTTACTTATCACACAAGGTTCATTAATTCACATAGTTATATCAAACACAGTCATGGACAATTTAGTATCTCCAATTCACCTCACTTGCATGTCTTTGGACTGTGGGAGGAAATCGGAGCACCCGGAAAGAACCCACGCAGACACAGGGAGTACATGCAAACTCCACACAGAAAGGACCCGGACCGCCTCAACTGATGATTGAACCAACCACTGCTACCCACTTAACCACCGTGCCACCCTTTAGGGCTAGCAATGAGGTGAAAAAACTAAATAATTATGTGATTCCAAACAGGTGATGTAAACAGATGATTGCAGCATCCAGGAAAGGAAAGTCTTTGATGAGCAAAATTTGTCAACAAATGTGTGAGAAAATGATTGAAATGTTTAAAAACAATGAACCTCAAAGAAATATTGGAAGGGATTTGTTTTCTTTAACAAACAACATTAATCTGAAGTTAAACCTGCCTCCTGTGAGGTTTAAATTAAGCCTCAATTTAGTCCTGCAATAGCTCTAATCTTCCTTCAAGAAATCAAATTAGATAATTCAGAATTAGGCTTAATCTAGGCCTATTTTAAGACATGACTGAGAAAGCAGATTTCTTTTAATGTAGTTTAAAAGGCCGTTTTAGTCTAGGACTAGGCTTAATCTCTGTCCGGGAAACCACCCCTAAAGGTTCTAGTCAGAACATCAGTAAATACAAAAATGTATTGGCAGTAATTCAAATAGTGAGAGATAAATTGAATATGTTTGATTCCATAATGGTAAATGGAACTTAGTAGGTCCAGACTTTATTGTCTACAAGTCTATAAGAACCACTCTGTCTCATCAACAGACAGTTTTACTGTCTTCCAGCGTGTTACTGTGTGCTTTGCGCCCGTTGAAAAGCTGGGCTAGGCTCTGGCCACCGACCCCACACCCTGCGACCCTAACTGGATAAGCGGTTAAAAAAAAGTGAGTGAATGTACTTCACACCAAAGAGATTCTAAGAACATAGAAAGGCCAATCCCACCACAAACACTGCTTGCCTGTTAATTAACTATCTGGGCGGCTCAGTGGGTAGCACTGTCGCCTCACAGCAAGAAGGTCTTGGGTTCGATTCCCAGGTGGAGCGGTCCGGGTGCCTTCTGTGTGGAGTTTGCATGTTCTTTCCGGGAGCTCTGGTTTCCTCCCACAGTCTAAAGACATGCAGGTGAGGTGAATTGGGGATGTAAAATTGTCCATGACTGTGTTTGACATTAAACTTGTGAACTGATGAAACTTGTGTAACAAGTAACTACCGTTTCTGTCATGAAAGTAATCAAGGTGTGTAAAACATGACATTAAAATTCTAATAACTACATATTAATTTAATTAAGTTTTTTATTTAAGTCTCATATTTAAGTTATTTTAGCTGAATTAATAAAGAAAAGTACATTTGTAAGTTTCACATTTTCAAGTCCAATGAATTATGTAGCCATCATATCACATCATATCACTATGTTAAACATGGTCAACATAAGGCTTCTTTTTTCGCACAGTGAAGTTTTAAGTGGTCTTTGTGAATGTACGTCTATACTGTAGTTCTTGACAAAGGTTTGTCGAAGTGCTTAAATCAGCTGTTGATGAATGACAGGTTCTTGATGCAGTGCAGTACCGAGTGTTCAGCTTAGGCTTGCACCCTTGTCCTTTATGCACTGAAATTCTGCCAAATTTTCTGAATCGCTTACTGATACTATGCACTGAGGGAAAAAATGCAAATCCCCTATGATCTTTAGTGAACAAAGAAAACAATCACTTTTATAATTTTTCATGACTTTGTTGACGAACTGGAGATTCTCCGCTCATCTTTGCTCCTTAATAACTCTTTTCATGGATAGAGCTTTTGTACCAAATCATGACTATTGTGATTATTGTATTGTACCTGTTTGAATGCACATCATTATTTTTTTTTTTTTTTACCCTCATACTAGCCATAAATTAATGGAACATTTTGTTTCATGTGTGCAATGAAATAAAAGTCAAATTAAATATAAAAAACTCTTTTATTTGCATTTTAATATTGCCCCAGCTTTTCCTGATCTACAGAAATGATAAATGAGTAAAACATGCAGGTAAAATTATTTATTTCAACATTTAAAGTTTACAAAATGTACAATAAAGCAAGCACATTTCCACACTCATGATATTTATTTTACACCTTCTACAGCTACCAGTTTTATGATCTATCAGCTTAAATTCACATTTAAACCATTTTCTGTAATTTATCATGTAAAGTCAGAACAAGTAAAAGTAAAAACGTAAATTTATTTATGAATTGTGGTTATTATGTGATCTTACATTTCTAAGTATGACAAATATCACGATCAAAACAACATTTGTATATAAACATTTTATATTCATTTTTTATTGTGTTTTTACCTGCCCATATACTGTAGGGCTGCTAATATTTTCTCTGGTTCTTTTAGAGTAGGAATTTTGTGCAAAACTAAGAGCTGCATAGTTCAAAGCATCATCGTCCTCAACCTAACAAACACAACCAGACATGTGGAGCATTAATGCAGTGACCAACGTCATATAAAAATTATTATTATTATACAGTGAGGAAAATAAGTATTTGATACACAAGTTTTCCCACCTACAAAGAATGGAGAGGCCTGTAATTTTTATCGTAGGAACACTTCAACTGTGAGAGACAGAATAAAAAAAAAAATCCAGAAAATCAGAGTGTATGATTTGTAAATAATTAACTTGCATTTTATTGCATGAAATAAGTATTTGATCACCTATCAACCAGCAAGAATTCTGGCTCTCACAGACCTGTTAGTTTTTCTTTAAGAAGCCCTCCTACTCTGCACAAATTACCTGTATTTATTGCACCTGTTTGAACTTGTAACCTGTATAAAAGACACCTGTCCACACACTCAATCAATCACACTCCAACTTTTCACCATGGCCAAGACCAAAGAGCTGTCTAAGGACACCAGGGACAAAATTGTAGACCTGCACAAGGCTGGGATGGGCTACAGGACAATAGGCAAGCAGCTTGGTGAGAAGGCAACAACTGTTGGCACAATTATAAAAAAATGGAAGAAACACAAGATGACTGTTAATCTTCCTCGGTCTGCTGCTCCATGCAAGATCTCACCTCGTAAGGATGATCCTGAGAAAGGTCAGGAATCAGCCCAGAACCACATGGGAGGACCTGGTTAATGACCTGAAGAGAGCTGGAACCACAGTCTCAAAGATTACCGTTAGTGAGGGAGGATGGATGGGGTCATGTATAGCGAGATTTTGGCCAACAACCTCCTTCCCTCAGTAAGAGCATTGAAAATGGGTCGTGGCTAGGTCTTCCAGCATGACAATGACCCAAAACACACAGCAAGGGCAACTAAGGAGTGGCTCCGTAAGAAGCATGGCCTAAGGAGTGGCCTAGCCAGTCTCCAGACCTGAACCCAATAGAAAATCTTTGGAAGGAGCTGAAACTCAATGTTGCCCAGCGACAGCCTCGAAACCTGAAAGATCTGCAGAAGATCTGTATGGAGGAGTGGGCCAAAATCCCTGCTGCAGTGTGTTCAAACTTGGTCAAGAACTACAGGAAATGTCTGACCTCTGTAAAGGTTTCTGTAGCAAATATTAAGTTCTGTTTTTCCATTGTATCAAAAACTTATTTTATGCAATAAAATGCAAATTAATTATTTAAAAATCATAGTCATCAGTCATCATAGATTTTCTGGATTTTTTTTTTTCGATTCCGTCCCTCACAGTTGAAGTGAAAAATTACAGGCCTCTCCATTCTTTGTAGGTGGGAAAACTTGCTAAATCGTCAGTGTATCAAATACTTATTTTCCTCACTGTATATATTATTATAGATTTAATGCAAAAAAAATTGTGAGCAAAACTATTTCTAGATACCTATCAAGTAAAAATAAATAATAATTTGCACACTATTTAAATCTGCAAGAAACATATAATTCTAGCATTTTACCTGCTGTCCCAAATATTCTGCAACTGGGTTTAAATAAAAAGGCGAGGACAAAAAAAGAATGTTTTAATCTTCACTGTTCATCTTCTGTAACTAAAATGATTTAAATTCCAAGACTCTCTTGACATACATGTCTTTTATAAGTGTGTTAAAAGTTAATAGCACAGTGTGTTAAAAGTGTAACACAGAGGATGTCTACAGAAAGGGCCAGAGCAGACTTTATTTTCTATGGAAGCTCAGGTCTTTCAATGTATGCAGCAAGATTTTACAAATATTCTATCAGTCGAAAAGTGAAATTTTCTATGCAGCTGAGGAAAGTGCATCAGAGCCAAAGACTCCAAGAAGCTGAACAAGCTTATAAGGAAGGCAAAGAATCTTGCACAAGCTGCTTAGTATAATGGACACCACCACACACCCTTTTCTCTCATTTCTGTCATTTCTGGCCACTGCTGTGACTATCTACATTGACTCTCACTGGTGCAACAAGAGGACGTAGAGCCTATCGTTCCCATTAAAGACATCAACCTTGCAAATGGTGCTATTTGATATGCACATTTACACATGGCACTGTTTTATTCACACAGTGCACAATTGCACATCTACTGTAATGTCTATAAACGGCACCTTTTAGGCTTACCCCTTTTTTTGTTCTGTGAGAGAAAAATTTTAATTTACACTAGAATATTAATACATAATCATTTACTACTAAGAAAATGTAGATATGCTTAGGGAGTTTTTCCCAGTAGTCATATTCCAATAATACTGCTACAATAGAATGGTAACATGGTGTACATAATAAAAAGTGTCAATTGCTTTGTATGACTTCCAAAACCCAGTTCTAGTTGGTTTAGACCAGTTCCTACAGTGGAATCTTTCACTGTCCTACAAGGTAATCAACAAGCATAAAAAAATGTTAGTTATAATTATTGTTATCGTATCTACTGAGCCTCTATGTGAGACTCTGTTTTTTATATTGTTTAGATTTTTACATTACATTGAGTAATCCTTGTGATTGTACATTGCTGCTGTAACAGTGCAATTTCCCTTTGGGGATCAATACAATAATGAATCAATCAATTCATTAATAAATAACATTATTTACCTGGGAAATTGTTTGCATATTTAAATACACTTGTTTAGTTTTCAACTTGTTGAATGAAAAAAAGATAGAACATGCTGCATGCTGTTTTTAATAGTTAGATTTTGCTGTCAGATGTTAATATTAAGGTCTGTTCTTGCATGAGCCTAAAATGTATTTAAATATTTTATTTAATTAAAAAAATACATTTTACATTCAATTAAAAACACCTTAGACACTATAAATTTAAGTTACAATTGTTTTGTATTTGTTATTTTGTACCATTTGCAGTGACAAATATGCAAAAGAGCTCAGATAAAATGACTTTGTCACAGCACTATAATCTTAAGTCCACAAACATTTCGCTCTCATAAAGTGAAAATATATAGATATAATGAAGTAAAATTACCTTGTTTCCTTGAGCTGCATGACCTCCAGCCTCATCTTAAACAAATGATATTGGAATTACATACAGTACACACGTTATTAAATGTTACATTTTTGCAAAAACTGACAATGTGAATTCTTCTGTGTTAAATATTAAAACATACCCCTGTGATGTGTGTTACATTGTTTTCTCCACATAATGAAAATGACAATCACAAGTAAGATGTTTGATGCTGCTAGTATAAAAACAGTTGAATCAAAAACAGCATTCTCTGTAACAAAAAAATTGGAAATCATTATTAAATTCATAAAGTAAAAAATGCAAATACATGAGTCGCAAAGTAAATACACAAAATTAAAAAAAAATTAGAGCAGTCATTCAGTGACTGTATATTGAGATCTATTTTTTTTATATGCACAAACCTTTTAATATACAGTAAAGTTTTGTTTAAATATGTTGCACATAATTATATGTGATTTGATATATACTGTTGAAGGTATTTTATCCTACCTTTAATTTCCAGTTTTGTGCCTTTCCCATATAGAATCTCTCCACAAGCAGCTACAGCACAGTAATAAGTTCCAGCATCAGAGGTTCTGAGGTTCCTCTTGGGGAGACTGTAGATACAGCTCTGTGTAGAAGGTCCAGCATCAGATCTGTTCTAACACTGACCACTGTTGTCTCCATCAGTGTAAATGATTCCTGGATGATTCTCCTGAACCATGTCTGATCCAGAACACACTGTGTTCTCCTGCACAGCTCTCAGCGACTACTGTACACTGCAGAGTCACATTGTCTCCATGGGTTACTGTTTCTAATGCAGGATTCTGGAGAACAGCATACTGGCTGGCTGGTGAACCTTGATAGGTAAAAAAGTTTTATTACTACTAAGAACATTAAAGTAATTTTGGTGAAAATGGTGATAATGGTAAAAATATGTAGATGTACATTTTTACATTGTGATATGTAGATTTACTTACTTTTGATAACTAAAACTGTACAGTCCACTAAAACCATATATAACTTGTATGAAACTACACAGAGGTAAGTTGCAGAATCAGACAGTTCTGCATTTACAATATTAAGAGTAAAATTGTTGCCTTCTTTGAACACACTGAAACGCTTGAGGTTAAGTGAATCGTTATATTTTACTGGTTTAAATTATATGCAGATGCAATATGGACTGGCTTTTCTCCTGCAGTATGTTTGAACCATGCAATTATTGAAGCATCGGTGGATATAAATGTACAATTTAAAGAAATGTTTTGCCCAACATGAATGAACTTTGTCTTATCTTGCTGTACAATGTCCACCTTAAAGGTATCATCTAAAAATGAAAACTGTAAGAAATCTGAAAAAAGAAAATAAACTGTATTAATAAAATGCACACAAATGTAAAAATGAGTATGCATATAAAATGTTGCAAAACAAAGATAAAACAATACCTAATGTTAGGAGCAAGATAGATAAATAAATAAAAACCATTGTCTCCACAAATAATCTACAGTGGCTCCTGTAAAGAAACAATAATTATAATAAGATAACCGATATACTTTAGTACAATATGAAAAGATTACATGGTCTAAGTTTACTTACAAGTTCTGTGAGTTCACTTACAGGTTCTGAAGGACTAGAGCAAACCAACTGGAGAATATCTAGATGTGTGCAATGCTCTCAACCTAAGACCTTAAAAAAAAAAACCAGCATGATTCTTAACTAAGAGGGGATTGGCTGCCATTAACGTGGTTTGGACCAAGCTCCCACCAATCAAATAAATACATTCATCTATAAAATATTATGCGCCTTGTATCCTGTCCACTGTGCATTTCTAACCTGAGCCAAGTGTTCTATAAATGGGCTATGAATATGGGACTATTACAATAGGCTGTACGTTGATGATACTGCCATGGTTGTCAGTTCAACCATTCTTTTAGAAATGATATGTCTGTCACTCATTGCATATATCACTGCATCATCTTTTAGCTCTCTGTGCAGTGCAGTTCTAATACATGATTCTATAAATTCTACATTTATTTATTTTTTTACAGTAAAAATAAAATGTTTCTTACATTTACTTTTATTTTATTGCAGACAGTGTAAACCCAAGATAATTAATCTTTTGTCAGGTTAACTTCATTTTATTTAATTAAATATCAATTATTGCATTTCAGGGGGCAATGTAGGACTAGTAATAAGGTTAAAAAAAACTAAATAATGAAGTAATTTTTATTACTGTAATTTTTTATACTGTATATATATATATATATATTTCTTTATGCATTTCTCCCCATTTTTCTCCCTTTTGCATGCCATATGTATCTTATCACCTACACTTTGACAAGTGCAGTGCAGCTCAGCACTGTGTACGGAGAGACACACCCCAAGAGCACTCTCTCATCTGTGCAGGCGGCACCAATCAGCCAGCAGAGGTCGTAATTGCACCAGTCATGAGAGAGATAGACTCCCTCCAGCTTAGTGTCGCCCATATCTGAACAACAGGCCAATCATTGTTCATGTGACCGCTTAGCCTCAGCTGGCAGGCAGAGCTGAGATTCGATCCAGCTCTGGTTCCAGCGTGTGTTTTTACTGCTGCACCACCTGAGCGGTAATAATGATGTGATCTCACTGAACTGGCCTGCCTGCTATCCTGACCTTTCCCCAATAGAGAATGTTGAAATTTGAAGTGATAAATGTGACAACAATAACCCTGCACTGTTGCACACATTAAGACGTGTTAACAGCAAGAATGGGACAAAAAAAACCCTGAAACACTTCATAGCTTGGTTTCCTCTGTGCTAAAATTTCTTGTAAGTATTGTTGTGGGACAGTGAATATTGCTGATTTCCCGGCCGGGTGACCAGGGTTCTTTCTGTGTGGAGTTTGCATGCTTTCTTTGTGTCAGCATGGGTTTCCTATGAGTGCTCCAGTTTCCTCCTACAAGTCCAAATGCAGTCAGGTCAATTGGAGCTACTAAAAATTGCCCTACAATTGCCTTGTGATGGACTGATGACCTGCCTGGGTTGTTTTTTATTTTTTGTCCACTGAATCAGAATCACTGTGACTCTGACCAGGATAAAGCAGTGGTAACACAGAGAAATAAATAAATGTATGCATGAATTAATGAATGAATCAATGAACTGCTTCATCACTTTTGCAAAATGAATGTAGACTTATAAAAAAAGATAAATACAAAACAAAGATGTAAATACCTATTGATGTATTTGAGTAGATTCAGATTTCCATCTTTTTTTTATTTTAATTAAGGTTCTAGTCAAAACATCAGTAAATATTAGGGCTGTCACGCGATAAAATTTTGTAATCGAGATTAATTGCGATTAAAGAACAAAATTAATCGCGATTAATAATTAAGCAAAATTTGAACAGTTATGCACATTTTTATTGCAAGAACATGTTTACCAATAAAAACATTCATAAAATATGCACCAACCATACCCCCCACCCCCAGTTACACCCCTGTGCATCACATATAACGTCATGTAGACCTACATCGTTAACTGTGTTAAAGCGTTTATACCAGTGGTGTTTAAACTTTTTTCGAGGAGGGCCAGATTTGATAATGTGAAAGTGCCTGAGGGCCAGCAGTCCCTGATGACATTATTTTAAAAAATAAAATATGCATGGCTACCTTTGGAGTATTTCCTGGCATACAGAACCATAACACAAACAAGAAAAAAGAAATTCATATTAAACAATACTTGATATTTGGCTAACTCAGAAATCATGCTTTTCAACATATTTTGATCTCATATTAGGCATAGATACAATTATTTCATAGATCTATTAAGAAAACATTTTAATACTGTGTTGTGCAGAAACATGACTGGGAGATACTGTTCTACATTACCATTTAAACATCTATAAATACCTGAAACAGTCAAGTTACCAGACATTATATATAAGTTATTGACTGTAGCTATAAAAGTGTTAATTAATACAGTCCATGTAAACACTTATATCAGATACAAATGTGTTTTTAAAAAACTACAAAGCTCACAAATATAAATCATGTTTATAGCCATGTGATTGAATAACCTGAATAAACTGTAGAGACCGGAGGGGGAGGAGGCGGAGATATGTGGTTTTGATGGACAGGTCTAGCAGCCAATGGAGATACTCCTTACAGAGCTTGCATGATTTCATTAATCTTTTCATCAACACGTAAAGAAGTAAAAACCGCTAAAAGTAATTTTTCATCGGACAACGCGATAATTGATTATTTTTTCTGTTTGAACAATTTAAGACAGAAGATGCGGGCCATATAAAACCCGATCTCGGACCTGCTGCTTTATACAGTGTGATCCAGCAGTGTTTGTAAAGTTCCGTGTACAATTCATGTGCTTTACATCCTAATTCATCTGAAATACAGTTCATTACCACAGAGACACATATTTACGTGGCACAAACAGCCAAATAAAAACAGTTCGATTAAAAATTTTAATCTTGATTTATTTTTTTTAATCACGATTAAAATTTTAATGCGGTAATCGCGTTAATTAACGCGTTAAACGACAGCCCTAGTAAATAAAAAAATATATTGGCAGTAATTAAAATAGTGAGAGATAAATTGAATACAGTAGACCCTTGAGTTACGAACGGTTTAACATAGGAACATTTTGGGTTACGAGCAATCTTTTTCAACTTAACGTACGAACAAATTTCAGATTACGAACCGTAATTCGCGAAACACGTGACATAACAAACAAGTTGACTCTGACCATATCTCTATATACTGTATATAAACAGGGAGCAAATATTCAGACAGCCGACGGTGTTTTTTCGGTGTTTTCTTTATATTTTGTAAAATACTATATTAAAATGTCCCCAGAGAAGTTGCAGAAGAAGAGCAATCTTTTGTTGTTGTATAATTACTCCTGCCAGTAGCTGTCACTGTGTATCAGACAGAGGGGACAGTAAGTAAGAGAGAAGAAGGAAGTTATTCTTTCGTGAAATTATACCTATGTCCATGGTTCAGCATGGTTTTGGAAAGAACTGATTCAGAGGTCTCAGTGTCAAAGAAGAAAAGGATTATCCTGACTGTTATCAGTAAACAGTTCAAAGCCAACATCTATTGTTGTATGGGTGTGCCTCAGTGCCCCTGGCATGGGGACTTGATTATGTGTGAAGGACTATTGGCATAAAGGTACAGTATATATTATGATTTTAGAGAGACATTTGCAGGTATCAGTATACATGTTTGAATGTACAAAATTCAATTAGTGAAAACTGTGAAAATCTCTATTTTGTACTTTTGTGAGTTAAACAAAAGTTCAAGAGAATTAACAAATCACAGATCGTTCTTTTAATTGCATTTTAAACACTATCCCAGTTTTTTTTTTTTTTATTAAATTTGGATTTGTAGTTAAATAAAAGCTTACACCCTAGTAAGATGATAGTTTAAATGTTGCAAACATATAAAGGAGGAGGAGAGTGGGTGGTATATCTTAAATGCAAAAGCCTTTAAGTTTGACATGACATTTAGCAGAACATATTACAACCCCAAATCAGAAATATTTGGGACAGCATGGAAAATGCAAATAATAAAACACAGAGTTTCTTACATTTACTTTGACTTTTATTTGATTGCAGACAGGATGAACCTGAGATATTTTGTTTCATCTGCTCAACTTCATTTCATGTATTAATAAACATCCAACATCCAAAAAAATGCAAATCCCTTATGATCTTTAATCAACAAAGAAAACGATCTTTTTATAATTTTTCATGACATTGCTGACGAACTGGAGATCCTTCGCCCATCCTTGCTCCTTATAGACTCTTTTCATGGATAGAGCTTTTGTATTAAATCATGACTATTGTAATTGTGATTATTGTATTGTACCTGTTTGAGTGCACATCATTATTTTTTTTTCTTTTTACCCTCATACTAGCCCTAAATTGACTGAACACTTTGTTTCATGTGTGCAATAAAATTAATAATTTTCTGATCTACAGAAATGATAAATGAGTGAAATGATTTATTTCGACATTTAAAGTTCACAAAATGTACAATTAAGCAAGCACATTTCCACACTCATGATATTTATTTTACCCCTTCTACAGCTACCAGTTTTATGATCTATCAGCTTAAATTCACATTTAAACCATTTTCTGTAATTTATCATGTGAAGTGAGAACAAGTAAAATTAAAAAACATCAATTTATTTGTGAATTGTGGTTATTATACGATCTTACATTTCTAACTATGACAAATTTTCACAATCAAAAGAACTTTTGTTTGTAATAATTTTATATAACATTCTTTTATTGTGTTTTTACCTGCCCATATACTACAGTGCTGCTAATATTGTTTCTGGTTCTTCTAGAGGAGGAATTCTGTGCAAAACTAAGAGCTGCATAGTTCAAAGCATCATCGTCCTCAACCTAACAAACACAACCAGACATTTGGAGTATTCATTCGGTGACCAAAGTAATATAAAAATTATTACTATTATATATATTATTATAGATTTAATGCTAAAAAAAATAAAAAAAATAAAGTGCATTCAGACCAAACATTGTAAGCAAAACAATTTCCAGATACTCATCAGGTAAAAATAAATAATAATTTGCACACTATTTAAATCTGCAAGAAACATATACAGTAATTCTAGCATTTTACCTGCTGTCCCAAATATTTTGCAACTGGGTTTAAATAAAAGGGCGAGGACAACTTCCAAGTTGTAACTTCCAAGACTCTCTTGACATACATGTTTGTTTGTTTTTATAAGTGTGTTAAAAGTTAATAACACAGTGTGTTAAATATGTAACACAGAGGATGTCTACAGGAAGGGCCAGAGCAGACTTTATTTTCTATGGAAGCTCAGGTCTTTAAACAAATCCAGCAATATTCTACAAATATGTTATCAGTCCGTTGTCAAGTGTAATTTTCTAAGCAGCCATCTGCTGAGGAAACTGCATCAGAGCCAAAGACTCCAAAAAGCTGAACAAGCTCATAAGGAAAGCAAAGAATCTTGCACATTAGTATATTAGTATAATGGACACCACCACACACCCTTTTCTCTCATTTCTGCCCACTGCTGTGACTACAATCTACAATGACTCTCACTTGTGCAACAAGAGGACACAGAGCCTATCGTGCCCATGAAAGACATCAACCTTGCAAATGGTGCTATTTGATATGCACATTTACACATGGCACTGTTTAATTTTCCACACAGCACACAATTGCACACCTAATGTCTATAAACTGCACCTTTTAGGCCTACACCTTTAGTTTTTGTTCTTTGTTATATGTTTTTGTATTCTTATACAGTATTTGTATATATTTTTTAGATTTTTATATCTTATTTTTACATTACATTTCATTTTATTTTTTTTATTTCTTGCATTACATCAATGTGTTTTGTGTAATTCTTGTGATTGTAAATTGCTGCTGTAACACTGCAATTTCCCTTCAGGAATCAATACAGTAATGCACCAATCAATTAATTTACATTTTCGGCATTTAGCAAACACTTTAATCCAAAGCGACTTAAAGTTGTGACAGTATACAATCTAAGCAATTGGTTGTATAGGATTAGGGCCTTGCTCAAGGGCCCAACAGTGGTGACCTGGCAGAGACAGGGCTTGAACCGGCAACCTTCTGATTACTAGTCCAGAATGTATGAAATGTATGTTTGCACAATTAAATACACTTTCTTGGTTAGTTGCCAAATTTTAACTTGTTTAATGAAAAAAGATGCTACATGCTGTTTAATATAGTAAGAATGTTAACATTAAGGTCTGTTCTTTGTGGAAAAAACCAATGTTTAAATAAAATGTATTTTAAATATTGTTTTTAAATAAAAATACATTGTACATTAAATTAAAAACACCTACAACACTATAAATTTAAGTAAAAAATTGTTTTGCATTTGTTGTTCTCTTTGTCTTTTATTACATTTTGTTAGGATCTGAAACCATTTACAATTACTTTGTCACAGCACTATAATCTTAAGTGTGCAAACATAGACACTCATAAAGTATATATATTAGATAGATAGATAGATAGATAGATAGATATAGATATAATTAAGTAAAATTACCTTGTTTCCTTGAGCTGCATGACCTCCAGCCTCATCTTAAACAAATGATATTTGGTAAGCGGGTTATTAAATGTTACATTTTTGCAAGAACTGACAATGTGAATTCTTCTATGGTAAATATTAACAAATTAAAACATACCCCTGTGATGTGTTTTACATTGTTTTATCCACAGAATAAAAATGACAATCACAAGTAAGACGTTTGATGCTGCTAATATAAAAACAGTTGGATCATAAACAGCATTCTCTGTAACATAAACAATGGGAATCAATATTAAAGTCATAAAATTATTCAAATACCTGGGTTGTAAGGTAAATACACAAACTAAAGAAAAATTAGAGCAGTCATTATGTGGCTATATTGAGATCTATTTTTTTCATATGCACAAACCTTTTTACATACAATAGAGGTTTTTTTTTTTTTTTAAACATGTTATACATAATTATATGTGATTTTATATATGCTGTTGAAGGTATTTTATTCTACCTTTAATTTCCAGTTTGGTGCCTTTCCCAAATAGAATCTCTCCACAAGTAGCTACAGCACAGTAATAAGTTCCAGCATCAGAGGTTCTGAGGTTCCTCTTGGGGAGACTGTAGATACAGCTCTGTGTAGAAGGTCCAGCATCAGATCTGTTCTTACACTGACCACTGCTGTCTCCATCAGTGTAAATGATTCCTGGATGAGATTCTCCTGAACCATGTCTGATCCAGAACACACTGTGTTCTCCTGCACAGCTCTCAGCGACTACTGTACACTGCAGATTTACATTGTCCCCATTGGTTAATGTTTCTAATGCAGGATTCTGGAGAACAGCATACTGACTGGCTGGTGAACCTTGATAGGTAAAAAAGTGTTATTCCTACTAAGAACGTTAAAGTAATTTTGGTGAAAATGGTGAGAATGGTAAAAATATGTAGATGTAGTGTATTTTACTTACCTTTGAGAACTAAAACTGTACAGTCCACTATAACCATATATAAATAGTATGAAACTGCACAGAGGTAAGTTGCAGAATCAGACAGTTCTGCATTTACAATATTAAGAGTAAAATTGTTGCTTTCTCTGAACACACTGAAACGTGTGAGGTTTAGTGAATTGTTATATTTCACTGGGGTGAAATTAAATGCAGATGCAATAAGGACTGGCTTTTCTCCTGCAGTATGTTTGAACCATGCAGTTGTTGAAGCTCTTGTAGATATAAAAGTACATGTTAAAGAAATGTTTTGCCCAACATGAATGAACTTTGTCCTATCTTGTGGTACAATGTCCACCTTCAAGGTGTCATCTAAACATGAAAA
This sequence comes from Trichomycterus rosablanca, assembly GCF_030014385.1. Taxonomy (NCBI): domain Eukaryota; kingdom Metazoa; phylum Chordata; class Actinopteri; order Siluriformes; family Trichomycteridae; genus Trichomycterus; species Trichomycterus rosablanca. Next base: position 25,134,250 of record NC_085991.1, on the reverse strand, counting down.
CTGTAAGAAATCTAAAAAAAAAAAAAAGAAAATAAACTGTATTAATAAAATGCACACAAATATAAAAATGAGTATGCATATAAAATGTTGCAAATCAAAGATAAAACAATACCTAATGTTAGGAGCAAGATAGGTAAATAAATAAAAATCATGGTCTTCACAAATAATCTGCAGTGGCTCCTGTAAAGAAACAATAATTATAATAAGGTAGCCGATAAACTTTAGTACAATAGGAAAGTTTACTTACAAGTTCTGTGAGTTCACTTACGGGTTCTGAAGGACTAGAGCAAACCAACTGGAGAATATCTAGATGTGTGCAATGCTCTTAACCTAAGATCTTTAAAAAAAAAAACAGCGTGATTCTTAACTAAGAGGGGATTGGCTGCCATTAACGTGGTTTGGACGAAGCTCCCACCAATCAAATAAATGCATTCAGCTATAAATGGCTATGCACCTTGTATCATGTCCACTGTGCATTTCTAATTTAAGCCCAGTGTTTTATGGTTAGATGGCTGATAACACTGCCATGGTTATCAGTCTGTCACTCATTGCATATATCACTGCATCTTCTTTTAGCTCTCTGTACAGTGCAGTTTTGATTCATTATTCTATAAATAGACCATTCTACGTTAATTTATTTTTTTCACAGTAACAAAGTAAAGTGTTTTTTACATTTACTTTAATTTTATGGCAGACAGTGTAAACCCAAGATATTTCATGTTTTTTATTTAATTAAATATCAATTCTTGCATTTCAGGGGGCAATGTAGGACTAGTAATAAGGTAAAAAAAACCTAAATGATGATGTGATTTCACTGAACTGGCCTGCCTGCTATCCTGACCTTTACCCAAAGAGAATGTTGAATTTTAAAGTAATAAATGTGACAACACTAACCCTGCACAGGAAGAATGGGACTAAAAACACCAGACACACTTCATCACATGGTTTCCTCTGTGCTAAAATTTCTTATTTTGTTGTATTGTTGTGGCACAGTGAAAAGTGCTGGCAGGGTGGCCAGGGTCCTTTCTGTGTGGAGCTTTCTCTGTGTCAGCGTGGATTGCTACGGTTTCCTCTTACAAGTCCAAATGCAGTCAGATCAATTGGAGCTACTAAAAATTGTTCTAATTGTGTGTGTGAGTGTGCCTTGTAATAAACTGGTGACCTGCCCGGGTTGTTTTTTACTCTTTTGCACAATGAGTGTAAAAAAGATAAACACTAAACAATACTAAGAAATACTAAACAAAGATGTAAATACCTATTGACTGTTGACATTTTAGTACAACCCCATATCAGAAAAGTTGGGACAGCATGGAAAATTCAAATAATAAAAAAACACAGGGTCTATTACATTTACTTTTATTTGATTGCAGACAGGATGAACCTGAGATGTTTCATATTTTGTCTGCTCAACTTCATTTCATTTATTAATAAACATCCATTCCTGCATTTCAGGCCTGCAACACATTCCAAAAAGAGTTGGGACAAAAAAGCATTTACCACTTTGTAATGCTGTCATTCCTTTTCACCACACTTAAAAGTTGTTCTGGCACCGAGGATACCAAGTGATTAAATGTTTCAACTTTAGTTTTGTCCCATTCTTCCTGCAAACACGTCTTAAGATGGGTCGTCGTTGTTGTATTTTTCATTTCAGAATTCTCCACACATTCTCTATTGAGGACAGGTCAGGAAGGCAGGCAGGGCAGTCCAGTACCCATACCAGAGCCATGCCTTTGTAATGTGTGCAGCAAGTTATTTTGCATTGTCTTGTTGAAAAATGCATGGACGTCCCTGGAAAAGATGACGTCCTGAGGGCAGCATATGTTGCTCTAAGATCTCAATGTACTTTTCTGCATTAATGCTGCCATCACAGAAGCATAAATGACCTTTGCCAAGGGCACTGACAAGACCCTATACCATGACAGACCCTGGCTTTTGGACTTGTTTCTGATATCGGTCTGGATGGTTCTTTTACGTCTTTGGTCCGAAGCGTCCACTTTTCCACTGTGTGATGATCCATCCTAAATGCCTCTGAGGGATCGAAGATGAAGGGCGTTCAGCTTAAGCTTGCGCCATTGTCCTTTACACACTAATATTCCTCCTGATTCCTTGAATTGTTTAATGATATTATGCACTGTAGAGGAGGAAATATGCAAATCCCTCCCAATCTTTCTTTGAGGTACATTGTTTTTAAACATTAGATTTAGACTATTTTTTCTAAAAAGAAGATACAGCAGTTAAATGTTATATGCAGCATATAGTTTTACCCCTGCTGCACTAGCAGATTAAATTTTAGAAACTTTGAATCTGATGGCTGCAACACAATAAAAAAGCTGGGACAGGAAAAATTAAGAATGAACAGTTTATAAAATGTAAGGTACAGTACTTGAAAAAAATCACAATAAGCAGGTGAATTGGTAACAGGTGTGGGTATCATAATTGGGTACAAAAGGAGAGATGGGCAAGGTGGGTTATTGCTCAATCCAGCTAATCCATTCAAATAGAACATTTCACAACATAAGATTGCAAATAATCAAGAGCTTTACCATGTACTGTACATTTAATTTTAAAAAGATTTAGAAATTCATAGAAATCTCAGTCTATGTAGGGACAGGGCTGGAAACGTGTGACTCTTGAGTCCTCAGATGGCATTGCATGAGAAACCATCTTCCTACTTCATACATAACTAAAGGTACATGGACTCAGGAGTACTTTGGAAAACCTTTGTCGTTTTCCCCTGCATCCAGAAATGCAACCTTAACTTTTTTACACAAAGAGAAAGCTGCACATTAGTTCTATGCAGAAAAGGCTGCAAGCTCTCTGGGCCTACGCCTCATCTCAGATTGACTGAAAGACAGTGGAGACATGTTTTTGCATTTTGAAGGAACTGAAGCAGGGGTCTCAGTTTCAAAGAAGAAAAGAATCATCCTGACTGTTATCAGTAAACAGTTCAAAGCCAACATCTATTGTTGTATGGGCGTGCCTCAGTCCCCCTGGCATGGGGACTTGCATATGTGTGAAGGACTATTGGCATAAAGTTACAGTATACAGTGGGGCCAAAAAGTATTTAGTCAGCCACTGATTGTGCAAGTTCTCCTACTTAGAAAGATGAGAGAGGTCTGTAATTTTCATCATAGGTACACTTCAACTATGAGAGACAAAATAAGAAAAAAAATCCAGGAAATCACATTGTAGGATTTTTTAAGAATTTATTTGTAAATTATGGTGGAAAATAAGTATTTGGTCAATAACAAAAGTTCAACTCAATACTTTGTAACATAACCTTTGTTGGCAATGACAGAGGTCAAACGTTTCCTGTAAGTCTTCACCAGGTTTGCACACACTGTAGCTGGTATTTTGGCCCATTCCTCCATGCAGATCTCCTCTAGAGCAGTGATGTTTTGGAGCTGTCGCTGGGCAACATGGACTTTCAACTCCCTCCACAAATTTTCTATGGGGTTGAGGTCTGGAGACTGGCTAGGCCACTCCAGGACCTTGAAATGCTTTTTACGGAGCCACTCCTTCGTTGCCCGAGCGGTGTGTTTGGGATCATTGTCATGCTGGAAGACCCAACCACGTTCCATCTTCAATGCTCTCACTGATGGAAGGAGGTTTTGGCTTAAAATCTCACGATTCATTCTTCCCTTAACACGGATCAGTCGTCCTGTCCCCTTTGCAGAAAAACAGCCCCAAAGCATGATGTTTCCACCCCCATGCTTCATAGTAGGTATGGTGTTCTTCAGCATTCTTCTTCCTCCAAACACGACGAGTTGAGTTTATACCAAAAAGTTCTATTTTGGTTTCATCTGACCACATGATATTCTCCCAATCCTCTTCTGGATCATCCATATGCTTTCTGGCAAACTTCAGACGGGCCTGGACATGTACTGGCTTAAGCAGGGGGACACGCCTGGCACTGCAGGATTTGAGTCCCTCTCAGCGTAGTGTGTTACTGATGGTAGCCTTTGTTACTTTGGTCCCAGCTCTCTGCAGGTCATTCATCAGGTCCCTCCGTGTAGTTCTGGGATTTTTGCTCACCGTTCTCATGATCATTTTGACCCCACGGGATGAGATCTTGCGTGAGGGCCCAGATCGAGGGAGATTATCAATGGTCTTGTATGTCTTCCATTTTCTTACAATTGCTCCCACAGTTGATTTATTCACACCAACCTGCTTGCCTATTGTAGATTCACTCTTCCCAGCCTGGTGCAGGTCTACAATTTTCTTCCTGGTGTCCTTCGACAGCTCTTTGGCCATGGTTGAGTTTGCAGTCTGATTGTTTGAGGCTGTGGACAGGTGTCTTTAATACAGATAATGAGGTCCAACAGGTGCCATTAATACAGGTAACGAGTGGAGGACAGAAGAGCTTCTTAAAGAAGAAGTTACAGGTCTGTGAGAGCCAGAAATCTTGCTTGTTTGTGGGTGACCAAATACTTATTTTCCACCATAATTTACAAATAAATTCTTTAAAAATCCTACAATCTGATTTCCTGAATTTTTTTTTCTCATTTTGTCTCTCATAGTTGAAGTGTACCTATGATGAAAATTACAGACCTCTCTCATCTTTCTAAGTAGGAGAACTTGCACAATCAGTGGCTGAGTAAATACGTTTTGACCCCACTGTATATTATGATTTAAGAGAGACATTTACAGGTAACAGTATACATTTGTTTGAATGTACAAAATATAATTAGTGAAACAGTGAAAATTTTGTACTTTTGTAAATTTAATTAAAAAATCAAGAGAATTAAAACAAATCACAGATTATTCTTTTAATTGCATTTTACAAACTTTTTTTTAAATTAAAATAGGATTTGTAGCTGAATAAAAGCTTACACCCAAGTAAGATGATAGTGTAAATGTTGCAAACATAAGGGAGGAGACAGTGGGTGGTATATCATTTCCTGTTCAGTATGGGACAGGAAGGAGCAGCTCACTACACAGTAAGTCCTGCTGAGGGGAACTTAAGCAGACCAACATAAACCTTTAACATTACTTAAAATCTATAGAATATTTGAAAAAATACTTAATCCAGGTATACGCAATAGCCTTTAAGTTTGACATGACATTTAGCAGAACATATTACAACCCCAAATCAGAAGAAGTTGGGACTGTATGGAAAATGCAACTAATGAAGACAGTGGTAGCTCAGTGGTTAAGTTACTGGACTAGTAAACAGAAGGTTGCCAGTTCAAGCCCCGCCACCACCAAGTTGGTCCCTGAGCAAGGCCCTTAACCCTCAATTGCTCAAAATCATGTTCAGTCATAATTGTAAGTTGCTTTGGATAAAAAGCGTCTGCTAAATGCTGAAAATATTAATGAAAACCACAGTTTCTTACATTTACTTTGACTTTTATTTGATTGCAGACAGGATGAACCTGAGATATTTCATGTTTTATCTGCTCAACTTCATTTCATTTATTAATAAACATCCATTTCTGCATTTTAGGTCTGCAACATGTTTCAAAAAAAGTTGGTAAAGTAAAGCATTTATCACTTTGTAATGTTGCCATTCTTTTTCACCACACTTAAAAGACGTTTTGACACCAAGGAGACAAAGTGATTTAGTGTTTCAGCTTTTATTTTGTTTCATTGTTCCTGCAAACACTTAAGATGTGCAACAGTACGGGGTCATCATTGTCACATTTTCCATTCTTTACACATTCTCTATTGTGGACAGGTCAGGACTGCAGGCAGGCCAGTCTAGTACCCGTACCCTCTTTTTCAGCAGCCATGCCTTTGTATTATGTGCAGCATGTGGTTTTGCATTGTCTTGTTAAAAAATGCATGGACGTCCCTGGAAAAGATGGCATCTTGAAGGCAGCATATGTTGCTCTAAGATCTCAATGTACTTTTCTGCATTAATGCTGGCACCACAGAAGATCTTTGCCAAGGGCACTGACAAGACCCTATACCATGACAGACCCTGGCTTTTGGAATTGTTGCTGATAACACAATACACGTTTCCATTGTGTGATGATTCATCCTAGATGGCTCAGAGCCCAGAAAAGTCTCATTACTAGCCCTAAATAGCTTTTTTTTGGAATGTGTTGCAGGCCTGAAATGCAAGAATAGATGTTTATAAATAAGTAAATAAGTTGAGCAGACAAAAATATGAAATATTTTGGCTTCAAACTGTCTGCAATTGAATAAAAGTCAAAGTAAATGTAAAAACTGCATTTTATTTTATTTGCATTTTCCATACTGCCTCAACTTTTTCTGATTTGGGGTTGAAGTTAAAGGTTGTCTGTCGTTCATCCACATCACTGGCCCGTCACTTTTCACACCATATTAAAACCACAACACATTTCTAACTAAAGCCACTGATTTTTTTTCCCATAAGCATAAACAGAAATAACCCAGCCTGTTTACCCTGTTTACCCAGGGCTAGCTTCATCCTCTTCGCTGCTTTAAACAAGATCTAGTGCAAAAATAAAGCATTAGCATATCAAGATAATATGATTGTTGGTGTATAATAGCTTAAATGGTATCAAGACTTAATCAGACAGATACCTAGTTATTAAAGCTATGAAATTCAAGTCAAAGTATTAGGGTCAATTTAGCATTTTTATGTTTGAATTAAACTGCATAATCCCTTTTGTGGGCTGAGCTACGTAGTTCTTGGTTCATTAGAAGCATTAACATGTTTTGTTTTAGTAGTGTAGCATCTGTAATTAAATATGTATCACAATTTATATTGTGGGTGGCACGGTGGCTCGGTGAATAGCACTGTCGCCTCACAGCAAGAAGGTCCTGGGTTAAATTCCCAGGTGGGGCGGTCCGGGTCCTTTCTGTGCGGAGTTTGCATGTTCTCCCCGTGTCTGCGTGGGTTTCCTCTGGAAGCTCTGGTTTCCTCCCACAGTCCAAAAACATGCAGTCAGGTTAATTGGAGACACTGAATTGCCCTGTAGGTGAATGGGTGTGTATATGTGTATATGTATGTGCCTGCCCTGTGATGGACTGGCGCCCCATCCTGTGTGCCTTGCGCCCATTGGAAAGCTGGAATAGGCTCTGGTCACCGACCACCCCACCCCGCAACCATAATTGAATAAGCGGTTAAAACCAATGAGTGAATGTACATAACACCAAAGAATTTTAATTAAAATGTTGTAAAACAAAGAAAGTTCATTCCCACCACAAACACTGCTTGCCTATTTATTAACTATCTGGGCGGCACAGTGGCTCAGTGGGTAGCACTGTCACCTCACAGCAAGAAGGTCCTGGGTTCGATCCCCAGGTGGAGCGGTCCGGGTCCTTTCTGTGTGGAGTTTGCATGTTCTTTCTGGGAGCTCCGGTTTCCTCCCACAGTCCAAAGACATGCAGGTGAGGTGAATTGGAGATGTAAAATTGTCCATGACTGTGTTTGACATTAAACTTGTGAACTGATGAATCTTGTGTAACAAGTAACTACCGTTTCTGTCATGAATGTAATCAAGGTGTGTAAAACATAAAATTAAAATTCTAATAACTATATATTAATTATCTAATTTCTTTGATAAAATGTAACAAAATGATAAAAATGAAATATTTAATTATTTTGCATTTATTTAAGTCTCATTTAAGTTCTTTCAGCTGAGTTAATAAAGAAAAGTACATTTGTAACTTTTACTCTCCAAGTCAAATGAATAATGTAGCCATCATATCACTATGTTAAACATGGTCAACAGAGGGCTTCTTTTTTTGCACAGTGAAGTTTTAAGTGGCCTTTGTGAATGTGCGTCTATACTGTAGTTCTTAACAAAGATTTGTCAAAGTGCTTAAATCAGCTGTTGATGAATGACAGGTTCTAAATGCAGTGCAGTACCGGGTGTTCAGCTTAGGCTTGCACCCTTGTCCCTTATGCACTGAAATTCTGCCAGATTTCCTGAATCGCTTACTGATATTATGCATTGAGGGGAAAAATGCAAATCCCTTATGATCTTTAGTGAACAAAGGAAACAATCATTTTTATATTTTTTTATGACTTTGTTGATGAACTGGAGATCCTTCGCCCAGCCTTGCTTCTTAATGACTCTTTTCATGGATAGAGCTTTTGTACCAAATCAAGACTATTGTAATTGTGATTATTGTATTGTACCTGTTTGAATGCACATAATTATTTTTTTTCTTTTTACCCTCATACTAGCCCTAAATTGACCGAACATGTGTGCAATGAAATAAAAGTCAAAGTGATAAAAAAAGTGATATATAAAACATCTTTTATATGCATTTTAATACTGCCCCAGCTTTTTCTGATCTACAGAAATATTAAATTTAAAGTTCACAAAATGTACAATAAAGCAAGCACATTTCCACACTCATGATATTCATTTTACCCCTTCTACAGCTACCAGTTTTATGATCTATCAGCTTAAATTCACATTTAAAACATTTTCTGTAATTTAGCATGTGAAGTGAGAACAAGTTAAAGTAATAGCATCAATTTACTTGTGAATTGTGGATATTATGTGATCTTACATTTGTAAGTATGACAAATGTTCACGATCTAACATTTGTATATGAATATTTTATATTACATTATTTTTATTGTGTTTGTACCTGCCCATATACTGTAGGGCTGTTAATATTTTCTCTGGTTCTTCTAGAGGAGGAATTCTGAGCAAAACTAAGAGCTGCATAGTTCAAAGCATCACCGTCCTCAACCTATCAAACACAACCAGACATGTGGAGCATTAATGCAGTGACCAAAGTAACATGAAAGTTAAATATTTCACAGATTAAATGGTTAAATAAATAAAGTGGATTTAGACTAAACATTGTACAGATATTTTATATCGTCTGTTGTTGAAAGTGTAATTTTCTATGCAATCATCTGCTGGGGAAACTGCATCAGAGCCAAAGACTCCAAGAACTTCAAGAAGAAGAAGCTGAACAAGCTTATAAGGAAAGGCTGGCTCTGTGCTGGGTTTTGCTCTGAAGCTCCTAGAGCTAGTTGTTGAGCAAAGAATCTTGCACAAGCTTTTAGTATAATGGACAACACCACACACCCTTTGTCATGCCCACTGCTTTGACTATCTACAATGACTCTCATTGGTGAGAGGACGCAGAGCCTATCGTGCCCATGAAAGACATCAACCTTGCAAATGGTGCTATTTGATATGCACATTTACACATGACACTGTTTTATTTGTTTGTTTGTTTATTTGGATTTTAATGTCATGTTTTACACTTTGGTTACATTTATGACAGAAACAGTGGTTACTGGTTACACAAGATTCATCAGTTCACAAGGTTATATCAAACACAGTCCTGGACAATTTAGTGTCTTCAATTCACCTCACTTGCATGTCTTTGGACTGTGGGAGGAAACCGGAGCTACCGGAGGAAACCCACTCGGACACGGGAAGAACATGCAAACTCCACACAGAAAGGACCTGGACCGGCCCACCTGGGGATAAAACCCAGGACCTTCTTGCTGTGAGGCGACAGTGCTACCCACTTAGTCACCGTGCCCCCACTGTTTTATTTGCACAGCGCACAATTGCACACCTAATGTCTATAAACTGCACCTTTTAGGCCTACACCTTTAGTTTTTTTGTTTTATGTTTTTATGTTCTTATATTTTTTAGATTTTTATATCTTATTTTTATTATTTTATTTTTTCCTATATTGACATGTTTTGTGTAATTCTTGTGATTGTAAATTGCTGCTGTAACACTGCAATTTCCCTTTGGGGATCAATACAGTAATGCAGCAATCAATTAATTTACATTTTCGGCATTTAGCAAACACTTTAATCCAAAGCGATTTACAGTTGTGACAGTATACAACCTAAGCAATTGAGGGTTAGGGCCTTGCTCATGGACCCAATAGTGGTGACCTGGCAGAGACAGGGCTTGAACCAGCAACCTTCTGATTACTAGTCCAGTACCCTAACCGCTAGATTACATCTGCCCTTAATTAATCAATAACACATTATTTACCTACTGTATGAAAATGTTTGCACAATTAATTACACTTTCTTGGTTAGTTGCCAAATTTTAACTTAATGAATGAAAAAAGATGCTACATGCTGTTTTTTATAGTTAGATTTTGCTTTCAAATGTTAACATTAAGGTCTGTTCTTTGTGAAAGAACCAATGTTTAAATAAAATGTATTTTAAATATTGTATTCAAATAAAAACACATTCTAAATTAAATTAAAAACTGTAATTAAAAACACTGTAAATTTAGTTAAAACATTGTTTTGTTGTATTTGTTTTTCTTTTTGTCCTTTATTACATTTTGTTAGGATCTGAAACCATTTACAATTACTTTGTCACAGCACTCTAATCTTAAGTGTACAAACATATGATGCTCATGAAGTAAATATATACAGCACCCTTCACAATTATTGGCACCCCTGGTTAAGATGTGTTAAAAGCCTTAAAATAAATTCAATATTTATTGCAGAAGCATAATCTCACATGGAAAATTGTAGAAAAATGTAACCCTTAACTCAAGTGAATAAAAAAAAAATCCCTGTCTAAGAAATAATTATTTTTCATAAAATCACCTGTTCCACAATTATTGGCACCCCTAACAATTCCTAGAAAATAAATGTATCCAGGAACCTTTAATTAGGAATTCATCACTTCCTGTTTCCCTGGGCAATAAATATGACGTGACACAGATGCCTATTTCTCTTATCCACTCTTCAACATGGGAAAGACAAGAGAACACACCATTCAAGTAAGGCAGATGTGTGTCGATCTTCATAAGTCAAGCAATGGCTACAAGAAAATAGCCACTCGCCTACACCTGCCCATATCTACAGTCAGAGGAATCATCAAGAAGTTTAAAACAACTGGAACAGTGGCAGACAAGCCTGGACGAAGACCAAGATAGAGCTTTTTGGCAACAAACACTCCAAGTGGGTCTGGCGTAACACAAAAGCACCTCATGCCCACCGTGAAGTATGGGGGAGGATCGGTGATGCTGTGGGCCTTTTTCTCTTCCAAAGGCCCCGGGAACCTTGTTAGGGTGCATGGCATCATGAACTCTTTGAAATACCAGGACATGTTAAATCAAAATCTGGTGGCCTCTGCCCGAAAGATGAAGATGGGTCATCACTGGGCCTTTTAGCAAGATAATGACCCTAAACATGTGGCCAGATCTACACAAAAATGGTTTACCAGACACAAAATCAAGCTTCTCCCATGGTCATCTCAGTCCCCAGACCTCAATCCAATTGAAAACCTGTGGGGTGAGCTGAAGAGAAGAGTGTATAGGAGATGACCCAGGATGATTTAGAGAGATTGTGCAAAGAGGAATGGTCGAAGATCCCTCTCTCTGTATTCTCCCATCTTATGAAATGTTATAGGAGAAGATTAAGTGCTGTCTTGTTAGAAAAAGGGGGTTATACAAAGTATTAACATCAGGGGTGCCAATAATTGTGGCACACATGATTTTATGTAAAATAATTATTTCTTAATGTGGGATTTTTTTCCCCACTGAGTAAATGCACTTGAATTAAAGGTTAGATTTTTCTCTTTTTTTGCTTTGTTGTCCTATATTATTAAAAAAATAATAATAATTTATTAGAAGCCTAAGAACACATCTTAACAAGGGGTGCCAATATATATATATAATTACCTTGTTTCCTTGAGCTGCTTGACCTCCAGCCTCATCTTAAACAAATCATATTTGAAATTACACACAGTAAACACATTATTAATGTTACATTTTTGCAAAAACTTTCAGTGTATATTCTTCTGTGTTAAATATTAAAGCATACCCTTGTGATGTGTTTTACATTGTTTTCTCCACAGAATGAAAATGACAATCACTAGTAAAACGTTTGATGCTGCTAATATAAAAACAGTTGAATCAAAACCAGCATTCTCTGTAACATAAAAAATGGGAATCATTATTGAAGTCATAAAGTAAAACAAATGCAAATACATGAGTCGCAAAGTAATTACACAAACTAAAAATAGAGCAGTCATTCAGTGACTGTATGCACAAACCTTTTTATATACAATAGAATTTTCACTTAATTATATGTGATTTTATATATACTGTTGAAGGTATTTTATCCTACCTTTAATTTCCAGTTTTGTGCCTTTCCCGTATAGAATCTTTCCACAAGTAGTTACAGCACAGTAATAAGTTCCAGCATCAGAGGTTCTGAGGTTCCTCTTGGGGAGACTGTAGATACAGCTCTGTGTAGAAGATCCAGCGTCAGATCTGTTCTTACACTGACCACTGCTGTCTCCATCAGTGTAAATGATTCCTGGATGAGATTCTCCTGAACCATGTCTGATCCAGAACACACTGTGTTCTCCTGCACAGCTCTCAGCGACTACTGTACACTGCAGATTTACATTGTCTCCATGGGCTACTGTTTCTAATGCAGGATTTTGAAGAACAGCATACTGACTGGCTGGTGAACCTTGATAGGTAAAAAAGTGTTATTACTACTAAGAACGTTAAAGTAATTTTGATGAAAATGATGAGAATGGTAAAAATATGTAGATGTAGTGTCTTTTACTTACCTTTGAGAACTAAAACTGTGCAGTCCGCTAGCACCAAATCTGAATAGTACAAAACTAAACAGAGGTAAGTTGCAGAATCAGACAGTTCTGCATTTACAATATTAAAAGTAAAATTGTTGCCCTCTCTGAACACACTGAAACGTGTGAGGTTTAGTGAATCATTATATTTTATTGGAGTGAAATAATATGCAGATGCAATAAAAACTGGCTTTTCTCCTGCAGTATGTTTGAACCATGCAGTTGTTGAAGCTCTAGTAGATATAAAATTACAAGTTAAAGAAATATTTTGCCCAACATGAATGAACTTTGTCTTATCTGGCTGAACAATGTCCACCTTAAACGTATCATCTAAAAATGAAAACTGTAAGAAATCTGAAAAAAGAAAATAAACTGTATTAATAAAGTGCACAGATGTAACAATAAGTATCCATATAAAATGTTGCAAAACAAAGATAAAACAATACCTAATGTTAGGAGCAAGATAGGTAAATAAATAAAAACCATTGTCTCCACAAATAATCTACAGTGGCTCCTGTAAAGAAACAATAATTATAATAAGGTAACCGATATACTTTAGTACAATATAAAAAGATTACATGGTCTAAGTTTACTTACAAGTTCTGTGAGTTCACTTACAGGTTCTGAAGGACTAGAGCAAACCAACTGGAGAATATCTAAGATGTGTGCAATACTCTTAACCTAAGAAAAAAAAAACAGCATGATTCTTAACTAAGAGGGGATTGGCTGCCATTAATGTGGTTTGGACCAAGCTCCCACCAATCAAATAAATGCATTCAGCTATAAAATATGATGTGCCTTGTATCATGTCCACTGTGCATTTCTAACCTGAGCCAAGTGTTCTATAAATGGGCTATGAATTTGGAACTATTACAAAAGGCTATATGTTGATGATACTGCCATGGTTAAAGTCTCCACCATTCTTTTAGAAATGATATGTCTGTCACTCATTGTATCACTGCATCATCTTTTAGCTCTCTGTACAGTGCAGTTCTAATTCATGATTCTATAAATATACCATTCTACATTTATTTATATTTTTCACAGTAAAAAATAAAGTGTTTCTTACATTTACTTTTATTTTATTGCACAGTGTAAACCCAAGATATTTCATGTATTTCATTTTGTTTAATTAAATATCAATTATTGCATTTTAGGGGCCAATGTAGGACTAGTAATAAGGTTAAAATAACTCAATAATGATGTGATTTAAAAAAAATCTTAATGCATTCGCTCCCTTTTTTCTCCCATTTTAGCGTGTCCAATTGCCCGATTGCATTATGCTTCTTCTCCACCAATGCTGATCCCTGCTCTGATTGAGGAGAATGAAGCTAACCCACGCCCCCTCCGACATGTGGGCAGCATGCCATATGCATCTTATCACCTACACTTTGATAAATACAAAACAAAAATGTAAATACCTATTGATGTAAAACTGAACTTATTGAAATACCTCTTTTTTATTTTAATCAAACATTAAAGGTTCTAGTCAAAACATCAGTAAATACAAAAATTTATGTGCAGTAATTTAAATAGTAAGAGATAAATTAAATATGTTTGATTCCATAATGGTAAATGGATCTTAGTAAGCTCTCTGGGTCTACGCCTCATCCAAGACAGTGTAAACATGTTTTGTAGTTAGATATGTACATAGTTCAGCATGTTTAAGGAAAGAAATGATGCAGAGGTCTCAGTGTCAAAGAAGAAAAGGATCATCCTGATTGTTATCAGTAAACAGTTCAAAGCCAACATCTATTGTTGTTTGGGGGTGCCTCAGTGCCCCTGGCATGGGGACTTGCATATGTGTGGAGGACTATTGGCATGAAGGTAAAGTATTAATTATGATTTTAGAGAGACATTTCCAGGTATATCGTTCTTTTAATTGCATTTTACAAACTATCCCAAGTTTTTTTTTATTTTATCAAAATGGGATTTGTAGCTGAATAGCTTATCTTATCTATAGAATATTTAAAAAATACTTAATCCAGGTATACACAACAGCCTTTAAGTTTGACATTACATTTAGCAGAACATATTACAACCCCAAATCAGAAAAAGTTGGGACAGTATGGAAATGTTTCTTACATTTACTTTGACTTTTATTTGATTGCAGACAGGATGAACCTGAGATATTTCATGTTTTATCTGTTCAAGTTCATTTCATTTATTAATAAACATCCATTCCTGCATTTCAGGCCTGCAACACATCCCAAATAAAGTTGTTACAGTAAAGCCTTCACCACTTTGTAATGTTGACATTCCTTTTCACCACACAAATATGTTTAGGCACCGAGGATACCAGGTGATTTAGTGTTAGGTTTTATTTTGTCTCATTCTTCCTGCAAACAGTACGGGGTCGTCAATGTCACATTTTCCATTTAAAAACCTTCCACACATTCTCTATTGGGGACAGGTCAGGACTGCAGGCAGGCCAGTCCAGTACCCATACCCTCTTCTTCCGCAGCCATGTCTTTGTAATGTGTGCAGCAGGTGGTTTTGCATTGTCTTGTTGAAAAATACATGGACGTCCCTGGAAAATATGACGTCTTGAAGGCAGCTTATGTTGCTCTAAGATCTCAATATACTTTTCTGCATTAATGCTGCCATCACAGAAGTGTAAATGACCTTTACCAAGGGTACTGACACAGCCCCATACCCTGACAGACCCTGGCTTTTGGACTTGTTGCTGATAACAGTCTGGATGGTCCTTTTTGTCTTTGGTCCGGAGCACACAGTGTCCATTTATTTCCAAAAAGACCTGGAATGCTGATTCATCTGACCAATACACGTTTCCACTGTGTGATGGTCCATCCTAGATGCCTCAGAGCCAAGAAAAGTGTCATGACTAGCCCTAAATTGCTTTTTTTTATGTGTTGCAGGCCTGAAATGCAGGAATGGATGTTTATTAATAAATTAAATGAAGTTGAGCAGACATGAAATATCTTGAATTCAAACTGTCTGCAATCAAATACAAGTCAAAGTAAATGTAAGGAACACTGGATTTTTATTTTATTTGCATTTATTTGCAACTTTTTCTGATTTGGGGTTGTAGTTCAAGGTTGTCTGTCGTTTATCCACATCACTGGCCCGTCACTTTTCACACTCAAAACCACAACACATTTTTTACTAAAGCCACTGCGATGGACTGGCGCCCCGTCCTGTGTGCCTTGCACCCATTGAAAAGCTGGGATAGTCTATGGGACCGAACAACCCACCTCCGGGTCCAGGTCGTTTCTGTGTGGAGTTTGCAAGTTCTTTCTGGGAGCTCCGGTTTCCTCCCACAGTCCAAAGACATGCAGCTGAGGTAAATTGGAGATGTAAATTGTCCATGACTGTGTTTGACATTAAACTTGTAAACTGATGAATCTTGTGTAACAAGTAACTACCGTTTCTGTCATGAATGTAATCAAGGTGTGTAAAACATGACATTAAAATTCTAATAACTACATATTAATTATCTAATTTCTTTGATAAAACGTAACAAAATGACAAATATGAGACTTAAATAAATGTAATTATATATTTCATTTTTAAGTTCTTTCAGGTGAGTTAATAAAGAAAAGTACATTTAGCGATCATATCACTGTGTTAAACATGGTCAACATACTTTGTGAATGTACGTCTATACTGTAGTTCTTGATAAAGGTTTGTCAAAGTGGTTAAATCAGCTGTTGATGAATGACAGGTTCTTGATGCAGTGCAGTACCGGGTGTTCAGCTTAGGCTTGCACCCTTGTCCCTTATGCACTGAAATTCTGCCAGATTTCCTGAATCGCTTACTGATATTATGCACTGAGGGAAAAAATGCAAATCCCCTATGATCTTTAGTAAACCAAGAAAACAATAATTTTTTTTCATGACTTTGTTGACGAACTGGAGATCCTTTGCCCATCCTTGTTCCTAATAGACTCTTTTAATGGATAGAGCTGTTGTACCAAATCATATACTAGCCCTAAATTGACTGAACACTTTGTTTTATGTGTGCAATGAAATAAAAGTCAAAGTGAATATAAAAACACTGTTTTATTTGCATTTTAATATTGCCCCAGCTTTTTCTGATCCACAGAAGTATTAAATGAGGTGAAATGATTTATTTCAAAATTTAAAGTTTACAAATGTACAATAAAGCAAGCACATTTCCACACTCATGATATTTATTTTACCCCTTCTACAGCTACCAGTTTTATGATCTATCAGCTTAAATTCACATTTAAACCATTTTCTGTTTTTATCATGTGAAGTGAGAACAAGTAAAAGTAAAAACATCAATTTATTTGTAAATTGTGGTTATTATGTGATCTTACATTTCTAACTACGACAAATTTTCACAATCAAAAGAGCATTTGAAAATAAAAATTTTATATAAACATTTTTATTGTGTTTTTACCTGCCCATATACTGTAGGGCTGCTAATACTTTCTCTGGTTCTTCTAGAGGAGGAACTTTGTGCTAAACTAAGAGCTGCATAGTTCAAAGCATCATCGTCCTCAGCCTAACAAACACAACCAGACATGTGGAGCATTATTGGGGTGACCAAAGTAATATTAAAATTATTATTTCAAAGATTGAATGGTAAAAAAAATAAAATAATAAAGTGCATTCAGACCAACATTGTAAGCAAAACAATTTGCAGATACTTATCAAGTAAAAATAAATAATAATTTGCACACTATTTAAATCTGCAAGAAACATATAATTCTAGCATTTTACCTGCTGTCCCAAATATTCTGCAACTGGGTTTGAATAAAAAGGCGAGGACAAAAGAGGAATGTGTTTCAATCTTTACTGTTCATCTTCTATAACTAAAATAATTAAAATTCCAAGACTCTCTTGACATACATGTCTTTTATAAGTGTGTTAAAAGTTAATAACACAGTGTGTTGAATATGTAACACAGAGAATGTCTACAGGAAGGGCCAGAGCAGACTTTATTTTCTATGGAAGCTCAGGTCTTTCAATGTATGCAGGAAAATTTTACAAATATTCTATCAGTCGAAAAGTGCAATTTTCTATGCAGCCATCTGCTGAGGAAAGTGCATCAGAGCCAAAGACTCCAAGAAGCTGAACAAGCTTATAAGGAAGGCAAAGAATCTTGCACGAGCTGCTTAGTATAATGGACACCACCACTCACCCTTTGTCATTTCTGCCCACTGCTGTGACTATCTACAATGACTCTCACTGGTGCAACAAGAGGACGTAGAGCCTATCGTGCCCATGAAAGACATCAACCTTGCAAATGGTGCTATTTGATATGCACATTTACACATGGCTCTGTTTTTACACAGTGCACAATTGCACATCTAATGTCTATAAACGGCACCTTTTAGACTTACCACTTTTTTTGTTCTGTGAGAGAAAATGTTAATTTACACTAGAATATTAATACATAATCATTTACTACTTAGAAATTGTAGATATGCTTAGGTAGTTTTTTCCAGTAGTCATATTCCAATAATACTGCTACAATAGAATGTTTACATGGTGTACGTAATAAAAAGTGTGTCAATTGTCAAAACCCAGTTCTAGTTGGTTTAGACCAGTTCCTACAGTGGAATCTTTCACTGTCCTACAAGGTCACCAACAAGTATAAAATAATGTTTGTTATAATAATTGTTATCGCATCCACTGAGCCTCTATGTGAGACTCTGTTTTTTATATTTTTTATATTTTTACATTACATTAATCTTAATTTTTTTATTTCCTTGCACTACATCAACATGTTTTGTGTAATTCTTGTGATTGTAAATTGCTGCTTTAATGCTGCAAATGTCTTTGGGGATCAATACAGTAATGAATCAATCAATTCATCAATCAATAACATTATTACATTATTTACCTGGGAGATTGTTTGCATATTTAAATACAATTGTTTAGTTTTCAACTTGTTGAATGAAAAAAAGATAGAACATGTTACATGCTGTTTTTCATAGTTCGATTTTGCTGTGAAATGTGAATAATAAGGTCTGTTCTTGCATGAGCCTTAAATGTATTTAAATATTGTATTTAAATAAAAAATATATATTCTACATTCAATTAAAAACACCCTAGACACTATAAATTTAAGTTACAATTGTTTTGTATTAATTCATTTTGTTAGGATCTGAAACCATTTGCAGTGACAAATAGGCAAAATAGTTCAGATAAAATGACTTTGTCACAGCACTATAATCTAAAATCTTAAACATGTGGCACTCATAAAGTGAATATGTATAGACATAAGTAAAATTACCTTGTTTTCTTGAGCTGCATGACCTCCAGCCTCATCTTAAACAAATTATATTTGTAATTACACACAGTAAACACATTATTAATGTTACATTTTTGCAAAAACTTAGTGTGTTTTCTTCTGTGTTAAAAATTAAAACATACCCCTGTGATGTGTTTTACATTGTTTTCTCCACATAATGAAAATGACAATCACAAGTAAGACGTTTGATGCTGCTAATATAAAAACAGTTGAATCAAAACCAGCATTCTCTGTAACATAAAAATATGGGAATCATTATTGAAGTCATAAAGTGAAAAATACAAATACATGAGTCGCAAAGTAAATACACAAACTAAAAAAAAGATTAGAGCAGTAATTTAGTGACTGTATATTGAGACCAATTTTTTTTACATGCACAAACCTGTTAATATACAATAGAGTTTTGTTTAAACATATTAAACATAATTATATGTGATTTTATATAAACTGTTAAATGTATTTTATCCTACCTTTAATTTCCAGTTTTGTGCCTTTCCCATAAATAATCTCTCCACAAGTAGCTACAGCACAGTAATAAGTTCCAGCATCAGAGGTGCTGAGGTTCCTCTTGGGGAGACTGTAGATACAGCTCTGTGTAGAAGGTCCAGCATCAGATCTGTTCTTACACTGACCACTGCTGTCTCCATCAGTGTAAATGATTCCTGGATGAGATTCTCCTGAACCATGTCTGATCCAGAACACACTGTGTTCTCCTGCACAGCTCTCAGTGACTACTGTACACTGCAGATTTACATTGTCTCCATGGGTTACTGTTTCTAATACAGGATTCTGGAGAACAGCATACTGACTGGCTGGTGAACCTTGATAGGTAAAAAAGTGTTATTACTGCTAAGATTGTTAAAGTAATTTTGGTGAAAATGGTGATAATGGTAAAAAAAATTTAATGCAGTGTTTTACCTACCTTTGAGAACTAAAACTGTGCAGTCTGCTAAAACCATATCTAAATAATACGAAACTGCACAGAGGTAAGTTGCAGAATCAGACAGTTCTGCATTTACAATATTAAGAGTTAAATTGTTGCTTCTTCTGATCACACTGAAACGTGTGAGGTTTAGTGAATCGTTATATTTCACTGTGGTTAAAAGAAATGCAGACGCAATAAAAACTGGCTTTTCTCCTGCAGTATGTTTGAACCATGCAGTTGTTGAAGCTCCCGTGGATATAAAAGTACAAGTTAGAGAAATATTTTGTCCAACCTGAATGAATTTTAATTTATCTTGCTGAACAATGTCCACCTTTAACATAGCGTCTAAAAATGAAAACTGTAAGAAATCTGAAAAAGGAAAATAAACTGTATTATTAAAGTGCACGCAGATATAAAAATGAGTATGTATATACAATGTTGCAAAACAAAGATAAAACAATACCCAATGTTAGGAGCAGGATAGGTAAATAAATAAAAACCATTGTCTCCACAAATAATCTACAGTGGCTCCTGTAAAGAAACAATAATTATAATAAGGTAACCAATATACTTTAGTACAATATGAAAAAGTTACATGGTCCAAGTTTACTCACAAGTTCTGTGAGTTCACTTACAGGTTCAGAAGGACTAGAGCATACCGACTGGAGAATATCTAGATGTGTGCAATGCTCTTAACCTAAGACCTTAAATAAAAAAAAATAAAAAAACAAACAGCATGATTCTTAACTAAGAGGGGATTGGCTGCCATTTTCGTGGTTTGGACTGAGCTCCCACCAATCAAATAAATGCATTCAGCTATAAAATATGATGTGCCTTGTTTCATGTCCACTGGGTATTTCTAACTTAAGCCAAGTGTTCTATAAATGGGCTATGAATATGGGACTATAACAAAAGGCTGTATGTTGATGATAAGTTTCCACCATTCTGTTAAAAATTATATGTCTGTCACTCATTGCATATATCACTGCAGCATCTTTTTGCTCTCTGTGCAGTGCAGTTCTCACAGTAAAAATTAGTGTTTCTTACATTTACTTTTATTTTATTGCAGACAGTGTTAACCCAATATATTTCATGTTTTGTCTGGTTAACTTCATTTTATTTTATTTTATTTTAAAAAATATGTATATACCCTTTTTTCCTTTTTTAGCACCCAAAAAAATGGTACTAGGAGCACAATTTTGGAAATTACTAACTCAAATAGCCTTTCCATTGACCTGGTAGCTCATTCTCTACCTTACACTCAGCTAGCAATTCTAAAACACACTTTTAGCCAAACACTAAACACATGTTGCTACATTAAATAAAGCAATACAAATATAACATGCTGTGTTTCTTTTTGAAATACACTACCATGCAAACACCACACCCATGAACCAATTTCCCAAACCCAGCTCCCACAAATGAAAACACTTCTGGATAATTTGTACAAATCAGCACCTAAACCCTATAAAAAGGTCACAGGTTACACATCTTGGTTTGAACAACAATGGAAGCAAATGCAGGAGAAAGAGGATAAGGCAGAAGAAGAGGACAGGGTAGAAGACAGGGAAGAAGACGAGGATAAGCACGAGCACCAGCAAGAGCAGCAGCACCAGCCAGAGCAACTATCACCAGTGAGATCCGGACCACTCTGGTTGATCATGTGATCAACCATGGGTTGAGTTTTTGCGAGGCTGGCCAGAGGGTCCAGCCTAATCTAAGCCGCTACACTGTAGCAAACATTATCCAGACCTTTCAGAATGAGAATAGGTAAGTAAATCTATTTTCTATACCATACTAGTGAACTCTCACAACTGAACTGTGTGCACCACAACTCTGCACAACTCTGAACGGGTGAAGCAACTGCGCTATGGATATGTGCAGGTACACTATGCTATCCTCTTACAGGTACTGTAATCCATTGCTCTGTGCGACATAATATTGAGTACTTCGTATATTTAAATTTTCTGTAATGTTTGGTTTCAGAGGTTGATGAAGCTAGGTGCAGCTGCTGTGGAACACAAGTTCTTTTACACTGACGAAGCTGGCTTCAACCTTGCCAAAACAAGGCACAGGGGGAGGAACCTTATAGGACACCGTGCCATCGTCTGTGTTCCTGGGCAGCAAGGTGGCAACATCACAATGTGTGCAGCTATGAGCCAGAATGTTGTTGTTCATCGTCATGCCACCCTTGGTCCTTACAACACAGCACACATCACCTTCCTTGACACACTGCACAACTTATTCTTCTTACATTCTTATTCCCCATTACCAGGGGGAGGGACCAGGGCAGTCCAGGAACGTTGTTGTCTGGGACAATGTTAGTTTCCACCAGGCTGTTCAGGTCCAACACTGGTTCACTGATCATCCACAATTCGTTGTGCTTTACCTTCCACCATACTCTCCATTCCTGAATCCCATTGAGAAGTTCTTTTTAGCATGGAGGTGGAAGATATATGATTGGCAGCCCCACCAATGCATTCCGCTTCTCCATGCAATGGAGGAGGCCTGTGGTGACATTGATGAGGGGGCGTGCCAGGGGTGGATACATCACTCCAGATGGTACTTCTCTCGCTGTCTGGCCAAAGAGGACATTGCTTGTGATGTAGATCAGGGGTTTTTAACCTTTTTGGACATGCGAATCTGCGCCCCCCCATCCCCCTACTCGAAGGTGTGCCTCAATCACGCCCCCCATCGCATCATCAACCATCGCACAGAAACCATCGCAAAAGCTAAAATAACATAATTGACATTGT
This sequence comes from Trichomycterus rosablanca, assembly GCF_030014385.1. NCBI lineage: Eukaryota > Metazoa > Chordata > Actinopteri > Siluriformes > Trichomycteridae > Trichomycterus > Trichomycterus rosablanca. The sequence continues at coordinate 25,111,832 of NC_085991.1, read as the reverse complement.
AAACATCATACATACGATGCAAATTTGCTGGTTGAAATATTTACTTTAAAAAGATAATACAACTCGATCCTATCTGAGCCGATTCTATGAGCACGTTATATAAACTCGTGGTTCACTTTCGTAAATCGTAAGCGGTTCTTGCATTTGATGTAGATGGAAGTAGAAAACGTTACTTCACAGAGCCAAGCAGAGACAAAAGTTTATCAGTTACTAAGTTGGTTGGTTCAGGATCATCTGCTTTGACTGACAGAAAACTTTTAGCTCCACAGGCAGAACGAGTCTGAGTCGGTTCCCGCTCTGTGGTAATATCAGTTTATTTAAGCCTGAGCTTTCTGTAGTAACTGGTGTTTATTTAAAACAGCAAAATTAATTATAACAGTAAAAATGCAGAGATGAATGAGAAAAGAAACTTACGCTTCAATTCAAATGAATTGACTCCTGACTCTCTTATAGCGACACTATGAACAGAGCATCTCCCCCACCTCTTTTAAAGACACACACACACATACTATAACAGCACTCATTGTTTTTGTCACTTATCGTCACTGTTAGCCTTATTTTTAAGGTTTCTTTCAGATAATATTAAACGTGCGTGTGTGTGGTCAGCAAGATTGATCGAATATGTCTCCTGTGGGTGAAAAATTAATTGCTTTAGTTTTAAAACTAAAAAAATCTCGTAAATGTCACGCCCCCAGTCAGGCAGACAGAAGACAAGAGGCACCCTTATTTCCCCCCCTTTTTTCTTTGGAGTTACAGGCCTATTATATTTTTGTGTTTTGTAATGTGTTACAGTATATACAGCATGTTTGTTTCAGTAATGTTCATACTCAAAAAATAAACAGTACCCTCATTGTGTTTTACTTTATGGTGTTTATTTACTAATTATGCATAATAGCCTGTATATTTATAAAAACATATGAGTAATATGACAGACTTTTGGAGTGCACACTGAACACTCAAAAACCACAAGCGAGTTTGGATTCAAAAATACCAATCTAGCAAGAGTTTACAGAGCTTTGGGTAAAGTATTTGCTTTGTCCAGAAGTGTAAGATATTCTGCATATTGTGTATGTGGTTTGGCCAGCTGTGTGTTAAGTTTGGACAAAAGAAGAGAGAGTTCCAGAAATTGGGTCTAAGCGAACTTAAAAAACTGTAATAAATAAAATGTAGTTGAGCAGACAAAACATGAAATATCTCAGGTTCATCCTGTCTGAAATCAAATAAAAGTCAAAATAAATGTAAGGAACACTGCATTTTTATTTTATTCCATACTGTCCCAACTTTTCCTGATTTGTAGTTCAAGGTTGTCTGTTGTTCATCCACATCACTGGCCCGTCACTTTTCATACTCTATAAAAACCACAATGCATTTCTTACTGAAGCCACTGATTTTCCATTAGCATGAACAGACATACCCCAGCCTGTTTACCTTTTATAATAACTGTGCTTTTAGTTCTAACACTTTTAATCTTTATGTAACCTTTGTTACACACTTCTGGTTTCACTTTGGATGGAGAAGTAATCATGAAACTAAAGAACAGGGCTAGCTTCATCCTCTTTGCAAATCAAGATAATATAATTGTTGGTGTAGGATAGCTTAAAGGGTATTAAGACTTTTTAATTACACAGAAAATTAATCTTTTTGTTAGCTACTAAAGGTAATAAAGTTTGATTAGTTATCAAAGCTATGAAATTCCAGTCAAATTCAAGTATTAGGGTCAATTTAGCTTTTTATTTATGTTTGAATTAAACTGCATAATTCCTTTTGTGGGCTGAGCTATGTAGCTCCTGGTTTATTAGAAGCATTAATGTTTTTGTGTTAGTAGTGTAGCATCTGTCATTAAATACAGTGAGGAAAATAAGTTTATGATACACTGCCGATTTTGCAAGTTTTCCCACCTACAAAGAATGGAGAGGTCTGTTATTTGTATCGTAGGTACACTTCAGCTGTAATAATCACATTGTATGATTTTTAAATAAATAATTAGCATTTTATTGTATAAAATAAGTTTTTGATACAATGGAAAAACAGAACTTAATATTTGCAACAGAAACCTTTACAGAGGTCAGACATTTCCTGTAGTTCTTGACCAAGTTTGCACACACTGCAGCAGGGATTTTGGCCCATTTCTCCATACAGATCTTCTCCAGATCTTTCAGATTTCGGGGCTGTCGCTGGGCAACATTGAGTTTCAGCTCCCTCCAAAGATTTTCTATTGGGTTCAGGTCTAAAGACTGGCTAGGCCACTCCAGGACCTTGAAATGCTTCTTACGGAGTCACTCCTTAGTTGCCCTGTGTGTTTCGGGTCATTGTCATGCTGGAAGACCCAGCCACGACCCATCTTCAATGCTTTTACTGAGGGAAGGAGGTTGTTGGCCAAAATCTCACGATATATGACCCCATCCATCCTCCCTTCAATACGGTGCAGTTGTCCTGTCCCCTTTGCAGCAAAGCACCCCCAAAGCATGATGTTTCCACCCCCATGCTTCATGGTTGGGACGGGTTGTACTCATCCTTCTTCTTCCTCCAAACACGGCAAATGGAGTTGATACCAAAAAGCTCTATTTTGGTCTCATCTGACCACATGACCTTCTCCCATGCCTCCTCTGGATCATCCAGATGGTCATTGATGATCTTTAAACAGGCCTGGACATGTGCTGGCGTGAGCAGGGGGACCTTGCGTGCCCTGCAGGATTTTAATCCATGGCGGAGTAGTGTGTTACTAACAATTATCTTTGAGACTGTGGTCCCAGCTCTCTTCAGGTCATTGACCAGGTCCTCCTGTGTGGTTCTGGGCTGATTCCTGACCTTTCTCAGGATTATCCTTACCCCCGATCTTGCATGGAGCAGCAGACCGAGGAAGATTGACAGTCATCTTGTGTTTCTTCCATTTTCTAATAATTGCGCCAACAGTTGTTGCCTTCTCACCAAGCTGCAACCTATTGTCCTGTAGCCCATCCCAGCTTTGTGCAGGTAAATTTTGTCCCTGGTGTCCTTAGACAGCTCTTTGGTCTTTACCATGGTAAAGAGGTTGGAGTGTGATTGCACTCATTACCTGTATTTATTGCACCTGTTTGAACTCGTAACCTGTAGAAAAGACACCTGTCCACACACTCAATCAGAGTAGGAGGGCTTCTTAAAGAAAAACTAACAGGTCTGTGAGAGCCAGAATTCTTGCTGGTTGGTAGGTGATCAAATGCTTATTTCATGCAATAAAATGCAAATTAATTATTTAAAAATCATGCAATGTGATTATCTGGATTATTTTTTTTTTTCTGTCTTTCACAGTTGAAATGTCCCTACGATAAAAATTACAGGCCTCTCCATTCTTTGTAGGTGGGAAAACTTGCAAAATCGGCAGTGTATCAAATACTTATTTTCCTCACTGTATATTATAAATATGTGCATGCCTTTACACAATTACGTAGTTCGAGGACAGCATATAATGCAACTAAAATTGTCCCTCAAATAGCATATGCATTTAATAACTTATCTTAATTTTAAATACTGGATGGAATAATACACAGAAGATTATACATTTATAGGCCTTATTTCACAAATATGTGTGTTAATTACCGATGTCTGTTGTTTACAGAAGCCAAAGCTTGTTGCTACCCACCTATGGCTGCTAAAAAAAGAAAGATGCAAACAAACAACCTTTCAACAGCTTTCACACATCTGTGGTCGAAACTTTCCAGTGGGTTCTATTTGCAAATAAGAGCTACCAAATGCTCTTGCATGCAGTTTACACAAAGCATTGCAATGGACTTCTGGACTTGTTTTAGCAGTACCTTTTTAAAGTATTAATTTTAAACCAGATAAAATCCAGCCAAAGTATCAGTTTAGGAATTAAAAACATTGTATACCATTATCCAATTTCAAAATTAATATAAAGACAAACTGCACCATCTTTATTCCATATATTTATTATGCAAGTATTAACAAGTACAAACTTATTTAAGGCGCATGTTTGTTTGTTTTTTAATTTAAGGGTGTACATTGATCAGCCATAACATTAAACCACCTTCTTGTTTCTACGCTCGCTGTCCATGTTATCAGCTCCACTTACCATATAGAAGCACTTTGTAGTTCTACAATTACTGACTGTAGTCCATGTATTTCTCTACATACATACTTTTTAGCCTGCTTTCACCCTGTTCTTCAATGGTCAGGACCACCACAGAACAGGTATTATTTAGGAGGTGGATTCTCAGCATTGCAGTGACACTGACATGGTGGTGGTGTGTTAGTGTGTGTTGTGCTGGTATGAGTGGATCAGACACAGCAGCGCTGCTGGAGTTTTTAAATACTGTGTCCACTCACTGTCCACTCTATTAGACACTCCAACCTAGTTGGTCCACCTTGTAGGGGTAAAGTCAGAGACGATCACTCATCTGTTGCTGCTGTTTGAGTTGGTCATCTTCTAGACCTTCATCAGTGGTCACAGGACGCTGCCCACAGGGCGCTGTTGGCTGGATATTTTTGGTTGGTGGACTATTCTCAGTGAGGTGTTTAGAAACTCCAGCAGCACTGCTGTGTACTATCCACTCATACCAGCACAACACACACTAACACACCACCACCATGTCAGTGTCACTGCAGTGCCGAGAATGATCCACCACCCAAATAATACCTGCTCTGTTGTGGTACTAGGAGAGTCCTGACCATTGAAGAACAGCATGAAAGAAGCTAACAAAGCATGCAAAGAAACAGATGGACTACAGTCAGTAATTGTAGAACTATAAAGTGCTTGTACGTATATGGTAAGTGGAGCTAATAAAATGGACAGTGAGTGTAGAAACAAGGAGATGATTTTAACGTTATGGCAGATAATGTATGTTTGATTACATAACTGACAATACAGCATATTCTGATTGATCAATCAGAATAGGAATGTTTCATCACATAATCATGTGGAGTGGTCTTTGTTTCAGAATGACAATTCCCTCATCCACAGTCGTTAACTGAAAGACACCAGCTCTCAAACTACTTTATAACTACTAACATTTTAATTAAACTTGCACTGAGGTGTTGACATATTACACAAGTATCATAAACACCCAGAAAAAAAGTGTTTAATCCCTCCAATACAGTGCTAAAGTCACCTTTTTTCAATTTTGACAAGGGCCAAGTTGTGATGGCTAGACACTCTTGTGGAGTGTTCCCGGTCTGCAGTGGTCAGTATCTATTAAAAGTGGTCCAAGGAACAGTGGTAAACCGGCGGCCAAGGCTCATTGGTTCACATGGGGAGTGAAGGTGTGGTCTGAATCCAACAGACGAGCTACTGTAGCTCAAAGTGCTGAAGAAGTTATTGCTGGTTCTGATAGAAATGTGTTAGAATACACAGTGCATTGCAGTTTGTTGTGTATGGGGCTGCATAGCCACAGACCAGTCAGGGTGCCCATGCTGACCCCTGTCCACTGCCGAAAGCGGCAACAATGGGCAAATGAGCATCGGAAGTGGACGTAGCATTGGAAGAAGATGGCCTGGTCTGACGAATATGAATCACGTTTTCTTTTATATCACATGGATGACCACAGCACACCTTCAGTGGTCTAGTCCATGCCTCGACGGGTCAGGGCTGTTTTGGCAGCAAAAGAGGGAACAACACAATATTAGGAAGGTGGTCATAATGTTATGTCTAATCTCTCTCTCTGTGTGTGTATATAAGATGGTGGCCATTGAGCAACTAACAAATGCTCTATGGCTGGGTGCCTAGTAATTTGGTGTAGGGACCACAAAGCCACACCTCAGAAAAAAGACACCTCTTCTAACTTCTCATTACCTAGAAAGTGCCCACAAATCAGATAGTATTACTGAGGTCAAAGATAATAAATAATTGTATAGACTTGTACATTCTTTATTTAACAGGAGAGACTGTTCAATCTACTAAAATAGTGCATTGAGCCTGTTCTCTTATTGACCATGAATAATTACACCTACGTATATCCATTTCCCGCACATGATTTTTGTGATTTAGGAAAGCCCATATTGTCCAAAACTTTAATTAGGATTAACAAACACGAGTGAAAAGTCATTCAAAATCTCTAAACTTAACATTTTTTCTAGAAGTGTTTTTGAGTAACACAGTGATGGGTAAGAAATAATGAACTCTTTGTGTTTTTGATGCCTAATATACACCGATCAGCCATAACGTTAGTTTCTACCTCCTCCTAGTTTCTACACTCACTGTTCTTTTTATCAGCTCCACTTGCCATATAGGAGCACTTTGTGGTGTGTAAGTGTGTGTTGTGCTGGTATGAGTAGATCAAACACAGCAGCACCACTGGAGTTTTCAAATACCATGTCCACTCTATTATCTATCTTGTAGACGTAAAGTCAGAGACGATCGCTCATCTATTGCTGCTGTTCGAGTTGGTCATCTTTCAGACCTTCATCAGTGGTCACAGGACGCTGCCCACAGGGCGCTGTTGGCTGGATTTTTTTTGGTTGGTGGACTGTTCTCAGTCCAGCAGTGACAGTGAGGTGTTTAAAAACTCTATCCAATAATGTATGTGTATCCAGTGTATGTATCCAGTGCATATAGCTACTTCCAATTTGTTCTGGGAAATATACACAGAAAAATTTCTTTTTGTGAACACATACATGTAGAAAAGTATTTTTGCACTTAAAATGTTAAAATGTAAATAATATTATTTGATTATAATGTGCTGAAAATGTGTAATATTTTATATTATCATTACCTCACAAATTTTCACATATGCTGTATGTCATATTTCTGCCATTGCAATATAGCAAAATATTGATTTACATAAAACTACGAATTTAAATTGAATGGAGCAGAGATAAAAGACATTGAAGATTATGTCTTTGACATCAGAACAGCCAATGAGGCTTTGCCAACATCATCCATCTCAACCACCCCAAACCATACGGTCTCACTCTTCTTCAAGCATTGTAAAGGTGGGGCTGCATATTTAAAATGACTGAACTAATTCTAGTTTTTATCCTTTGTTTAAGAACAGGTAAGTGATTTTACATTTATACATGCAATAAATCATAGTACATATCTGGTGTATGTGATGTTTACACATAATGTTCATGCACTATGATCCAAAACATCTGGCTAGTATTTAAAAGCATTTTTCTGACAGTGATTCTTTTTTCTTACAGGTATTATAACTAGTGTCTCTGTGATTCAGTCTCAAACGCTGCAGACATTTGTGCCAGGTCAAACAGTTACTTTATTTTGCAGAACTACTGAATTTCATCAACATAACTTACTCTGGTTTAGACAGTCTTTTGGAAACGGACCAACCATTCTTGCGAATCTTTATCCCGGGACTTCCCCATCTTTTTATGGAAAATTTAAACATGATAACAGATTTACAGTAGAAAACCATGAAAATCAATTTACTTTAAAAATCAATAACACAAAGCCAGACGACACTGGAATGTATTACTGTGCTGCTCGGGATTATAGCTATATTGTTTTTGGAAATGGAGTATTACTCACTTATGAAGGTTAGTCAGCATTTATCAGTAATATTTACAGTATATATTATTAATTTGTTTACATGTGTTTTTGTTGAACTGTATTTGATCTGTACCTCTAGGATCAGGTATAAATCATCAGCATTACATTAAAGAAGTTGTATCTCAGGACCAGACACAGGAAAGTCTGAAATTAAAAGAGCCTCTTCATCCAGGAGACAATGTGACTCTGCAGTGTACAGTAGTCGCTCAGAGCTGTGCAGGAGAACACAGTGTGTTCTGGATCAGACATGGTTCAGGAGAATCTCATCCAGGAATCATTTACACTGATGAAGACAGCAGTGGTCAGTGCGAGAACAGATCTGATGCTGGATCTTCTACACAGAGCTGTATCTACAGTCTCCCCAAGAGGAACCTCACCACCTCTGATGCTGGAACTTATTACTGTGCTGTAGTTACTTGTGGAGAGATTCTGTTTGGTAACGGCACTACACTTGAATTTACAGGTAAGCAGAAGCATAAATAAGCAACAGTTTTACCATCAAACCAGATGCATAAAATGCACATAATGTTTGTGTTGCTATATTTGAATTACAGGGGAAAAGGATGATATTCAAATGCAGTGGATCATTGGATTGGCACTATTAAACAGCGTGTGTTTTATAATCATTGCTGTTCTATTATGTGCACTGATAAAGAAAAGAAACATGAGCACATCTGGTATGTAGAATATTTATGTCTGTGTCTTTAAACTTTACTTAATGTGTTTATTAAGGGCAGTTGTTCAGGGTTTATTAAGGGCAGTTGTTCAGGGTTCACTCTCAATTGCTTAGATTGTGTACTGTCACAATTGTAAGTCGCTTTGAATGAAAGTGTCTGTTTTCTTTTCTATTTAAGCATCTGCACCAACAGAATTTTAATGCTACCTTATAACATTTAAATTTTTCGGCATTTGGCAATCATTCCTACAACTTTGTGTCCCCTGGTCTTAAGGTTTAATTTTGCAATATATGCTGTGTCTATTAAGTTTATCTGCATTGTAGTAACTTAAGGTATCTGCTGTTTTTCTTCATAGAAAAAGCAGGTTCTATATTATGTATTACAAATATAAATACTCAATTTTTAATCATTCCTGTATCAATTTATTTACAATGAAAAAACTTTTTTTGTACAATTACAATTTATGTAGTATTTCTTAAAAGCATTTATTTGTTATTCTTATTCATTGCTTTTTGTCGATTTCCACAATTGTTCTTTTTTTGCCCAAATGATTAAAACAATGTCAGCAAATTTGGGTTCTTTAACAGGGATACATACATAAACTTATCATAGATTATGAAGTGTGTGGTGTAATTCTACAATGCAATTTAAATGTGTGGCATAGACTTCTTATTTCATGTATTTTTTAATGGGTAAAGTTAACCTAGCTCTATTTTCATGGGAAGTTATAGTTATTCATAACTTCTAACAAGGAATTAGGAGGCCATGACAAAGTTAAATGTCACTGTAGAATTTACTACCTGTTACCTATTTACTACCAGTTTATTACAATAGTCTAAGTTGCTGTACATATAATCATATGATTTTTATATTATAAGCATGTTTTTAAAACACCCACTATAAAAGTTCTAAAATATCTGATACGCAGTATTTATTGATTGAATATTTAACTGATTGAGTGAAAAATTGGGCTAATATTGACAAGGATTTTATTTTATAACATTTATCACAGAGATTCAAGTAAATGTTCCTGCATTTGAACAAGAGGACTCACATACATCACCTTCTTACATCGATCAGGTAGCATAACTTCAGTAATGCATAGTGAACACTTTTTTTTTTCAACCTGTGAGCATTCAGAATTTAAAAGAAAATTTGTGTATGTATTTATTTTTACTACACTACAGTATGCACTACTGTATTTTTAAAAGTCATTCTGCCTACTGTTTAAATATTAGGTCATTATATTTAACAGTGCCTGTTATTGTTATAAATGTGATTATTAGGAATAATGCAGCAATATTATTTTATTGCAAAATCTCTTTATTTTTAGGCTGTGGAGAGAGACCTGAGCTATGCTGCACTTAAATTCCCTGCAAAAAAATCCAAGAGAGTGACACAAAGAGACTCCCACCAAACTGTCATATACTCCTCTGTTAAGGGTTTATAATCATGATGACAATATAATAATAAATACTGATAAATATTTAACATTTTTTCTTTAGGTAAAATGTGTGTACATATTGTTTGACATCTGAATATGTTAAGAATAATTCAATATCAATGAATATCATCACATTTACATGTAATTTTCTCAAGTACTTTAAGTTTGTAATAAGCAAACTAAAAGACAAAATTTAGAGGAGGTATTAAAACAACAATTTTAACAATCATAGAAAATCATCCAACATGGCTTGTGAACTTTGTTCAACAGTTTTTAGAAAAATCTTTTTTTCTGTCCTGCTTGTCCAATAAAACATTTGCAGAAGACTGTGATTTTTGATGTTTGTAATGTAAGTAAATTGAGGTATACAACCAGTGTTGCCAACTTTGTAACCCCGTTAGCAACTCTTTTTTTTAGAGTTTTAGTGTTATTGGAGACTTTTGGAGACTCGGACGTGAAAGCACATTGTTCTGCAGTTACTGTCCTCACGAGCAACGGATGCTGCCGTGAGCCTCTTCCCCATCCCAAAGCACTCACAGGCGGTCAGTCTCACAGTAGCTACAGTCAGAGCAGAGAACACTGTTCCATGCTGGCATGTGATCACATTAGGGAAGCATGTAAAGCTGCTTTCTCAGACTCCACTGCTGCTATGCACAGGACAAAGTGCACGGAAATTATTAATGGTGTTCTGGCACCATACTTTCTTAAAAAGTTGGTTGCAGATGTGGGTGGCCAGAGTTTCCGCCTCCTCCTTGACGAGTCCACAGATGTAAGTGTTTCTAAGTACCTGGAGGTTGTGATAAGGTACTTAAGGGACACCAGACACACAGTAATACAAGACAAGACAAAATGTATTCATGTAATGTGGGTCTAGACAAAGCATTAAAGTCATGCAGTTATTTTGATAAATGATGGCCTATTTCAATGCCAAAAATTAAAAAAAAAAAAACAACAGAAGAAAGTTCATTAGTAGTTTTAAACATATTTAGGGTGTTTTTTACTTACTTTTTGTCTCTCCCACGATGTTATTCCTCTGTTCTACATCGTCAATTACATGCGAATTAGGCAAATTAGGCAATTATGTCATTTAGTGACTTCTAGCGACTTTTAGGACAGCCAATAGCTACTTTCCTTACTGAGGAGTTGGCAACACTGTATACAACCAGCCCCACTGATGGACGGTGCTAAATATTTTAATGGTTTTCCCATCATTCCATGAGAGTGACTTTTACAGGACCAGGAATGCCACAAATAAAAAACAAAAAGTTGACATTCAGAGTGAGAGTTAAAAACACTCTAAACAGCTTCTGGTAAAAATTGTCATGTTTTAAAAAGACAATAACTTAAAAATATACAGATATTTAAGTATAATGACGTACCAGATATCTTAAACATGTCTTAAACCTAAACAGGGTTTTACTAAAAGCAATATTAATAAAACGACTACAGTCCCAGAACTTATTTATGATGTTTATTCTCTAAAAAAAATTAAATTCATAAAATAGTGGCCAACTTAAATTTTCCACATTTTTATCTAAACTCAAGTCTAGTCAAATTTATTTGTATAGCACTTTCTACAATAGACCACGTCTCCAAGCAACTTTACAGAATCCAGCACCAACAGACCAAAAACCCCTGTTGAGCAAGCCGAGGGCAACAGTGGCAAGGACAAACTCCCCTAAAATTACAGGAAGAAACCTTGAGAGAAACCAGACTCAGCAGGGACCCCAATCCTCATTGGGTGGCATGGAGGATAATTTAAATAAATAGGATTTACACAAATCATAGAAACACAAAATTAAATTTAACTCAAAGTTATAACTAGCAAAAATAATAATAATAATAATAATACAAACAATTGGAGTTCTTCATTATTCAGTCTATGATAAAGTCTGCAGTGAGTTCTTGACATTTTTGGTGCAAACATGCCAGGTTCCCATCATATCTAGCATTAAATGATTAATGGTGTTCTAGCACCATATTTTCTTAAAAAGTTGGTTGCAGATGTGGGTGGCCAGAGTTTCCGCCTCCTCCTTGACGAGTCCACAGATGTAAGTGTTTCTAAGTACCTGGAGGTTGTGATAAGGTACTTAAGGGACACCAGACACATAGTAATACAAGACAAGACAAAATGTATTCATGTAATGTGGGTCTAGACAAAGCATTAAAGTCATGAAGTTATTTTGATAAATGATGGCCTATTTCAATGCCAAAAATTAAAAAAACAAAACAACAGAAGAAAGTTAATTAGTAGTTTTAAACATATTTAGGGTGTTTTTTACTTACTTTTTGTCTCTCCCACGATGTTATTCCTCTGTTCTACATCGTCAATTACATGCAAATTAGGCAATTATGTCATTTAGTGACTTCTAGCGACTTTTAGGACAGCCAATAGCTACTTTCCTTACTGAGGAGTTGGCAACACTGTATACAACCAGCCCCACTGATGGACGGTGCTAAATATTTTAATGGTTTTCCCATCATTCCATGAGAGTGACTTTTACAGGACCAGGAATGCCACAAATAAAAAACAAAAAGTTGACATTCAGAGTGAGAGTAAATAACACTCTAAACAGCTTCTGGTAAAAATGGTCATGTTTTAAAAAGACAATAACTTAAAAATATACAGATATTTAAGTATAATGACGTACCAGATATCTTAAACATGTCTTAAACTTAAACAGGGTTTTACTAAAAGCAATATTAATAAAACGACTACAGTCCCAGAACTTATTTATGATGTTTATTCTCTAAAAAAAATTAAATTCATAAAATAGTGGCCAACTTAAATTTTCCACATTTTTATCTAAACTCAAGTCTAGTCAAATTTATTTGTATAGCACTTTCTACAATAGACCACGTCTCCAAGCAACTTTACAGAATCCAGCACCAACAGACCAAAAACCCCTGTTGAGCAAGCCGAGGGCAACAGTGGCAAGGACAAACTCCCCTAAAATTACAGGAAGAAACCTTGAGAGAAACCAGACTCAGCAGGGACCCCCATCCTCCTTGGGTGGCATGGAGGATAATTTGAATAAATAGGATTTACACAAATCATAGAAACACAAAATTAAATTTAACTCAAAGTTATAACTAGCAATAATAATAATAATAATAATACAAACAATTGGAGTTCTTCATTATTCAGTCTATGATAAAGTCTGCAGTGAGTTCTTGACATTTTTGGTGCAAACACGCCAGGTCCCCATCATATCTAGCAGGAGCAGCATTATCGACTTGCAGACTTCAACCCTGGGTGGGTAAACAGGTTTCTGTCAGAACCATCTTGGGGTAAAAAATGAGACTAGTCTAGCATGAGACTCTGACACCCCTAATTATTACAGCATAATTAAAAGGGAGAGCTAGCAGGTAAGAAAGTCATGAAGGCTTTCACTGGATGTCAGCGCCCACCTCACCCACCAACATCAAACCTGAGTGATTGGACAAGAGAGACAGAATGACAGCAACCCAACATCCCTAATCACCACAAGTTTTTTTGACCTAGAACCCCCAAGCTCTGCACTTTTGTTAATAATTGGGGTGGGCTAGGGTCCTAGGGCACAGAACAAAAAAAAAAAAAAAACAGGCACAGCCAGATGCCAACACACCGCATCAGCAAATCTGACAAACATGAGAGCACAAGACTCCCCAGACCCCCAGGACCTGAGCCACACACCCCCTAGTTTGGAAAGACTAATCAAAATTAAAATGTTCTCAATCTAGACTTGAACATTGAGACCAGTGATGGCATAGTTACCTTGAAAAAGTAATGTGATTACTGATTACTGATTACTCCTTTAAAAAGTAACTTAGTTACTTTTAAAATCAAGTAATACATAAAGTAAGCAAGTTAGATTACAAATTACTTTATTAGTTATATAATGCGGAATATTTCAAAGATATTCCTTTGCAATACTTTATCATTTGGCTGCCAACTTGTGTGTACTGATGAGACCCAATTGAATCCCAGAACATGCTAGTGTGAATGCATGGAAAACAAATTAAAATTTTCTTTCAGGAATATGATACAGACTGACCAACACTATTACGCTAAATCAGCATTGAAAATTGACTTTACTTTTAATAGCCTTCTACAATGCTGGAGCTTCTTAAAACGGAAGATTTTCTTTTAAATAGAAGTGTTATTTACCTGCTATTAAATTGTTTTCCAACAAAATCCACCCAATTTGGCGGATAATCACCCAATCTGGCAACACTGGAATGCGCAGAGCCAGCTGGCGCTTTTACTCGTAGCGCGCCACGAATACTACTAAATAGTACTACTTCTGTAATGGTGTTGGTGGTTGACATTTATGTTGAGTGTATTACTGCACTGTTTTGGTGAAGAACTACTCATCTGAGGTGCGCTGCTCCTGCGTGCAGAAATGCTTCCGCAAAAAAATTGCCGGCAAAGCGGTGGGGGGTGGCCGAAGATTACTTTATGGTGGCCATGGCAACCACTGGCCACCCCCTGGCTCTGCCCCTGCCAAGAAGAAAGCAAAAATATCTTTTCACTAAGGAAAATGACAAAAATAGTAACGTACACTAACTTGGATAAGTAACTTTTATCTGATTACTGGATTGGAAATAGTAACGCGTTAGATTACTCGTTACTGAAAAATGTGGTCAGATTAGAGTAACGCGTTACTAAGTAACGCGTTACAGACCATCAGTGATTGAGACTGTGTCTGAATCCCGAACCGAGGCAGGGAGATTATTCCAAATTTGTGGATACTTCTAGGAACTATAAATAACCCTGCACCTTGTGAACATGCTGGGTTCTAGTTCTCAATAAAGACCATACATTTGTTGATTGTACTATTATTTACTTTTTATCACTAATGTAACTTTATTATTCAAGATTTTACTAATCATCAAACTTAACTGAACTAATGTAGTAACCTAAAGTGTTTTTACCCAGTTAGAAGTGGTATTAGAAATATCACCAATTGATATTACCAATCTATAATCTGTAAAGATGGTCTTCACTAAAATTTTAATTCTAATTTAACTGATAATCACAACATTTTAAATTTAATAACTAGATTAGCCTAAGTCTTAATCACCACATCTGAAGGTAAACTATCTGTCTATGGTAGTCCCTCTAAACTAACATCTCAAACTTAACGTAAAATGAAATATCAGAAATATTAATGTAGAAACACAGTTCCAAAAATGTTGATAGTAGGAAAAATATTCTTAAAACAGACAGAAATAATTTGTAAATTATTTTTAAACCCTTGTTCTAACTTGTATTTGTTGATGCAGTGGGAAACATATTACTGACTACAATGTGGCAGCTGCTGAATAAGTTTAAGCCATGTTAAGAGTCGTGTCTTTCTGTGTTGGCATTTTGGGTGGCAGAGTGGGGGCTTCGAGGCGCCGATGATTGATGTGTCAGTTTCTCTTAATTTACAATCACCTAAACCTCTTGCGCATTAGTATGTTCCAGGAGGGAATTTTTTCTAAATATCATGGTTTCTTCCTGTCAGACCTGCCAGCTCCTAAGCTATTTCTCTGAAGCAGTGATACAGAGCTGCTCAGTCTGGTTTTCTGCTGGCATGTATTCTGGCCAGCAAACTGATCTCTTTCTGGGAATTCACCCGATGTTGAGGCACTTGGTTCTCACAACGGAATCACCCTGGGAGAGCAGATTGTCCCAAATGCAGCATCTTTGTTACGTGCGAGGATCCCCTGTCGGTGTTGTTGGGGTGCTGCTCATGCATTGCCAATCCTGTTTTGTTCTTTCCTTTTTGGAGAGCTGGGATTTTACAAAAAAAAAAAAAAAAAAAAGCCAGAGCAGCCTGTCATATTGTGACAACCAGTTCTTACTTCTTCTCAAAGAGATGTTGCTTTGAGACAATGTCTATTGTAAAAAGCGCTATATAAATAAAGTTGACTTCTGCACCATCCCTTTCCTATTCACTTTCTCTGTTGTGTGCTGCAGCTGATTTTGTGACACATTTCTGTTGTTATTTTTGACATCTATGATTGCTTAAATATCTCTCTCGCCCTCGTGGAAGACGGACGCGCTTTTTCCCTCCTCCTGCCTTATCTTCCCTGCTTGGCTTTTCCTGTATTGTCTTGTCTCATCTACTCTGCTCTACAGAGATTTATCTAGCACTGCTCCTCAAAGAACAAATTATGGAATTGGTTAAATGGTCTCTGAATGTTATTGACACCATCTTCTCATCGAGAAGTTCGGGTTCGGGGGAACCCACATGCCCCGACGGAATGCAGTTGGCAGGATACGCGATGGACTCATGGGGGAAGTGGGGAGTCGTGTGCCTGGCACCTCTTTCGTTGGCGGACGCAGAGGATGTCTACATATTCGGAACTTTGATTGTGGGGTTTCCGCTGATTGGATTAGGCGTTATCCTGCTGTATCGGGAAATTAAAAGAGTTGGGTCAGTTGTCAAACGTCCCCAGAAACTGCCCAATTTGATTGATATGGTGGGCAGAGCCGTTGGAACTCAGACTGCGCATATTAATCGCACTATGGAATCGATCATGGAGAAACTAACGGATTTGCGAAATGAGTCGAATCAGAGACGGATTAATTCAGAGAGTCTGTGATAAAATTTTACAGTGCTCAGACAAAACAATAGTCATTTCTTCTCTTGGCTCCCCTGTTATCAGCAACGGCCTAGCTGATAAGGAATTCCTCCGGAGGATTTGCTGCTACGTACCTACCCCGCATCCACTGACTGTTTTTTATTCTGGGCAGTAAGCGTTGTATACTGCCATGTTTTCGCGAACTTTGTAATACATGACATTAATAAACAAACTCGGCTTGCCGTCCTTAATCAGAACATCAGCACTCAAATCCAGTTTATTGACCAAGCCTTGGCTTTAACCTACAATCTGTTTGTGTGCAACTTGATTCACAGCTGCCAAGAGAGTGATCTTAACTAAGGATAAATAGTGAATGTAAAAACAGAGATATATGAATGTCGTGTTTCTAATAGGAAGAGTGAAGTAATAGTGCATGCAGTTTTTATTTATTTGACATTAAGGATCCATTAAGGATTGGTTTTAGATTGTCCTGACTAGCATTTAAGAATAATCCTGAGTCAGATATTTTTACTAAAATATTTATATTTACATATTTACTAAAAAAGTTATATAAATAATAATTAAATATTTATATATGTTTTAATACAGTAAAAGCTGACATGGTTAAAAAAGATGTGCTGTTACACCATACATAAAAATAATAATAAATGTGTTCCCATCAGTGGCTCAGTAGATTTTGATGGTAAGATTGATGGTCTCTGTTAAACCACTCCAGTCATTTTTTAAACTAAAGCAAAAAAGTACAAATTTACTATTAACATTAAACACTACAGAAAGGGCAGAGAATTGGGCCAAATGAAAAAAAAATAAACACTACTGTCAAAGCTTGTATTTGAAATCTGAGCAGCCAATGAGGTTCAGCCAACATCAAACAAGTCACCCTTAAAAAGACGCCCAAAAGTATCACTCTCACTTTTCTTACAAGCAATGTGTAAGAGAGTCCTTAATGAAAAGGGTCTTCAGAAATGATCAAACTAATTCTCATGTGTATTGTTTCTCTAGGAACAGGTAAGTGATATTACATTCATAATTGCAATAATGTAATGTAAATGTATTTAAAAGAGACATTACTCTCACTGTGCTTTTTTCCACAGGTTTTGTGACTAGTGTCTCTGTAATTCAATCTGAAAAGCTGCAGACATTTGTACCAGGTCAGACAGTTACTTTATCTTGCAATATTTTCAGATTTAATGAGAATAATTTCTACTGGTTCAGACAGTCTCTCGGAGAAGGACCATTGTGCATTGTCAACCTTTATGCTGGTAAAAGACCTCAATATTGTAAAAACTTTGAACATGAGAACAGCAGAATTACACCAGAAAAGAATGGAAATCTATTTACTTTAACAATAAAAGAATTGAAGCCAAACGACATGGGAATTTATTACTGTGCTATTTGGAGCTATAACGTCAAATTTGGAAACGGAGTCTTTCTCAGATATGAAGGTTGGTTAACATCTGTCAGTATTATTTGCAGTAGTTTTTTTTATGATTTTTGTTAAATTATATTTGATCTGTATCCCTAGAATCAGATTTGAAGCATCATCATTACATTAAAGAAGTTGTATCTCAGGACCAGACACAGGACAGTCAATTAAAAGAGTCGCTTCATCCAGGAGACAATGTGACTCTGCAGTGTACAATAGTCGCTAAGAGCTGTGCAGGAGAACACAGTGTGTTCTGGATCAGACATGGTTCAGGAGAATCTCATCCAGGAATCATTTACACTGATGGAGACAGCAGTGGTCAGTGTAAGAACAGATCTGATGCTGGATCTTCTACACAGAGCTGTATCTACAGTCTCCCCAAGAGGAACCTCAGCACCTCTGATGTTGGAACTTACTACTGTGCTGTAGCTACTTGTGGGAAAATTCTGTTTGGTAACAGCACTACACTTGAATTAACAGGTAAGCAGAAAAATGGATGAGATTCAGATTTGTAAAATATACATAATGTTCTTGTTGCTTACTGCAGTTAAGCAGCTATATTTGAATTTTAGGAAATTATGAACTTGTTAAAATGCAACAAACCATCCTCGGATTGGCAGTATCAACTGGCATGTGTTTTATTATAATTGCTGTTCTATTGTGCTCATTGGCAAAGAAAAGAAACATGTGCACATCTGGTAAGTCTATATCTGTTTTAAGTGTCCATCCTTCCATACATCTATAGCAGGAATATTACTGAATACTGAAACATGGAGCTAAAGTATACAGTATAATACAATATAATATATTTACAGTACAGTATAATTATATTTGCATAATTTATTGGGTTGTTAAATTAAATTAACCATTCATTTATAATTGACATTTTTATTACATTTTTATTATTTTTATTTTATTTTTATTAATCACCGAAAATATGTTTTAAATGAAAATATGAAAATAAATGAAAAATCAAATAATAAATCCTTTATTCAAAAAAAGTATTTAGAATCTTTGCTGTGGCACTTCAGATTGTGGTCAGGTAAATCCTGTTTTCTTTAATTATTTTAAATGCGTTTAGAACCCAACCAGAGTTAGTTTGAAATCTGTTTAGAATGCTAAGCCAACATTAAGCCAGAACCTCAGTGTCCCTGTGATGTGATTATAGCTTTCTACATAAGACATACACCGATCAGTCATAACATTAAAACCACCTCCTTGTTTCTACACTCACTGTCCATGTTATCAGCTCCACTTACCATATAGAAGCACTTTGTAGTTCTACAATTACTGACTGTAAGGCAAGGCAAGGCACCTTTCATACACAGTGGCAATTCAAAGTGCTTTACATAAGGAAAAAAATAATTAAAAGCATTAAAACATTCCTGAGATCTAGAACCTCAGAAAGACTTCTTGCAAACATTTAGTTACAATTAAGACAACATGAAATTCAAACAAGAGAGATAAAAAATTAAGAACATGAAAACTAAAAGAAAATATAGTAAAATATACACTACAATTTAGAAGAGCATGAAAAACTAAAAGAAATATGGTAAAATGAGGGTAATAGCAAAAATTTCAAGCTCAATCATAGGCACAAAAAAAAAGAAAAGTTTTTAACCTGGATTTAAACATTTCTACATTTAAGGAACATCTAATATCTCCTGGCAGTCTGTTCCAGTTATATGCAGCCCAACAGCTAAATGCTGCTTCACCGTGTTTAGTTTGGACTCTGGGCTCAACTAGCTGACCTGAGTCCATGGATCTAAGAGATCTACTGGGTTTATATTCTCTAAACATTTCTGAGATGTATTCTGGGCCTAACCCATTCAGTGATTTATAGACCAGTAGCATCACTTTAAACTCTATTCTGTAACTAACCGGAAGCCAGTGTAGAGATTTTAGAACTGGAGTGATGTGCTCAGTTCTCTTCGTCTTAGTTAAAACTCTAGCAGCAGCGTTCTGAATGAGCTGTAACTGTTTAATGGTCTTTTTGGGAAGTCCAGTTAAGAGACCATTACAATAGTCCACCCTACTGGAGATAAAAGCATGGATCAGCTTCTCTAGGTCTTGTTGGCACACTAGACCCTTGATTTTGGCTATATTTCTAAGATGGTAGAAGGCTGTTTTGGTGTCTATTAGAACGCCAAGATTTCGGACTTGGTCTTTGGTTTTTAGAGCCTGGGAACTGAGGTGTTCACTGACACTGGTCCTCTTTTCTTTGCTGCCAAACACAACAATCTCCGTTTTGTCCTTATTTAACTGTAAAAAATTCTGGCTCATCCAGTTATTGATGTCCTCCAGACACTGACACAGTGAATCTATTGGGCTGTAATCATCTGGTGAGAGAGCCAGATATATCTGTGTGTCATCTGCATAACTATGGTAATCAATGTTGTTAGCCTGTAGCATTTGGCCTAATGGCAGCATATAAAGATTGAACAGAAGAGGTCCGAGAACTGATCCCTGGGGGATTCCACATGTCATAGCCACCCTGTCAGATTCACAGCTGCCAGTAGTGACGAAGTAACTCCGGTCTTCTAAATAAGACCTGAACCAATTAAGGACTGTTCCGGAAAGTCCAACCCAGTTTTCCAACCCATCCAGCAGTATTCTATGATCTACAGTGTCAAAGGCTGCACTAAGATCCAGTAAAACCAGAACCGATGTTTTACCCGAGTCAGTATTCAGCCGTAGATCATTTAACACTTTTATGAGAGCCGTTTCAGTGCTGTGGTGAGCTCGAAAGCCTGACTGAAATTTGTCAAAATAACCACTGGAATTCAAAAAACTGCTGACTTGATTGTAAACAACTTTCTCAATGATTTTAGCTATGAAAGGAAGATTTGAGACCGGCCTGTAGTTGTTTAACACAGACGCATCCAGAGTTCTCTTTTTTAGGAGTGGCTTAATGGCAGCTGTTTTCAGTGACTTTGGGAAAACGCCTGATTCTAGTGAGCCATTAACTATTTGTTGCAAATCAGTTTTAAAAATAGTTTAAAAAAATTTAGATGGCAGTATGTCGAGACAACATGTCGATGATTTAAGATGCTGAACTGTTTTCTCAAACATAAAAGTCATGTTATTTTTAGGTGTCTGTAGGGGCAGCATGGTTTCATCGTTTGACTGAGTGGCGTTGAAGGTCAGTCTAATAGTTTTGATTTTTTCACAGAAGAAATTAGCAAATTCATTAAATTTCTCTGTGGACAGAAGTTCTGGCGTGATCCGTTTTGGAGGATTTGTAAGCTTGTCGACCACGTTGAATAGAGTGCGGGTGTTGTTGATGTTCCTGTTAATGATCTTAGAGAAGTGCAGCTGTCTAGCCCTGCATAACTCAGAGTTAAAACTACAAAGGCTTTGCTTATAGAGCTCATAGTGGATTTGAAGTTTAGTTTTCCTCCACTTACGTTCAGCTCTCCTGCATTCTCTTTTCAGAGCTATTACCATCATTGTGTTACGCCATGGTGCTTTCTGTTTGCTCAACGTTTTCATGACTTTTACCGGGGCAACCACATCCATGACAGTCAATATTTTCACGTTAAAGTTATCCAGGAGTTCATCAACTAACTCTGCAATTAAAGTTGGTGATATAGCTATGGCCTCCATAAACTGAGAACTAGTACTTTCATTTATGTACCTTTTCTTAACAGAAACAGAGCTAGTTTGAGCATCTGGAGTGATCAGCATTTCAAAGAAGACACAAAAATGATCAGAGAGGGCCAAGTCCTTGACCATAACAGAAGAAATGTTAAGACCTTTAGAAATAACTAGATCCAGAGTGTGCCCTCGAGTATGTGTAGGCCCTTTCACATGTTGCAATAGACCAAACGTGTCAAAAAGTCAAAAAAGTTATTTGGTGTTATTGTCCTTGTTATTATCTAAGTGGATGTTAAAATCCCCAGTTATGATGAAAAAGCTGTACTCAGTGGAGATAACTGACAGTAGTTCAGCAAGTTCATCTATAAAATGTGCAGAGTATCTTGGAGGTTTATAAATGGTTAAAAATAAAATTTTGGGAGTACCCTTCAAAATAAAACAGAGGTATTCAAAAGACATAAAATTGCCAAGTACAGACTCTTTGCACTGGAATACATCTTTAAATAAGGCAGCTACTCCTCCACCTTTCTTACCACTTCGACACACATTCATAGAACTAAAGTTTGCTGGTGCTGTTTCATTAAGAACAGTAGCACTGCTGCCTTCTGCTAACCATGTTTCAGTTAGAAACAGAAAATCTAAACCGTAGGATAGAATTATGTCATTCACTAAAAATGATTTGTTGGCTAGAGATCTAACATTAAGCAGAGCTAGCTTTAAAGGAACCACAGGAGCCCCTGGGGCAGCCCGAGGTTGTCGTGGTACAGGTAAGAGGTTAGACTGGTTGACTTGATATGCTGAATGCGTTCTATTCTTTCTATTTCTAATCAACACAGGAATAGAAAACATTTCAGGCATACTGGGTCCAAGCTTACTCTTCAAACTGTTGTCAGTATCATATCTGCTATAGCAAGGACCCTGAACACATCACAACGTGTTATCATTGTTTTGTATTCTGAAGCCGCTATCAGTAGCACTCGCTGAACATTCTGAACTCTGTACAGCCAGAGTAGATGAAGTACAAGGCTGCTGCTGACGGTGCTGAAGTGGCCTCAGAGAACGGGGAGGGGGCTGTGGACAGGGGGGAAGGGGTGCCCTGCGCTTTTTGGGTGAAACCTGTGGACTGGCTGAGATGGAGTGTGAGAATTTAATCCCAACACACACTAGTTTCTCCATTTTCTCTGTGAAATCCATATGTGGAAGTGATGTTGTTGAGAGAGATAAATTGGAGGATGACTGTGATGTCTCTGCTGTTGACTGCTGTGTCACTGCCTGATGATGAAGGTCATAATAGCTTTCGTCAAGAGTCAGAAACTCAGCCTGAGCTGTGTTCTCCAGTGATGGGGATTGTATGTTTGATGGTCCTTCATGGTTGAAAGCAAGTGAGGGAGGCTGAGGATGCACGTATTGTGTCGAGTCAGTCCAAGAAGCAGATGGGTGGCGAAGAGCAAAATGGAGGTTGTCCTTTAGTACCTTCACTCCAGTCTTGCTGAGGTGGGTGCCATCTGGGTAAAAAAATTCTCTGCGTCCCCAGAATAAATTAAAATTGTCAATATAATCCATACCTTTCAAACTGCAGGTTCTGCTTAGCCACGTGTTGAGGTTGAGTAGCCGTGAAAACATATTAGATCCTCGAGCTGGGAGAGGCCCACTGATGAACTTCTGAGCAGTCAGCTTCTCAAGTGCATTAAACAGTTCAGTGAAGTTGTTCTTTAAGATTTCTGACTCCTCTCTGCGAATGTCATTTCTGCCCACGTGCAGAATAATTTGGTCGATCACTCCATGCTGGGAGAGGATGTTGGGAAGTTCCTCATTTAATTCCGAGACAGTCACATTCGAGAGACAGCATGTTAGCATTGATCTGCTGCCTATATTCTTGATGGCAGTCACCGACGATCAGAGTTTTTGGAGCGTTCTCTGCGTCAGGCAAGGGCCTCTGCTTAATCAGCCTCGTGTTTTGAGTCCCCTTTTATAGTCAGCTTCGCTGGTTTTGTTTCGTTACCATTACCACTGGGGATTCAGCAAAGGGATCGTTTTTTGTTGCAACCCTGCTATTTTCCCATGGGGTGCAATTGTGCTAGCTTTTGGAATAGTTTTAGCTTTCCGAGCCCATGATGAACAGTCTGGCGTGGAAGAAATTAAGACAGCCACCTGCTGCTTTTGTGCTTTTGGTTTTGCTCCAAGTTTTTGCCACCGACTTATTCTCTCACATGGTTCGTTTCTGTTCCCCTGTTTTGATTGAATTCTGTCAAGCTTCGGGAAGTCTGTTAAGCTGTCTAGCCTTAGCTTAGCTGGTTGTTCTGTGTTAGATTTTGACTCACCCTCGAGTGATCTGGAACCATTTCTCCTGTCCGTTCCAGGTAGGATTGTGAGCATATTTGTCTCCAGCACAGCGATTTTCTGTAGAAGTCTGTAGCAGTTGGAGCAGCACGAAGAACCCGCTGTAGTGATAGGAGCCATGGTAGTCCTGATAACTGTGCCCGAGTTCAGTCTGACGGCTAGTGGAAAACTCCGTTAACTAATTGTCTAGTTTAATGTAGTTCTGTAATTCTGTGCCTTTCCAGCCGATCTGTTGTCGGTGTCTGCTGATTGAGCTCTATATTTTAGAAATAAAAGATAAAAAATAACTAAAATAGCTAAAAACTAAAAGCAAGCGGAGAGCAGACAGAAAGCGTGCAGCCAGAGCGAGCGTCAAGGATAAAGAAGCCTGAAGACCCAAACAGAAGACATAATGTATCTTTAACTCCTCTAAAACAAAGAGTAACTGGAACCAAGGATAAAGCAGGTGGTCATAGAACTATTTGGTACTAAAACCAAGTAGCATTAACAAGGATCACAATCAGATTTAAATATATAATGCTTGGTGAAGTTGGACGGACTACCAGGGTTGAAAACTTAAATGACAGTTCCTTCCGTTTCTTAACATGAGTCGTTGAACGTCAAGTTGTGACTGTTTGTACCCACATGACCAACCAGGCTATGCTGCCTCAAAACCAACCAATGCAATCTGCTCATTTTCCATCACAAGTCATTAATACACTAGGTTGTTTCAATCAAAACTTAAAGTAACTATTATAACCATGTAGACTATAATTAAATGCAACACTAGTGTGGCAGCTATTTTTCAAGTATTAGATTAAAAATACTCCAGTTTGGTATTTTAAGATCAGATAAAATACTCGATCTTTCAACCAACTCTCTAAACGAACTCATATGATTCAGTGAATACCACTAATGACTACATGTCACAGGAGTCTGCGTAGGGTCACATAATTTCATGGCATCTCCAGCCACCAACCAGGACGCTCTCATGCATTTTATGACACCACAGTTCTAATCACGCACCTGTGTCATATTATTTTGTTTGCCCGGTTTTATATATACTCTTGTTTGTATGCAGTTAATTGCAAAGTATTGCCATTTCCTTATGGGTATCGAACAATATGTTCATTTGTTAGCAAACGGTGACTTACAGGACCAATATTATAGTGAAATTACAGGTCCAATATTTTTGGACCTTGTTTGCGGTATTGCCCTTTTTCTACTCAATAGTGTGTTTGGATTTTTTACATTCTGGCTTGTACTGTTTGGATTTTCCTTTACTGTACTCTTTGCTTACTTTTATTAACTACTAATCTGATTCCACAAGTGCTTGGTTTTCTGCATGCTTCATGACAATGGACACTGTTTTGCCTTTAACAGACTTCTGACATGTCTCTGCATTTAGCTGCAGCACTGCTTGGGCAGGACTTCAGGCTAAAGCAGTGATACTGTCGAGCTTGTGTCCACTAAGGCCTTTACCTGTCTGTTCTAGACCACACAGATCAACTATTTTTTATGTCATATGTACAGTGTATCACAAAAGTGAGTACACCCCTCACATTTCTGCAAATATTTTATTATATCTTTTCATGGGACAACACTATAGACATGAAACTTGGATATAACTTAGAGTAGTCAGTGTACAGCTTGTATAGCAGTGTAGATTTACTGTCTTCTGAAAATAACTCAACACACAGCCATTAATGTCTAAATAGCTGGCAACATAAGTGAGTACACCCCACAGTGAACATGTCCAAATTGTGCCCAAATGTGTCGTTGTCCCTCCCTGGTGTCATGTGTCAAGGTCCCAGGTGTAAATGGGGAGCAGGGCTGTTAAATTTGGTGTTTTGGGTACAATTCTCTCATACTGGCCACTGGATATTCAACATGGCACCTCATGGCAAAGAACTCTCTGAGGATGTGAGAAATAGAATTGCTGCTCTCCACAAAGATGGCCTGGGCTATAAGAAGATTGCTAACACCCTGAAATTGAGCTACAGCATGGTGGCCAAGGTCAAACAGCGGTTTTCCAGGACAGGTTCCACTCGGAACAGGCTTCGCCAGGGTCGACCAAAGAAGTTGAGTCCACGTGTTCGGCGTCATATCCAGAGGTTGGCTTTAAAAAATAGACACATGAGTGCTGCCAGCATTGCTGCAGAGGTTGAAGACGTGGGAGGTCAGCCTGTCAGTGCTCAGACCATACGCCGCACACTGCATCAACTCGGTCTGCATGGTCGTCATCCCAGAAGGAAGCTGACGCACAAGAAAGCCCGCAAACAGTTTGCTGAAGACAAGCAGTCCAAGAACATGGATTACTGGAATGCCCTGTGGTCTGACGAGACCAAGATAAACTTGTTTGGCTCAGATGGTGTCCAGCATGTGTGGCGGCGCCCTGGTGAGAAGCACCAAGACAACTGTATCTTGCCTACAGTCAAGCATGGTGGTGGTAGCATCATGGTCTTGGGCTGCATGAGTGTTACTGGCACTGGGGAGCTGCGGTTCATTGAGGGAAACATGAATTCCAACATGTACTGTGACATTCTGAAACAGAGCATGATCCCCACCCTTCGAAAACTGGGCCTCATGGCAGTTTTCCAACAGGATAACGACCCCAAACACAACCTCCAAGATGACAACTGCCTTGCTGAGGAAGCTGAAGGTAAAGGTGATGGACTAAACCCAATTGAGCACCTGTGGCGCATCCTCAAGTGGAAGGTGGAGGAGTTCAAGGTGTCTAACATCCATCAGCTCCGTGATGTCATCATAGAGGAGTGGAAGAGGATTCCAGTAGCAACCTGTGCAGCTCTGGTGAATTCCATGCCCAGGAGGGTTAAGGCAGTGCTGGCTAATAATGGTGGTCACACAAAATATTGACACTTTGGGCACAATTTGGACATGTTCACTGTGGGGTGTACTCACTTA
This sequence comes from Trichomycterus rosablanca, assembly GCF_030014385.1. Lineage (NCBI taxonomy): Eukaryota > Metazoa > Chordata > Actinopteri > Siluriformes > Trichomycteridae > Trichomycterus > Trichomycterus rosablanca. The sequence goes on along the minus strand of NC_085991.1, from coordinate 25,085,370 downwards.
TGTTGCCAGCCATTTAGACATTAATGGCTGTGTGTTGAGTTATTTTCAGAAGACAGTAAATCTACACTGCTATACAAGTTGTACACTGACTACTCTAAGTTATATCCCAGTTTTATTTCTATAGTGTTGTCCCATGAAAAGATATAATAAAATATTTGCAGAAATGTGAGGGGTGTACTCACTTTTGTGATACACTGTATATATGTTTGTATGAATATTCCTAAAATGCAAATATTGTGTAGACCACACATACAGTCAAGCCGGAAAGTCTGCACACCCTTTTCACCTTCTCCATGTTTTATTGCATTACAGACTTATTCTATAATAGATTGAGTTCATTTTTTGTCACAAAATTCTACACAAAGTAGCCCACAATGACAAAGTGAAAGCAGGTTTTTAGACATTTTTGCTCATTTATTAAAAAATGTAGTCCACCTGTGCTAAAATCAATTGATTAGACATGATTGGGGATTGCCAACACCTGCCGTTATAAGGTCCCACAGTTGACCGTGGGTATCAGAGCAAACTCCAAACCATGGGGTCAAAGGAATTATCTGCAGACCTCAGAAACAGGATTGTGTCAAGGCACAGATCTGGAGAAGGGTACAGAAAAATTGCTGCAGCTTTACAGGTCCCAAAGAGCACAGTGGCCACCATCATTCGTAAATAAAAGAAGTTTGGAAAAACCAAAAATCATCCTAGACCTGGCCAAACGGCCAAACTGAGCGATCGGGGAAGACGGGCCTTGGCCAGGGAGGTGAGCAGGAACCCGAGAGTCACACTGACAGAGCTCCAGCGTATCCTTGTGGAGATGGGAGAATCTATCAGAAAATCAACCATCCAGGCAGCACTTCACAAATCACGCCTTTATGGTAGAGTGGCCAGACGGAACCCCCTCCTCAGTAAAAGACACATGACAGCCCACTTGAGTTTGCCAAAAGGCACCTAGAGGACTTTCAAACCATGAGAAACAAGATTATCTGGTTTGAACAAACCAAAATTAAACATTCTGGCCTAAATACCAAGCGTTACGCCTGGAGGAAACCAGGCACCGCTCATCACCTGGCTAATGACATCCCTACAGTGAAGCATGCCGATGGCAGCATCACGATGTGGGGATGTTTTTCAGCAGCAAGACCAGGGTGACTAGTCCTAATAGAGGGAAAGATGAATGCAGCTAAGTACACAGAGATCCTTGAAGAAAACCTGCTCCAGAGCGCTCTGGACCTCAGACTGAGGTGAAGGTTTATCTTCCAACATGACAACAAACCGAAGCACAAATCCAAGAGAACAAAGGAGTGGCTTCGGAGAAAGTCTGTGAATGTCCTTGAGCCCAGACCTGAAGCCAATCAAACATCTGTGGAAGGAGCTGAAAATGGCTGTGTACCAACACTATCCATTCAACCTGATGGACCAAGCTTGTAGCTTCTTTCCCAAGAAATGTGTTGGAGGATGGATTGTGGAAAGAAAAAATCCTTTGATTACTGAGAGTCAGTGTTTTGCTTGCCCAAATAAGAGTAATTTAAATTAACAGGGAAAGATAGATGCTTTCAGGGATTCAATGATAAGACCCAAGTTTATGGTTCATATATTTTATTAACCAGCAAGCAATGTATAATATAATGCAGCAAATAATGTAATATGAATAGCAATGATGATATTGCAGTGATCAGAAGCTAATAAGATAATAGATAATTAGTAAGTTATGTACAGAAACAGCTTCACCAAACAGCCATGACTTCCTCCCACCCTGTGCATGTTTGACAGAGGAAGTCCAGTATGGTCCTCGGAGTTCAGCTGATGGAGGAAACCCTGGGCATGAGAGCTCTTTTCGTCCGCAGGTAAACTTCCGAACTCCGAAACTATGTTCCCTCACTCTTAAGTGTTTATGTCTGTGCTATTTGTTTTTGCACGAGAAAGGCATTTGCCACTGGCCAGGCTCCAAAACCCCCCTCGCTCAATGAGTTAACAGTCAATAAGAAAGAAGCTGACACCTCAAACATCTGCACCTCAGTGCCCCTCTGCTGGCCATATTTGGAGGACAACCCCCTGAAGGAACAGCTCTTAAAATTCCAAAATCCAAATAAATTTCTGTAAAAATTCTGTAGATAATTCTTCATTCACAGTGCTTGCGTATTGCACTAGTAGCATTCCATCCCAGACAGGTGGAAAGGGGGAGCAGGTGGGATGGGGACAGGGTTGTTTTCTGCAGGCTGTGGGGGAAAATGAAGACAGGGACACATGTACTTGTCAAGTGACAGTGACATTATTTGTGCCCCCAGCTGCTAGTCAAACTAAAATGCACAGATAGACATGAATCTGTATGTGGACCGGCTCTTGGTTGGCTGCCTAAACATTACAAAGTGATAAGCAAAACATGGTTAATTTATTGCTAAAGTCAATCCTTGGTTTATGTATTGCTACTTACTAGGATTTTCTCCAGTGGCTTTTGGTGAAATGGAACTTAATATCAGCAGAGTCTTAAAAATAGCATTTGTCCTTATACAGTTATGACAAATGAGATGCTTTTTTTTAAATGTGAGTTGGATGCATAGCTTTTCTGTTGTGTAGAAAAATGAATGTCTTTATTGTAAATTCTTTTATTACCATAATTGTAATGAAGAATAAAAGATGGATTTTTCTAAGCAACTTGGTAAATAAAGTCAAATTTGCCAGCATTATACTGGGGTAATCCAAGATCATAAAACAAAAACATGAACTAATAACATGAACTAACTAATGACATGAACTAATGACAGTACCAGTTAATCAACATGAGAACTTAAAAAAACCCTAGAAATACATAATACTAGGCTCATATACAGATAAAAAAAAATAAAGCATAGGCACAAACTAGTTAAGGGGAAAAATATATATGAGGAATATATTGTGTTTACAAGGCTGATATTTAGATGAAAGGTGCATCTGAAATGAATAAGATAAAATGACACAAAGGTCAATTACATTCACAAAGTGCAAGAATACAAAGAAAAAAAGTAAGCTAATTAAAACCGATAAAAACACAATAACTGAAGAATGCAGAATAAATAAAAAGCAGTATTTATTATTTCACTGCCGTATGAACCAAAGAGATTTAATATTTTGTCCGGTCAACCTTATTTAATTTGTTAAAATGCATCCATTCCTGTGTTTCAGGCCTGTAACACATCCCAAAAAAGCTGAATACCTGTGATCACTGATCCCTCAGGAGGCACTGCATCAAGAATCATTATTCATCAATAGCTGTTGTAACTACTTTGTCAAACATTTGTCAAGCACTACAATACAGAGTTACATGTACAAATGCTACTTAAACTTTACTGTGCAAAAAAAGAAGGAGGAAACCAGGCACCGCTCATCACCTGGCTAATGCCATCCCTACAGTGAAGCATGCCGATGGCAGCATCATGATGTGGGGATGGTTTTTTTTCAGCAGCAAGACCAGGGTGACTAGTGCTGATAGAGGGAAAGATAAATGCAGCTAAGTACACAGAGATCCTTAAAGAAAATCTGCTCCAGAGCGCTCTGTACCTCAGACTGAGGCGAAGGTTTACCTTCCAACATGACAACAACTCGAAGCACAAAGCCAAGAGAACAAAGGAGTGGCTTCGGAGATGGAATGGCATCATTACAAAGTGGTAAATACTTTTGGCTATACTGTGTATATCAGATAAACTTTCACAACATTTCGATATGAACAGTTAAATGACTTAAATATCAGATTAAATCATACAAAACAGATCTAAAATTATTACATGCAAAACAATGTGATCAGTTTTTAATTTGCAGCGCACTTAACACGTGCATACACCACTTCATTCTCTCCTTGTTTGTTCTTCCTTTTGGAGAAAGTAACTGTAGAATAGTTCACCATTTCTGGATTGTCCTCCTATAACAGTCAGTTAAATATTGAAATGTACATAAATATTTCAACATGCATATTATATCTGTGATATAAAAATAGATAAATAAACTAACAGCTTAGTAACTAATAACTATAGTGGTGCTTCACATTTACACTTTTATCTTCAGAGAAAATTCTATTAAAATATCACTTCTATTAAAAGGAAAAATGTATTTCTCTGAAGATAACCAAACATTGATTTCAAATTGTTTCGTAATCACTACTTAGGTCATGTTCCTTGATTCATGTTGCATAGTTCAATATGAAGGAAGCCCGGTGGCACAATGGTACTACCACGTCTGCATACACACGATTGGCTTTGTCTGCGGTGTGTTACTGCAGGATGGTCTGATGTAAATTGTACGGCAACTACATACAATATAGGATGTCCACTTCTGTACAATACTTCTCATTTGGTATCAGAATCTCAGTTGGTCTAGAACTAAATCAAATATAATTTGATATAAATAGATTTATGTCTTTATAAAAAATATACCAACTTCAAAAATATACCAAGCTCAATGTAAGCTCACAAAAAACTCAAATTTAAATGTTAAAAAGTACTGTGGACACAAACTTACAAACTTAATAATGTTGCTAATAATATTGAAATAATCATTAATTTTACCTCTTCATGTTGAAGATCAGCTTGGGCATCAGCATCTGTAAGACAACAGTGAAACAAATATGTTGTATTGCTCCAACTATTGTAATTGTTATTAGTAAAATTGTAAAACCCATGAGCTTTGTGTTTACCTCTTTTCTGGGTGCTTTTTTGTTTCAGCTTAATTGAGAACAATATCACTGGAATCAGGACAATAATACACAGGATGCTACCCAAAACCAGTGTCAATATAAAAAAGACGCCACCATCACAGTCTCGGGATGTCAGATTTTCTTCATCATCTATTCAAAGTTAGATTATGAATAAAATGTTAAACCCTGATGTTAATTCCATGTCAACAATAAACATCTAAATACAATTGTGTGTGTTCCATGTTCAGTGTTTTTCATGAATGATTTTTTTTCCTTCAAGGCAAAATATCAAGGCTCTCATCATTGAAAATGAACATACTAATACTTTGCAAACATGAAGAAGTCCTTATAAAAAATTCGCTTTTGAGAATTTATGCAAATTGAACCTGCACTAACTCTTACACTAAAAAGCAGAAAATCTGTTACAATGATGACAGATATACAAAACTTGATGGAAAAAGAAGCAGATACTCTTACAATACTGAAATACATTAGCCAACATTTCAGCAAAAGAATAGAAAAGTAATTTCTGAATATTTTATATAAAATGAGAGGAAACTGTTTTGTACGTCATGCAGCATCATTGTAATAAACCTACTGACTTAAAACAAGAGAATTAAAGATAAATTTTAAAAACGATGTTCAGGTGGCACAAATGAAATTTTTACCTTCATGATTTTTTTCACATCACACATTTTATATGAAAAACACAACTAGTCATGTGTGAAAATTTATTTGCTCTTTAGATTACTTGAAAATGTAAGTATGTTCATCATTGGGGCACAGAATAAAAAATCACATGTCCTCAATAAACAAAGTATTTTACTTTAACCCATCATATTAATAAAATGATCAATTATATCAACAACAATACATAAGAATAAAATTAAAAGTAAATAATTAAACACTGTTACCTTTAATGTCTAACCTTGTTGAATTGTAAAAGATCATGCGATTCCAGCGTATAACTCCACAATGATAAAGGGCTGCATCAGTTTTAGCCACTTTCACAATTTTCAGGGTTGAAGTTGTTTCACTCCTGGTGATATTAAAATCTTTTTCTTGAAATGTATTAAAATAAATTATTCGGCCAGTACCATAAAGGCTTGTTGCAATACAAACTGGTGATGAGTTGTGAAGTTGTTTAAACCAGGAAAGAAATTTGTCTTTTTTTGAAAAGTTTGAACAGTGAAAAACTGCACTTTCTCCAGCACTGACTGTCAGTTCGTGGCTCTGTGTCCACTGGGCAGAACCTAAACCTGAAATTCATTAAAAAAAAACAAGTGGTAGAAGAAATTAAAAATTTGCTTTTTACTAATATTTAATGTTTATTAGTAAAGCTCTATGTTTAGTTGTATAGTATACTCAAATGTGTAATTTATAGCTCTAAATATTAAAGCACCATAATGTTTATTATACATGTTTTTAAATAGTTATGTACTAACATAGCTGTTCCTGTTGTAATTTATCACAGTGGAAACAAAACAAATATACTTACATAATATACTGAGCACAAGTGTGGGTGAGAAGTAGAGCATCATTTCTGAGATGTAGTTGGCGGTCTTCTGCATAAGGGAATAATCAAACTGCTTCATTATTTACTTGTAAGAGGTGTGGCTTTTAGAGTACTAGACATAACTAGTACATACACTAGACATACTAGGCAAATAGACTTTTTTGTTGTTTGTTTTTACAAACAGCCTATTAACACAATTGTACTATATTAACTTTAAATGGGAAGTGAATAATGTATGGGCTATAAATTAATTTACATTAAAGAACAACCAGAGTGATTATTAGAGTTGTTTATTAAAATAAAATAAAATTCATGTAATGGAGTCATTTACAAAGGAATGAAAAGGAGTGTTTTAGAAACTTAGATAAGACTGAGGTTGTTTTGGAGTAGAAGTAGGAGCGAAGTTGAAGTTAACTTGTTTAGAATTGATGAAAGGGAAGGCTAACCACACCTGATTGACATAAAAGGCTGTGTCCAAAACGTGTCACTGTATAAAAGTTGTAATGATCACTGCAGTGATTTGGGTCCTTGAGGGTTGGAACTGTTGTCATATGATGGTTGAACAGACATTGTGGATATTTTGGTGATGGAGAATAGGCGAAATGTCTGATTTCTGTATTAAGTTGATCTATGTCTCTAATGAGGAGAGGACAGTGAGTTGTGTACAAATGTGTACAAAGGACATGGTTGGTTGTGTCCAAAAGGTCAACAGTGAATGATTGTTTGTTGGCAGCTCCAACGAAGAAGCAATGTAAAAATGACACAGTGAAACTATTATGTCACCTAGCAAAGATAAAGACAGCCTTTTAAAATTACAATTAGTAAAACATGAAGTTAAATTCCTAGGTTAACTGATCTCTGTCGAAGGTAAAAGTTTAGAAAATGGCAGAATAGAAGCCATTCGGAAAAATACCCATGCCAATCACAAAAAAGCAACTAATGTTTTTCTTAGGTATGTGATTTTATTGCAGAACTATCATCTCTAAGTATGAAGGCCTTCGAGGCTCCCTTAAGCGAAATTGCTGATGGAAAGGGCCTACAGGCCCACAGTGCACTTAGTTGGAACATCGAAGCAGACAAGGCCTTTGAAACATCAAAAAGAGCTCTGCAGATAACACCAACACTGCGAATCCCGGATCCAAACAGACCATTCACTCAGACAGTGAATGAAAAAGGAGGGTGTATGACGTCAGTATTACTCCAGGGTCATGGAGGTAAACTAAGACCAATAAATAATTTTTTTAAAGCTAAATTAGACCTTATAGTAGCAGGTCTCCAATGTGTTTGAGAGCTGTGCCAGCTGAATAAAAAAAGTGGTAAATGATTCAATGATTCATAGACTTATGTAAGTTACTGAAATTTGACCTTGTTGGTACCAAACTATGTTTCTCAATTGCTGAACAAAGAAACAAACAACTGATAACATGACGGCAGCCAGATGGCTGAGGTATAACAATGTATTACCTGAAATGACTAACATCACACTGAAATATATAATGTATTTAATCCTGATACTTTTCTTCCTACAGAAAATGAAGGTGAACCAAATGATTGTATTAATGTTGTTAATGAAGTTTGCTTTCCTAGACCAGATTTACAGGAAACTACAAAACTACAAAATCCAGATATGGAGCTGTTTGTTGATGAATCTTCATACAGAAGCACAGAAACAGGAAGAAGCTGTGTGGGGTATGATAAAAAATGAAACCATTGAAGCAAAATCACTAACATCTCATCTATCAACTCAAGCTGATGAATTAGTAGCATTGTAAATTGGCTAAAGGGAAAAACTATTAGCATTTTCACTGACTATAGATATGAATCTGAAGTAGTAAATAAGGCCTTTTGACCTATTTAGGTAAACCTATCACAGATCACAACCTGATTTCTGCACTTCTGGATGGAATCCTATTTCCAAAAGCTATTGATGTATGTAAATGTGAAGTTCACACCTCACGTTCTGATCCCATTTCACAGGGCAACAACAGAGCAGACATGGCTGAGAAAATGCAGCAGTGAAATGTACAGTAGATAAATATTTTGTGTTGTGCAAAAAATGATTTTTGTTTCAGCTGACCTGACAGCCATCCAGTACTTCGCCAAGGCAGAAGAAAAGGCCGAGTGGAAACGAGCTGGGTGTAACAAAAAGGACGAGGTTTGGTATGGTCCAACTGGTAAGCCATGTCTTCCCAAAAAATTGTTTGTAGATTATGAAAATTTGACACATGGTCGAGACCATGTGCCAAAAAGGAGGGATGCAGGTAGTATCTCAAGACATTGGTACACTAAGGGCTTAACTAGCTTAACTAATTACTCCCAAAAAATTTTGTGAACGCTGCATGATTTGCAAAATAAATATGATTAGTAAGGGTATTAAAACTCCTTAAAGTGCCCAACCACCGGCTGATTGACCTTTTCAGCATCTTCAGATTGATTTCATAGATATGTTCTCCAAATGGATTGAAGCATTCCCAACTAAGGTTGGGACATTAAAAACAGCATGCAAGTGCGGTAGCAAAAGCACTGACATAATCCAAAAGTGGGGGATCCGTGAAAGAATTGGCAATGACAATGGTACTCCATTTGTCAACAAAGCATTACAGCAGGTCGTGAGTATGTGATTTATTGATTTAAAACAACAGTGTGCCCATCACCCAGCCTGTGGGGCCGTGGAGCAAGAAAATGGCACACACAAATTGACAAAATGTTGTTCAGATACTGGTCTGACATGAGTTAAGGCCCAGCCAGTGATAATAATGAATATGTGAACCAGAATAAGGGAAAAACAAACTTAAGCATTTTTGAGATCCTATTTTGCAGGCCTCCAAATACAGGAATCGGGTCTAGAGAAACTCCAAGACCATTCACGGATGAGTGTGAGTGAAATGTTAGGTTATTGCGAAACCTGTCCTCTGTGTTGTGTGAAGTTCACAGGCAGGTGAAAGACTTCCTTCCAGGACCAACGAGTACCTATCTACATGATCTGAAATCCAGGTTACTGAGTGATGGTGAAAGACTTCAGGAGAAAAAGGTGGAAAGCCAAGAGGTGGCTAGATCCGTTCCAAGTGCTCCTAACGACACACACCGTCATCAAGGTTGCTGAAAGAGCCACGTGGATCCACGCTAGCCATGGCAGAAGAGTGCCAGAACCAACTGAAACCAGCCCTGACACACACACAGAGCAAGATTAAAGAGGCAATGTGAGCTTGACCTTTTGCTGATAATTACACAAAAACAAGAGAGTTTTTGCACAAATGTCACCTAAACGTGTTGAGCCAATTTTGGGGGGGTACCTGATAAAAGAAGAGGACGTCATCGAGCCAACTGACATTGCAGCGTGTGAAATAGTTGATTGGTCGAACTGAAAAACCTTTGAACACTGTGTAATGGAGTACATCTTGAATCAAAATCCAGAACATTTAATGAAACAGACTTTCACCTCAGTAACTAGTGAAAGAGTCAACTAGTGAAAGCTTGTGTGTGATTTTTATTTGATTAAACAAGATCACCGAAGTGACATTTGGAACCTGTGGGAGATCCAGAGACTGAGAGTGAAACCTGGGGATAACACCTGTGTTGCAGAAAATTGTTGTAGATTAGATAATCTATAGAGGAAGGGTGTTTCTAAGCCTCGGTGAGGTGGGACAAGTGCTGATTGGGCGTGCCCGCACTCCGAGCACCAACATACGTCAAAAATGGCAAAGTCTCACCTAACCTAGAAATTTCAAAGTCTGATAGAAATGAAAGCCCAATGTTTGACAAATGGTGTATTGCATGTTAGTATGACTAAGATTGGATGTGGCTTAGATAAATTGCATTGGGGAAAATTTAAACAGGTGTTTGAGAATTAGGTATCAGTATTACTGTTTATGAAAAGAACTAAAGTGTTGATGTAAGTGTTGATGTAAATAGTTTTTATTTACATATTGAGTTTCTTTTGACTCAGAGTTTTTGTTTTAATCATCTTATCACTCAAGTTGATATAAGTTTTTGATGATTTAATGTATTTTGAATAGTTGTTTTTTATATTTACTGAAGTAATTGATAATCATTTACACAAATATTTACTCACATTTATCTTACTCGTATACTGATATTTACTGGTGATTTTCAAATGTGTATTTTTCTTTCCTTTATGAAAAATTTTAATTTAATCCATTTAATCAAGGTAGAATGGTTGTCTGATAGGCTTAATCATATAATTCATTTTATATGTAATCATTTATTATGTAAGTCATCCTGTGCTGAACCTGTGGTGTTGAGTACTCTATCGCATCAGGTAGGTTGGTTGGTAAGATGGGTAGGGTGTGGAATTTTCCCTAAATTAGAAATTGGTTGATAATTAGCTTGTGAGGATTCTCTAATGAGCCTGAGGGGTTTTTGCCCACCCCTGGGGGATGACAGGATGAACAAGCAGATAGTGTGTAAAATTTATATTAAGCGATTATATTAATCATTCTTACATTAATACTTTATTAATCACTTATGAGTTTGTGACATAAAGTCACAAAAAGAGGGGACTCTATTTTTAGCAATATTCTCAGAAATATTCCTAGCAAAAAACAGTATATTCATTTTATAAATTTTTTTTTAGGTGTGTTTACTGTATGATAACAATACCTTAAAACTCTGACAAGGGAAGGGTATGTGCTTGATGTTAATTGTAAATGAAAAGTTTGTTTAGTATATAAAATTTTGTTAGTGTTGTCCAGGAGGGACAAGAGGAGGGATTGTGAATGGAAATTTAATATTTTGTTAGTTATTTGCAGTAAACTCATAAGTTTCTGCTTTCTTAGTTCAATTAGCAGAGGTAGAAGAAACTTTTGGAAGGTTTCTTAGGTCCAGAGATATGTTGACCTTGGCATGGGCTTCTTGCTTCCGTGGGAATGCATGGGTGTCAGGATTGTGTGTGCGGGGGTGCACGCGGGGTTTTGATAGTGGTGCATTCTTGTGGAAGTACGCCATGTTTCTAACAAACTGACTATTCTTGTGGGATGATAAACAAGTTTGGTTTGGGAAGTTGACCTTGAGCTGGGTTGTTGAGCAGAGTTAGTCTGAAGGGGCAGTAAGCGAGGTATAAATACTGTGATAGTTGCAGACGGAGTCGCCCTTTCTCTCCTGTAAAGGCGTGTGTGTGTTTGCATTGAGATTGGCCCTCAGCTGAGTAATAAATTGATTATTTGCTTTTATGATTATCCCGGTTGTCTGTGTCAATCTTTAAGGGTTATTTTGAATTTCCACAACAATAGATAGATAGATAGATAGATAGATAGATAGATAGATAGATAGATGGATGGATGGATGGATGGATGGATGGATGGATGGATGGATGGATGGATGGATGGATGGATGGATGGATGGATGGATGGATGGATGGATGGATGGATGGATGGATGGATGGATAGGTAGGTAGGTAGGTAGGTAGGTAGGTAGGTAGGTAGGTAGGTAGATAGATAGATAGATAGATAGATAGATAGATAGATAGATAGATAGATAGATAGATAGATAGATAGATAGATAGATAGATAGACAGACTTCCCTAAAGGACAAGCCGCCCCTGATTATTTCCCAGTAATCGTTTTACCTACAGATTTATACTTTTATCATTACCACATGCCATTTACTTATTAATTGCCATTGTATGTGTAATGTTTTAGAGTTCAATAAACATTATAACGATTCAGAATTTAGTGCTGTGAGTATGATTCCCTGGGTGAGAGAAATAATCGACTTAACGAACTTTACTTCAACAGAAAGTGACTGATCTGTTATGAAATTGGTTTTCCTGGTAATTCCCCTTAAAATTGCCTCGTAATTGATTTTTTCTCATGTTTCTCATGCAATGCCATCTGAGGACTTTCAGCAGTGGATTTCAGCCCAACATAGACTGAGAAGCATGCATTAAAAATGTTTATTTTTGAACTGATTGACAATTATATATTGACATAATTTCTTGTACTGACTGAGCATTTAGTGGATCCTTTTTGGTCAGTGAAAACTTTGTTACTACCTTTGTTAGTTAAATAAAGGTTCAAGAGAATTAACACATCACAGATTCTTTATTGCATTTTACAAAACATCCCAACTTTTTCAGTAATGGGGCCCAAACAGGTCAGTGGCTGACATGATATTCTATGCATTATTATATGCTCAACATGTAAAAAATAAAAACACTTACCCTTAAAACATTGAAAAGTCTCATTAATAGGAAAATTGATAAAACACACCTGTCAAAACTTTTTTAATTCATTTATTGCTACCTACTAGGATCTTGCAGCTGTTGGTGAAATAGAGTATGAAACTAGCAAAGCTTTAAAAATAGCATCTGCCCTTAAACAAACGGGATGTCTTATTTAAAAGTGAGTTGGAAGGGTAGTCATGTAAAAAGTGAGTTGGAAGGGCAGTCATGTAAAATAACAAATTTATTTATTGTAAATTATTTTACTATAATTGTAATGAAAAAATAAAAGGTGGATAGATGAATGTGATCTGAAATACAAAACAGTAAAAAAAGTTAAAATAAAACAGGTTAAAATAAAATAAATCGTGTTCACAAGGATGATATTAAGGTGTTTTAGCAGCTTTCATACACATAATACAAGTTCACATACAGGTAGGCTAAATAAAATAGATTAAAAAAACTCCACAAAAGTTTGTCATAGGTGGAATTTAGGGCTAGTAAAGGGGTAAAAAGAACTTTATTATGATGTGATTTCAAACAGGTAATGTAAACAGATGATTGTAATCATGATTTCTTACAAAAGCAGCATCCAAGAAAGGCTGAGTCTTTGATGAGCAAAGATGATCAGAGGATCTCCAGTTTGTCAACAAATGCGTGAGAAAACTATTAAAAAGGTTTAAAAACAATGTACCTCAAAGAAAGAAGGAATCGGGAGGAATTAAAGTGTGTAAAGAGCAAGTGCGCAAGCCTTAAATAAACATTTGTGATATCTATACCCTCTTGCACTTCATCCAGAATCACCATTCATCAATAACTGATATAACCAAATCTGCAAGGAATCATTTTGGCAAACCTTTGACAAGCACTACAATTACATTCACAAATTCCACTTAAAACTTTACTGTGACTGTGTTACACTTTACTGTGTCTTATGTTAACCACGTCCAGATGCGGCACTGAGTTCTCTGGGCCCAAAGGCATCTGGGATGGACCAATACACAGTTGAATCATGTATTGGGGTTAGACGAATCAGCAATCCAGTGTTGTGACAGCATTAATGGTGAAAAGTACATTAACATTATAGAGCAGCATATGTTGCTTGTAAGAAGAAATTTTTTCCAGGGACGTTCATGCATTTTTTAAGACAATGCAAAACCACATGCTGCACACATTACAAATGCATGGCTGCAGAAAAAGAGGGTACAGGTACTGGCCTGTCTGCATTCCTGTCCTGTCCCCAATTGATAATATGAAGAGAATTTTTTTAATGAAAAATGTGACAACAACCCTGCACTGTTGCACACCTTAAGACATGTTTGTAAGAAAAATGGGAGAGAATAACACCTGAAACATCTCATCACTTAGTATTCTCGGTGCCAAAACATCTTTTAAGTGTTGTGAGAAAAAATGGCAACATTACAAAGTCTGTCCCAACATTTATTGCAGGCCTGAAATGAAGGAATAGATATAATAACAAATAACGTCGACCAGACAAAATATAAAATATATTGGGTTCATACTGTTGCAATGATATTAAAGTGAAAATAAACACCTTCCATACAGTATCAACCTTTTCTCATTTGGAGTTGTATCTCTCTATGAACCTTTGTACACAGTGGCACAGTCATAATGTAACATTAATGGCCTTCCCTGGAATTGTTGATACAAATTGTATTGTCTTTTATATAATTGCTTTTATTCACCTGTTAGTAACTATTAATTTAGATTACATACTTTTATATACCTAATAGTGTATTTCAAATAAACCTTCATAAAATTTCAACATGCAGTTAACTTACTTAAATATTAGATTAATATACAGTACGCACGACATTCTGAATTTATTACATGGAAAACAGTGTGATCAGTTTAATTTGCAGCACACTTAACACTTGCATACACCACTTCTTTCTCTGCTTGTTTGTTCTTCCTTTTGGAGAAAGTAACTGTAGAATAGTTCACCATCCCTTGATTGTCCTCCTGTAACAGTCAGTTAAAATACTGAAATGTAAATAAATATTTCAACATGCATAGTACATCTGTAATATAAAAATATATAAATACTAACAGCTTAGTAACTAATCACTATAGTGGTGCTTCACATTTATACTTTTATCTTCAGAGAAAATTCTATTAAAATATCTATTCTATTAAAAGGTCAAAAGTATTTGCGACAAAGTGTTTGCTTGTTTGTTTTCTGTACGAGCTAATTTTATTAACATTATATATGGAGAATTAGGGTGTTTTACCCAAAATGGTAAACAGGGTCAAAATGTTATATTTGATCTGCTGTTTTTTTTTTACTTTTAATGTTTAGTAATCACTACTTAGGTCATGTTCCTTGATTCATGTTTCATGGTTCAATATGAAGGAACCCCGGTGGCACAATGGTACCACGTCTGCATACAGACATGATGGACTTTGTGTGCAGGATGGGTTGATTTAAATTGTATGGCAACTACATACAATATAGACTGTCAACTTCTGTACAATACTCCTCATTTGGTATCAGAGATATAGATATAAAAAGATGTATTTCTTTATAAATATCTACCAACTTAAGCTCAATGTAGGCTCACAAAAACTCAAATTTAAATTTTGAAAAGTACTGTGGACACAAACTTACAAACTTAATAATGTTGCTAATATTAAAATAATAATTGATTTTACCTCTTCATGTTGAAGATTAGCTTGGGCATCAGCATCTGTAAAAAAATAGCAAAACAAATATTTTGCATTGTTTCAGCTATTGCAATTGTTATTAGTAAAATTGTAAAGTCCATTAACTTTGTGTTTACCTCTTTGTTTCAGCTTAATTGAGAACAATATCACTGGAATTAGGACAATAATAGACAGAATGCTACCCAAAACCAGTGTCAATATAAAAAAGACGCCACCATCGCAGTCTCGGGATGTCAGATTTTCTTCATCATCTATTCAAAGTTTTGTAAGAGATTGTAAATGAAATGTTAAACCCTGATGTTAATTCCATGTTAACAATAAACATATAAATACAATTTGTACCTGTTTTTGTTTCTTGTTGTGTTCCATGTTCAGTGTTTTTACCTTTAAGGCAAAATATCAAGGCTCTCATCATTGCATATTAACATACTAAAATATTAACAAGCATTAAACTAAATTATTACTTTGCAAACATGAAGAAGTCCATATAAGAAATTTGCTTTAGTGAATTTATGTAAATTGAACTTGCAAATGTGTCCATTTACTGTTCCAATTCCTACACTAAAAAAGAACAGCACAGAAATGCTGTTACAATGAATACAGAGATACAATACTTGTGATGGAAAAAAGCAAATACTCTTACAATACAGAAATACATTTGCCAACATTTCAGCAAAAGAATGAAAAAGAAATTTCTTAATGTTTTACATAAAATGATGGGAAATCATTCAGGCACAGAATAAAATGAACACGTCCTCAATACACATAAAGTATTTTACCTTAAGCCAGATCAATAAAAATCTATGATATTTAAAAAAAAAGTATCAATTTTATTAACAAATATACTGTATATGTAAATAGAATTACTGTATGTAAAAATTAAAAAAATTAAAGATTGTTACCTTTAACGTCTAACCTCGTTGAATTGTTAAAGATTATGTGATTCCAGCGTATAACTCCACAATGATAAAGGGCGGCATCAGTTTTAGCCACTTTCACAATTTTCAGGGTTGAAGTTGTTTCACTCCTGGTGATTTTAAAATCTTTTTCTTGAAATGTATTAAAATAAATAATTTGGCCAGAAGCATAAAGGCTTGTTCCAATACAAACTGGTGATGAGTTGTAAAGTTGTTTAAACCAGGAAAGAATTGTGTCTTTTTTCGAGAAGTTTGAACAGTGAAAAACTGCACTGTCTCCAGCATTGACTGTCAGTTTGTGACTCTGTGTCCACTGGGCAGAACCTAAACCTGAAATTCATCAAAAAACAAGTTGTAGAAGAAATTTAAAATGTGCATTTAGCTTTTTACTAATGTCTATTGTTTATTACTAAAGCTCTATGTTTAGTTGTATAGTATACTCCAATATGTAATTTACAGCTCTAAATATTAAAGCACCATAATGTTTATTATACATGTTCCTAAATAGTTATGTAGTAACATAGCTGTTTCAGTTCTAATTTATCACAGTGGAAACAAAACAAATATACTTACATACTATACTGAGCACAAGTGTGGGTGAGAAATAGAGCTTCATATCTGAGATGTAGTTGGCGGTCTTCTGCATGAGAGCATTATCAAACTGCTTCATTATTTATTTGTAAGAGGCGTGGCTTTTAGAGTACTAGACATGCAAATAGACTTTTTTTGTTGTTTGTTTTTACAAACAGCCCATTAACACAAATGTACTATATTAATTACTTTAAATAAGAAGTGAATAATGTATGGGTTATAAATTAATTTATATTAAAGAACAACCAGAGTGACTGTTAGAGTTGTTTATTAAAATAAAATAAAATGTATGTAATGGAGTTAAATATATATATATATATATATATTATAGATATATATATATATACAGTATATATACAAAGTTAGGACATTTGAATTTCTTTTCTTTCCACCTTTTATGTATGGATCGGTAAGTAGCACTGTCGTTTTACAGCTAGAAGGTCTGGGTTCTTTTTGTTTGGAGTTTGCATGTACTTCACATATCTGTGTGGCTTTCCTACCAGTCCAAAGACATGTAAAGACATGTAAGTCATGAATGTAACCAAAGTCACATTGTGTGTCCAAGTGTAAAACATCATAATAAATAAATAATAAATAAATCAAAATTGGCTCAGGATGTCTGTAAAGACACCCAGATGATGCGGCACTATTCCATTGTGTTTGCAGTAAAAAAAAATACATCATTTATGTTTATTTATTCATTCATTGTCAGTTGTACCATGGCTTTATCCCATTCAGGGTTGTGGTGGGTCAGATTTCCTGGGCAAAAGGCAGACAAACCCTGGACAGGTTGCCAGAAAAAAGTAGATCCCATATCAAGTCAAACCTAACCTTTTAATCAAAGCCCATGTAATGAAACTGAAGCTCTTTTTTGACACATTATATGATGAACCGCTTTTCTGGAAAATACAATTATGCTTAGAAGAGAATAGCCAGCAACAAGATGGATGGATACAGTTAGTGGAATAGTAAATTAGCCATTAAGAAGCCTGAAGACCCAAACAGAAAAAATAATGTACCTTTAGCTCATACCCATACCTTTAACTCCTTTAAAACAAAGAGTAACTGGAACCAAGGATAAAGCAGGTGGTCATTGAACTATTTGGTACTAAATCCAAGCAGGATCATGATCAGATTTAAATATCTGATGCTTGGTGAAGTTGGACAGACTAGCTAGGCTTAAAACTTAAATGACAGTTCCTTCCGTTTCTTTACACAAGTACTTGTATACATGTACTCTTTGCTGCCTCA
This sequence comes from Trichomycterus rosablanca, assembly GCF_030014385.1. Lineage (NCBI taxonomy): Eukaryota > Metazoa > Chordata > Actinopteri > Siluriformes > Trichomycteridae > Trichomycterus > Trichomycterus rosablanca. The sequence continues at coordinate 25,067,572 of NC_085991.1, read as the reverse complement.
AAACCACACAACGCAATATGCTTCTTTTTCCATCACTAAGTCATTAATGCACTAGGTTGTTTCAATCTAAACTAACAGTAACTATTATAACCATGTAGACAATAATTAAATGCAACACTAGTGTGGCAGCTATTTTTTAATTATTAGATTAAAAATACTAAAAATACTACCAACTCTTTAAAATAACTTATATGATTCAGTGAAAACCACTAAAGACTACATGTTGCAGGAGTCTGATAAGAATAACATAATTTCATGGCATCTCCAGCCACCTAGCAGTGATACTGTTGAGCTTGTGTCCACTAACGCCTTTAGCTGTCTGGTCTAGACCACACAGATCAACCACAGACCCTTCTGCAAGCCTAGTTACCGTACAGTGTACTTGGTGATGAGGGCCTTCATGGCAGGGGTCCAGTCTGCCCTCTCTGATCAGCCCTGCTGTCATTTCCCACTGGCTTTGTGGCCTGGCACTCTTATGCCTAATGACCATTCTTTCTGCACCACCAGCACACCATCTTTGGTTGTGGATTGCTCAACAGACTGTGGTCCCAGTTGTCTGATTTGTTTCTGCACCATACATTTTAAGCAGGAGACAGATCTGGACTGCAGGCAGGCCAGCCAAGCACATGTTCTCTGTGTCTATAAGAACCCACTTCTATGCGCATGTAGAATAAGGCCTGGCATTATGTTGCTGAAATAATAGACTTCCCAGGAAAAGATGTTGTTTTGATGACTCTATGTGTCTCTCTAACATCCAAATATACGCTCTAGAATCTCACGTGTTCAGAAACATGCAAGTCACCCATTCCGTGGGCACTAATGCACTTCTAAACTGTGGCTTTTGCAACTTTCACTGATAAAAGTCTTGATGATCCTTTTTTATCTCTGGCATGGCAAACTTGACATGTTTTTTTGTGTTTGTTTTTTTGAGAACACGCGAAAACAAGGTCTCATCTGACCACAGCATCTTTTGGTCCATCTGATAAGAACTCAGAGAACTTTGAGACGTTTCTGCATTAAATTGATGCACAGCTTTTTATTTGACTGGTACCAGAAGAATAGACATCCAGTCTACTTCCTCCCTTGGGCATGTAAATCAAGAATCCTTCACTTTGTGATCCCAAATCTGGACTGACCTGGTGACCAGATTTGGGATCACAAAGTGAAGGATTCTTGTTTTACATGCCCAAGTAAGGAAGTAGATTGGATGTCTATTCTTCTGGTACCAGTCAAATAAAAAGCTGTGCGGCAATAACTTATTAATTGCTATTGTATGTGTAATGTTTTAGAGTTAAATAAACATTATAACAATTCAGAATTTAGTGCTGTGAGTTTGATATCCTGGGTGAGAGAAATAATCGACCTAACGAACTTTACTCCAACAGAAAGTGACTGATCTGTTATGAAATTGGTTTTTCTGGTAATTCCCCTTCAAATTGCCAGTGGTGCCCTGTAATTGATTTTTTTGCAATCTGAGGACTTTCAGCAATGGATTTCAGCTTAACATGGACTGAGAAGCATACATTAATTTTTTTTATTTTTTAACTGATTGACAATTATATATTGACATAATTTCTTGTACTGACTGAGCATTTAGTGGATCCTTTTTGGTTAGTGAAAACTTTGTTACTACCTTTTTTAGTTAAATAAAGGTTCAAGAGAATTAACATATCACAGATTCTTTATTGCATTTTACAAAACATCTAAACTTTTTCAGTAATGGGGCCCAAACAGGTCAGTGGCTGACATGATATTTTATGCATTATTATATGCTCAACATGTAAAAAATAAAAACACTTACTCTTAAATCATTAAAAAGTCTCATTAATATGAATTAATTGAATTAATAGGAAAACACACCTGTCAAAACTTTTTTTGTTTGTTGCGGCCATTCTAAATGTGTTCATATTGGAAATATTTTCTTTTTTACTTTTATCACAAGGCAACATGGAACAAGATACAAGACGCAACTAAAATGTGCAGATGGACATGTGAAGTGACTCTTGGATGGCTGCTTCCATGTTACAAAGTGACAAGCAAAACTTTCTTGGTTGATTTACCTACCTACCTACTAGGATCTTCTCCACTGGCTGTTTGTGAAATGGAGTATGAAACTAGCAAAGCTTTAAAAATAGCATCTGCCCATCAAATGGGATGTCTTTTTTAAATGTGAGTTGTATGGGTAGGTTTTGCAGTTATGTAGAATAACAAATGTATTTATTGTAAATTATTTTACCATAATAATAATGAAAAAATAAAAGGTGGATAGATGCATGTGATTTGACATACAACACAGTAAAAAAAGTTTGCACAAAACAAGTTAAAATAAAATAAATCGTGTTCACACGGATGGTATTAAGGTAAAAGTTGGATCTCTAAAAATAAGATTTAAAAAAGCTGATAACACTTTATTAATCACCAAAGGTAAATTACAGTGTTTAAGCAGCTTTTTTAAAGGCTAAATAAAATAGATAAAAAAAGATTCCACAGAAGTTGTCATAGGTGGAATTTAGGGCTAGTAAAGGGGTAAAAAGAACTTTATTATGATGTGATTTCAAACAGGTAATGTAAACAGATTATTGTAATCAGGATTTTGTACAGAAGCAGCTTCCATGAAAGACTAGGTTTTTGATGAGCAAATATGATCAGAGGATCTCCATATTGCCAACAAATGTGTGAGAAAATTATTAAAAAGGTTTAAAAACAATGTACCTCAAAGAAAGAAGGAATCGGGAGGAATTAAAGTGTGTAAAGAGCAAGTGCGCACGCCTTAACTAAACATTTGTGATATCTATACCCTCTTGCACTTCATCAAGAATCACCATTCATCAATAACTGATATAACCAAATCTGCAAGGAATCATTTTGGCAAACCTTTGACAAGCACTACAATTACATTCACAAATTCCACTTAAAACTTTACTGTGATTGTGTTAGACTTTGCTGTGTCTTATGTTATCCATGTCCAGATGCGGCACTGAGTTCTCTGGGCCCAAAGGCATCTGGGATGGACCAGTACACAGTTGAATCATGTATTGTGGTCAGACGAATCAGCATTCCAGTGTTGTGACAGCATAAATGGTGAAAAGTACATTAACATTATAGAGCAGCATATGCTGCTTGTAAAAATGCTTGTTTTCTAAAACATCCTTCCCCGTGATAAAACATAGCAGTAACGCACGGTCTCGAGTGGCTTATTGCTTTTATAAAACGGTGGTCAACATAAAATATAATAAAATACAACAATGTTCAATTTATAAATGTTTTTATTTACAAAAACACATACAAAAAGCATTCTTCCGCAACCCCAGGTAGTTCGTTAACAGTATTGCCAGGCAACATGAGGGCGAACATAACATTCACTTTTTCTTTTCAGTGGCATATTAATATGGAATGATGTGAGGTGGTCATAGGTGTGCGTTTATTGGGGATTTTACAACGGCTTCGAATGCGGCTCAGCCAATCAGATTTTAGGACTGGAACTATCCGTTTTATAAGTCAAAATAAACACCTTCCATACAGTATCAACCTTTTCTCATTTGGGGGTTGTATCTCTCTATGAACCTTTGTGCACAGTAACACAGTCATAATGTAACATTAATGGCCTTCCCTGAAACTGTTGACACAAATTGTATTGTCTTTTATATAATTACTTTTATTCACCTGTTAGTAACTATTAATTCGGATTAGTGCCAACATACTTTTATATACAAAATAGTGTATTTCAAATAAACTTTCACAACATTATAACATGAACAGTTAAATGACTTAAATATTAGATTAATATACAGTATGCACGACATTTCTGAATTTATTACATGGAAAACATGGAAATCAGTGTTTATTTTATTGCAGCGTATGTTACACTTGCATACTTCACTTCTTTCTCTGCTTGTTTGTTCTACCTTTTGAAGAAAGTAACTGTAGAATAGTTCACCATCCCTGGATTGTCCTCCTATGACAGTCAGGTAAAATACTGAAATGTTAATTAAAATTACAACATGCATATTATATCCGTAATATAAAATTTTTAACTAATCTAACGGCTTAGTAACTAATTACTATAGTGGTGCTTCACATTTACACTTTTATCTTCAGAGAAATTCTATTAAAATATATATTCTATTAAAAGTTTTTTTTTTATTATTATATTTTATTAACATTATATAGGTGTTTTACCAAAAAGGGTAAAAATGTTATATTTGATCTGCTTTTTTTTTTTACTTTTAATGTTTTATAATCACTACTTCATGTCATGTTCTTTGATTCATGTTGAGTCACAATGGTACTACCACATCTGCATACAGACATCATTGGTGTTGTGTGCAGGATGGGTTGATTTAAATTGTATGGCAACTACATACAATATAGACTGTCAACTTCTGTACAATACTCCTCATTTGGTATCAGAGATATAGATATAAAAAGATTTATTTCTTTATAAATATATACCAACGTAAGCTCAATGTAAGCTCACAAAAACTCAAATTTAAATTTTGAAAAGTACTGTGGACACAAACTTACAAACTTAATAATGTTGCTAATAATATTTAAATTATAATTAAATTTACCTCTTCATGTTGAACATTAGCTTGGGCATCACCATCTGTAAGACAACAGTAAAACAAATCTGTTGCATTGCTCCAACTATTGTAATTGTTATTGGTAAAATTGTAAAATCCATGAGCTTTGTGTTTACCTCTTTTCTGGGTGCTTTTTTGTTTCAGCGTAATTGAGAACAATAGCACTGAAATCAGGACAATAATAGACAGGATGCCACCCAAAACCAGTGTCAATATAAAAAAGATTCCACCATCGCAGTCTCGGGGTGTCAGATTTTCTTCATCATCTATTCAAAGTTAGATTATAAATAAAATGTTAAACCCTGATGTTAATTCCATGTTAACAATAAACATATAAATATAATTTGTACCTCTTTTTGTTTCTTGTTGTGTTCCATGTTCCGTAATTTTCATGGATGAGTTTTTTCCTTAAAGTTAAAATATCAAGGCTCTCATCATTGAATATTAACATACTAAAATATTAAGAAGCATTAAAATAAATTGTTACTTTGCAAACATGAAGAAGTCCATATAAGAAATTTGCATTAGTGAATTTATGCAAATTGAACATGCACATGTGTCCATTCACTGCACTATGTTCTACACTAAAAGCAGAAATGCTCTTACAGTGAATACAGAGATACAATACTTGTGATGGAAAAGGAACCAGAAACTCTTACAAAACAGAAATACATTTGCCAACATTTCAGCAAAACAATGAAAAATAAATTTCTGAATGTTTTACATAAAATGAGAGGAAACATCATTCAGGCACAGAATAAAAAAAACACGTCCTCAATACTTTTAAAGCATTTTACCTTAAGACAGATCAATAACAATCTATTATATTCAAAAAATGATCAATTTTATTAACAAATATATATGTAAATAGAATTACTGTATGTAAAAAATGTAAATAATTAAACACTGTTACCTTTAACGTCTAATCTTGTTGCATTGTTAAAGATTATAAGATTCCAATGTAAAATTCCACAATAATAAAGGGCGGCATCAGTTTTAGCCACTTTCACAATTTTCAGGGTTGAAGTTGTTTCACTCCTGGTGATATTAAAATCTTTTTCTTGAAATGTATTAAAATAAATAATTTGGCCAGAAGCATAAAGGCTTGTTGCAATACAAACTGGTGATGAGTTGTGAAGTTGTTTAAACCAGGAAATAATGCTTTCTTGTTTCGAGATATTTGAACAGTGAAAAACTGCACTTTCTCCAGCACTGACTGTCAGTTCGTGGCTCTGTGTCCACTGGGCAGAACCTAAACCTGAAATTCATTAAAAAACAAGTGGTAGGTGCATTTAGCTTTTTACTAATATTTATTGTTTATTAGTAAAGCTCTATTTTTGTTGTATAGTATACTCCAATGTGTAATTTACAGCTCTAAATATTAATGCACCATAATATTTATTATACATGTTTCTAAATAGTTATGAATATATAGTTATGTAACTAACATAGCTGTTTCAGTTCTAATTCATCACAGTGGAAACAAAACAAATATACTTACATAATATACTGAGCACAAGTGTGGGTGAGAAATAGAGCATCATATCTGAGATGTAGTTGGAAGTCTTCTGCATGAGAGCATAATCAAACTGCTTCATTATTCATTTGTAAGAGGCGTGGCTTTTAGAGTAGTAGACATGCAAACAGACTTTTTTGTTGTTTGTTTTTACAAACAGCCTATTTACACAAATGTACTATATTAACTTTAAATGGGAAGTGAATAATGTACATTCATTTATATTAAAGAACAACCAGATTTGCATTGTTTTTATCTTTTATGTAAGCCTGCAGCTAGACTTCAGTAGACTTGTAAGTTTGACTGTTTTAATTCTTTTCCACAATGCTAACTGGCTTATGTATGAAGTTATTTGAATCATAAGGGTGGCACAATGGATTAGCACAGTGAATTGGAGACACAAAATTGACTGTGATGGTGTTTGAAATTAAACTTAAACTGATAAATCATGTGTAACTACCTGTCCTATCATGAATGTAACCAAAGTGTAAAACATGATAAAAAAATCATAATAAATGAATAATAAATAAATCTGAATCATAATTGGCTCAAGATGCAGAAAAAAAACATGCAATTTAAGGCTGTCTGTAAGGACATCCAGACAATTCAGCACCATTCCATTGTGTGTTTGCAATTAAAAGAAATACATAATTTATGTCCATTTATTAATTTATTGTCTGTTTTACCACGGCTTTATCCCATTTAGGGTCACGGTGAGTCAGATTTACGGGGCAAAAGGCAGAAAACACCCTGGACAGATTGCCAGAAAAAAGTCGATCCCATACCAAGTCAAACCTAACCTCTTAAATAAAGCCCATTTCATGAAACTGAAGCTCTTTTTGACACATTAGATGATGAACCGCTACTTTGGAAAAGACAGTTATGCTTAGAAGAGAATAGCCAGCAACAAGATGGATGGATACAGGTAGTGGAATAGTAAATGAGCCAATAAAAAGCCTGAAGACCCAAACAGAAGACATAATGTATCTTTAACTCATAACAATACCTTTAACTCCTCTAAAACAAAGAGTAACTGGAACCAAGGATAAAGCAGGTGGTCATGGAAATATTTGGTTCTAAAACCAAGTAGCATTAAGCAGGATCATGATCAGATTTAAATATCTGATGCTTGTTGAAGTTGGACGGACTAGCAGGGCTGAAAACTTAAATGACAGTTCCTTCCGTTTCTTTACATGAGTCCTTGAACGTCAGGTTGTGACTGTTTGTACCCACATGACCAACCAGGCTATGCTGCCTCAAAACCACACAATGCAATCTGCTTCTTTTTCCATCACAAGTCATTAATACACTAGGTTGTTTCAATCAAAACTAAAAGTAACTATTATAACTATGTAGACTATAATTAAAACACTAGCGTGGCAGCTATTTTTTAATTATTAGATTACAAATACTACAGTTTGGTGTTCTAAGCTCAGATAGATTTTTTGACCAACCAACTCTCCAAACCAGGGGTTTTCAACATTCTTAGGCATGCGCCCCCCTTTGTGTGCCGAGCACGACTTGCGCCCCCCCTCAAACCACGCCCCCCTCCACTTGGTGGAACAGCACTCGGTCACGTGTGCCGAGCGCTGCTTCCGCCACGCCCCCCTCCCCTGGATAAGACACGGCTCGATCACGGATTCCAAGCACGGCTTTCGCCAAGTGCCCCTCCCCTTAGTGGACCACGGCTCAATAACGGATGCCTGCTGCATCCTCCGCCGGTCTCGTGTGCCACCGGTTCATAATAGTAATCTCGTAGTGCCACGCCGCCCCCGGACAGAGTGTAACATAATTTAATTAAGAGTAACATAATTTCATGGCATCTCGAGCCACCAACCAGTGATTCTTTCAGGCTTGTCTTCACCAAGACCTTTAGCTGTCTGTTCTAGACCACACAGATCAACCACAGACCCTTCTGCCAGCCTAGTCACCCTACAGTGTATGGGTGAAAAGGGTCTTTATGGCAGGGGTCCAGTCTGCCCTCATTGATCAGCCCTGCTGTCGTTTCCTGCTGGCCATGTGGCCTGACACTCTTGTGCCTAATGACCATTCTTTCTTTATGCTGCACCAATCATTTTAAGTAGGAGACAGATCTGGACTGCAGGCAGGCCAGTCAAGCACATGTTCTCTGTGTCTATAAGACCCCACTTTTCTGCGCATGCAGAATGAGGCCTGGCATTGTGTGGCTGAAATAATAGATTTCCCAGAAAAAGACCAGAAACATGCAAGTCACTCATTGCGTGGGCACTAATGCACTTCTAAACTGTGGCTTTTGGCATGGCAAACTTGACGTGTTTTTTTTTTTTATCTGACAACACGCTAAAACAAGGTCTCATCTGACCACAGCATCTTGTGGTCCATCTGATAAGAACTCAGAGAACTTTGAGATGTTTCTGCATTGAATTGACGCACAGCTTTTTATTTGACTGGTACCAGAAGAATAGACATCCAATCTACTTCCTCCCTTGGGCATGTAAATCAAGAATCCTTCACTTTGTGATCCCAAATCTGGACTGACCTGGTGACCAGATTTGGGATCACAAAGTGAAGGATTCTTGATTTGTGACCTGTTCAATGGGTAGATTAACAGCTAGCTAACTAGACAATCTTCAATCTGCATTGTGCAAATTAATTAGCTAGTTAGGGTAGATAGATAGATAGATAGATAGATAGATAGATAGATAGATAGATAGATAGATAGATAGATAGATAGATAGATAGATAGATAGACAGACAGACAGACAGACAGACAGACAGACAGATACAGTGGTGTTCAAAAAAATAGCAGTGATTTAAAAAAAGTGAATAAAGCACAAAATCATTATAATAACTTTTATTTCCATAAATGCAAATGCACTGAAAATACTACACTTTCAATTCTAAATCAAAACATTAAGAAAATTTAGCCAGTTTGTGTTAATCCTTTACAGAAAGTTAAGAAAAATGAATATTAGGCTGTTCAAAAAAATAGCAGTGCCAGCATTTTTCTTTAAAAACTCAAAAAAACTTTCTATAAACTGAAAAAAAATGTTTGAGGTTTCACTTTAGTTTAAATTACTGAACTAATATTTAGTGGCATAACAATTGTTTCCGAGATCTGTGTTGCATGGAGTCGACCAACTTCTGGCACCTCTAAACAGGTATTCCAGTCCAGGATGATTAGACTACATTCCACAGTTCTTCTGCATTTTTGGGTTTTGCCTCAAAAGAACGCATTTCAAGTTCTCTCTGGGATTGAGGTCAGGGGATTGGGCTGGCCACTCTATTACCTCAATCATGTTGGTCTGTAACCAAGATGTTTTGGGTCATTGTTATGTTGAAACACCCATTTTAAGCACATTTCTTCTTCAACATAGGGCAACATGATCTCCTCAAGTATTCTGATATATTTAAACTGATCCATGATCCCTCGTATGTGATAAATAGGTGTAACACCATGGTATGAAAAACATCCCCATATCATTATTTTGTACCACCATGCTTTACTGTCTTCACAGTGCACTCTGGCTTTAATTCAGTGCTCAGGGGTTGTCTGACATACTGTCTACGACCACTAGACCCAAAAGGAACAAGTTTGCTTTCACCAGTCCACAAAATGTTGAGCCATTTCTCTTTGGACCAGTCAATGTGTTCATTGGGAAATTTGAACCCATTCAGGACATGTCTGTTTCTTAACAACAGGACTTTGCAAGGAGTTCTTGCTGGTAAATTGGCTTCACTTAATCATCTTCTGTACTCACTGGTAACTTTAGATGTTCCTTGATCTTTCTGGAGGTGATCATTGGCTGAACCTTTGCCATTTTGGCTATTCTTCGATCCTATTGAACAGTAGTTCCACGCTTCCTTCTGCATCTTTCAGGTTTTGGATGTCACTTCAAGGCATTTGAGATCATTTTAGCTAAGCAGCCTATAATTTGCTGCACTTCTCTGTATGTTTTTCCCTCTACAATCAACTTTTTAATCAAAGTACGCTGTTCATCAGAACAATGTCTGGAACAACCCATTCTACCCAGTATTTCAAAAGGAAATATGCTATGACCAACCTGTGCAACATTTGCCCCCCTCCTACCTTAAATAAGGACCAAAATTGACACCCATTCTTCTGCAGAATGAATGACTTCACCAACTGAACTCCTCACTGCTATTATTTTGAACAAGCCCCTTTCAATCAATGCTTTAATTATTCAGAATGAGCAGCATGCATGTCCTAATTGTTGGGTTTGTTTTGTTGTCATTACTCTACTACACTTTCAAGTAAATTTTTTGCTATGTAGAAATATCACTTCTACTAAAAACAGTGATTTATCAGGTTAATGGTGTTGGACTGCTATTTTTTTGAGCACCACTGTAGGTAGATAGATAGACAGACAGACAGACAGGCAGGCAGGCAGGCAGGCAGGCAGGCAGGCAGGCAGGCAGGCAGGCGGCAGGCAGGCAGGCAGGCAGGCAGGCAGGCAGGCAGGCAGGCAGGCAGGCAGATAGATAGATAGATAGATAGATAGATAGATAGATAGATAGATAGATAGATAGATAGATAGATAGATAGATAGATAGATAGATAGATAGATAGATAGATAGATAGATAGATAGGATAGATAGATAGATAGAGTTCAATAAACATTGTAAGGATTCAGAATTTAGTGCTGTGAGTTTGATATCCTGGGTGAGAGAAATAATCGACCTAACTAACTTTACTCCAACAGAAAGTGACTGATCTGTTATGAAATTGGTTTTCCTGGTAATTCCCCTTAAAATTGCCAGTGGTGCCCTGTAATTGATTTTTTCTCACGTTTCTCATGCAATCCCATCTGAGGACTTTCAGCAGTGGATTTCAGCCCAACATGGACTGAGAAGCATGCATTAAACATTTTCATTTTTGAACTGATTGACAATTATATTGTAAAGTTTGGCACAAGTTGGTGAGCCACAACCCATAATTTCTTGTACCGACTGAGCATTTAGTGGATCCTTTTTGGTCAGTGAAAACTTTGTTACTACCTTTGTTAGTTAAATAAGGGTTCAAGAGAATTAACACATCACAGATTCTTTACTGCATTTTACAAAACATCCCAACTTTTTCAGTAATGGGGCCCAAACAGGTCAGTGGCTGACATGATATTCTATGCATTATTATATGCTCAACATGAAAAAAATAAAAACACTTACCCTTAAAACATTGAAAAGTCTCATTAATATGAATTAATAGGATTAATAGAAAAACACACCTGTCAAAACTTTTTTGGAGTGCGTTGCGGCCATTCTAAATGCGTTCATATTGGAAATATTTTCTTTATTTTCTTTTATTACAAGGCACCATGGAACAAGATACAAGACACAGGTGATTGTCAATTGATGGCTATGTCACTGTGTCCCCAGCTGCTAGGACATGAATCTAAATGTGAAGTGACTCTTGGATGGCTGCTTCCATGTTACAAAGTGACAAGCAAAACTTTCTTGGTTGATTTATTGCTACCTACTAAGATCTTCTCCACTGGCTGTTGGTGAAATGGAGTATGAAACTAGCAAAGCTTTAAAATAGCATGTGCCCATCAAATGGGATGTCTTTTTTAAATGTGAGTCGGATGGGTAGCTTTTGCAGTGTTGTAAAATAACACATGTATTTATTGTAAGATTTTTTACCATAATTGTAATGAAAAAATAAAAGGTGGATAGATGCATGTGATCTGACAATACAACACAGTAAAAAAAGGTTTGCACAACACAGATTAAAATAAAATTAATTGTGTTCACAAGGATGGTATTAGGATATTACAGTGTTTAAACAGCTTTCAAACACATAGTACAAGTTCACATACAGGTAGGCTAAATAAAATAGATAAAAAAAAGATTCCACAAAAGTTTGCCATGGGTGGAATTTAGAACTAGTAAAGGGGTAAAAACAGATTTCAAACAGGTGATGTAAAAGGTGATGGTAATCATGATTTTGTACAAAAGCAGCATCCATGAAAGGCTGAGTCTTTGATGAGCAAGGATGATCAGAGGATCGTAGGATCTCCAGTTTGTCAACAAATTATTAAAAATTATTAAAATTATTAAAAAGGTTTAAAAACAATGTTCGTTAAAGAAAGAAGGAATCAGGAGGAATTAAAGTGTGTAAAGGGCAAGTGCGCAAGCCTTAAATAAACATTTGTGAATCGGCTTTCATCAATAACTGATATAACCACATCTGCAAGGAATCATTTTGGCAAACCTTTGACAAGCACTACAATTACATTCACAAATTTCACTTAAAACTTTACTGTGCCTGTGTTACACTTTACTGTGTCTTATGTTATCCATGTCCAGATGCGGTTTTTTGGGCCCAAAGGCATCTGGGATGGATCAATACACAGTTAACTCATGTATTGTGGTTAGACGAATCAGCATTCCAGTGTTGTGACAGCATTAATGGTGAAAAGTACATTAACATTATAGAGCAGCATATGCTGCTTGTAAGAAGACATCTTTTTCAGGGACGGCCATGCATTTTTCATTAAGACAATGCAAAACCACATGCTGCACACATTACAAATGCATGGCTGCAGAAAAAGAGGGTACGGGTACTGGCCTGTCTGCATTCCTGTCTGCATTCCTGTCCTGTCCCCAATTGATAATATGAAGAGAATTTTCAAAATGAAAAATGTGACAACAACCCTGCACTGTGGCACACCTTAAGACATGTTTGTAAGAAAAATGGGACAGAATAACACCTGAAACATCTCATCACTTAGTATTCTCAAAACATCTTTTAAGTGTTGTGAGAATGAACGGCAACATTACAAAGTCTGTCCCAACATTTTTTGGACTGTGTGGCAGGCCTGAAAAGAAGGGAATAGATATATAAAGTTGACCTGACAAAATATAAAATATATGGGGTTCATACTGTCGCAATGATATTAAAGTGAAAATAAACACCTTCCATACAGCATCAACCCTCTCATTTGGGGTTGTATCTCTCTATGAACCTTTGTGCACAGTAACACAGTCATAATGTAACATTAATGGCCTTCCCTGAAACTGTTGATACAAATTGTATTGTCATTTGTATTATTGCTTTTATTCACCTGTTAGTAACTATTAATTCGGATTAGTGCCAACATACTTTTATATACCAAATAGTGTATTTCAAATAAACCTTCACAACATTATAACATAAACAGTTAAATGACTGAAATATTAGATTAATATACAGTATGCATGACATTCTGAATTTATTTCATGCAAAACAGTGTGATCATTGTTTATTTTACTGCAGCGTATGTTACACTTGCATACACCACTTCTTTCTCTGCTTGTTTGTTCTTCCTTTTGAAGAAAGTAACTGTAGAATAGTTCACCATCCCTGGATTGTCCTCCTATAACAGTCAGTTAAAATACTGAAATGTTAATTAATATTACAACATGCATAGTATATCTGTAATATAAAAATATATAACTATTCTAACAGCTTAGTAACTAACTACTATAGTGGTGCCTCACATTTACACTTTTATCTTCAGAGAAATTCTATTCAAATATCTATTCTATTAAAAGATCAAATGTATTTCTCTGAATGAAACCAAACATTGATTTCAAAGATTAGATGCAAGACAAATACTCCACCAATTAAAGGTCATAATTGTGCGACAAAGTGTTTGCTTGTTCGCTCTCTGTACAAGCTCATTTTATTAACATTATATAGTTGTTTTACCAAAAAGGGTAAAAATGTTATCTGCTTTTTTTACTTTTAATGTTTTGTAATCGCTACTTCATGTCATGTTCCTTGATTCATGTTGATTTACAATGGTACTACCACATCTGCATTCGGACATGATTGGTGTTGTGTGCAGGATGGGTTGATGTAAATTGTATGGCAACTGCATACAATATAGTCTGTCCACTTCTGTATAATACTTCTCATTTGGTATCAGAGATATAGATATAAAAAGATTTATTTCTTTATAAATATATACCAACGTAAGCTCATTGTAAACTCACAAAAACTCAAATTTAAATTTCGAAAAGTACTGTGGACACAAACTTACAAACTTAATAATGTTGCTAATAATATTGAAATGATAATTAATTTTACCTCTTCGTGATGATGATTAGCTTGGGCATCAGCATCTGTAAGACAACAGCAAAACAAATCTGTTGCATTGCTTCAACTATTGTAATTGTTATTGGTAAAATTGTACAATGCATGAGCTTTGTGTTTACCTCTTTTCTGGGTGCTTTTTTTTTCAGCGTAATTGAGAACAATATCACTGAAATCAGGACAATAATAGACAGGATGCTACCCAAAACCAGTGTCAATATAAAAAAGATTCCACCATCGCAGTCTCGGGATGTCAGATTTTTTTCATGATCTATTTAAAGTTAGATTATGAATAAAATGTAAAACCCTGATGTTAATTCCATGTTAACAATAAACATTTAACTTTAGTTTGTACCTGTTTTTGTTTCTTGTTGTGTTCCATGTTCACTGTTTTTCATGGATGAGTTTTTTCCTTTAAGGCAAAATATCAAGGCTCTCATCATTGAATATTAACATACTAAAATGTTAAAAAGCATTAAAATAAATTGTTACTTTGCAAACATGAAGAAGTCCCTATAAGAAGTTTGCTTTAGTGAATTTATGCAAATTGAACCTGCACGTGTCCATTCACTGCTTTAATTCCTACACTAAAAGCAGAAATGCTGTTACAGTGAATACAGACATACAATACTTGCGATGGAAAAAGAAGCAGAAACTCTTACAATACAGAAATACATTCGCCAACATTTCAGCAAAAGAATGAAAAAGTAATTTCTGAATGTTTTACATAAAATGAGGGGGAACTGTTTTGTATGTCATGCAGCATGTTCATTATTTAGGTACAGAATAAAAAAAATATGTGCTTGATACAGTATTTTACTTTAAGCCAGATCAATAAAATCAATTATATTTAAAAAATGATCAATTTTATTAACAAATATATATGTAAATGGAATTACTGTATGTAAAAAAAAAAAAAAAATGAAAGATTGTTACCTTTAACGTCTAACCTTGTTGAATTGTTAAAGATTATGTGATTCCAATGTAAAATTCCACAATGATAAAGGGCAGCATCAGTTTTAGCCACTTTCACAATTTTCAGAGTAGAAGTTGTTTCACTCCTGGTGATATTAAAATATTTTTCCTGAAATGTATTAAAATAAATAATTCGGCCAGAAGCATAAAGGCTTGTTGCAATACAAACTGGTGATGAGTTGTAAAGTTGTTTAAACCAGGAAATAATTGTGTCTGTTTTTGAGATGTTTGAACAGTGAAAAACTGCACTTTCTCCAGCACTGACTGTCAGTTTGTGGCTCTGTGTCCACTGGGCAGAACCTAAACCTGAAATTCATCAAAAAACTAGTTGTAGAAGAAATTAAAAATGTGCATTTAGCTTTTTACTAATATTTAATGTTTTTTAGTAATGCTCTATTTTGTGTAATTTATGTAATGTGCAATTTACAGCTCTAAATATTAATGCACCATAATGTTTATTATACATGTTTTTAAATAGTTATGTACTAACATAGCTGTTTTAGTTCCAATTTATCATAGTGGAAACAAAACAAATATACTTACATAATATATTGAGCACAAGTGTGGGTGAGAAATAGAGCATCATATCTGAGATGTAGTTGGAGGTCTTCTGCATGAGAGCATAATCAAACTGCTTCATTATTTATTTGTAAGAGGCGTGGCTTTTAGAGTAGTAGACATGCAAATAGACTTTTCTGTTGTTTGTTTTTACAAACAGCCTATTTACACAAATGTACTATATTAACTTTAAATGGGAAGTGAATAGTGTATGGGTAATAAATTAATTTATATTAAAGAACAACCAGAGTGATTATTAGAGTTGTTTAGTTAGGACATTTGAATTTTTTTTTTTTCACCTTTTATGTATGGATCAGTAAGTAGCGCTGTTGTTTTACAGCTAGAAGGTCCGGGTCCTTTCTGTTTGGAGTTTGCATGTTCTACACATATCTGCGTGGCTTTCCTACCAGTCCAAAGACATGTAAGTTAGATGAATTGGAAATACAAAATTGACTGTGATGGTGTTTGACATTGAACTTGAATTGATAAATCATGTGTAACTACCTGTCCTGTCATAACTAAAGTGTAAAACATCATAATAAATAAATAATAAATAAAACTGAATCATAATTGGCTCAGGATGTCTGTAAAGACACCCAGACGATGCGATACTATTCCATTGTGTTTGCAATTAAAAGAAATACATTATTTATGTTCATTTATTCATTCATTGTCAGTTTTACAGATCAACCACAGACCCTTCTGCTAGCCTAGTCACCCTACAGTGTACTTGGTGATGAGGGCCTTCATGGCAGGGGTCCAGTCTGCCCTCACTGATCAGCCCTGCTGTCGTTTCTCGCTGGCTGTGTAGCCCGGCACTCTCGTGCCTAATGACCATTCTTTCTGCACCACCATCCACTGCACTTTCCAGCACAACATCTTTGGTTGCGGATTGTTCAACAGACCGTGGTCGTAGTTGTCTGATTTCTTAATGTCATGTTTTACACTTTGGTTATAATTATGACAGGAACGGTAGTTACTCGTTACACAAGATTCATCAGTTCACAAGGTTATATCGAACACAGTCATGGACAATTTTGTATCTCCAATTCACCTCACTTGCATGTCTTTGGACTGTGGGAGAAAACCGAGCACCATGTGGAAACCCACATGGACACGGGGAGAACATGCAAACTCCACAAAGAAAGGACCTGGACTGCCCCACCTGGGGATCGAACCCAGGACCTTTTTTCTGTGAGGTGACAGTGCTACCCACTTAGCCACTGTGCCGCCCACTAATGCTTTTCTTAACTGTGGCTTTTGCAAAACTTCTTCTACCAAAGACACTCCAACAATTGTTGTAATGTCTGTGAATAATATCCTCATACATACTGTCCATATAATTATATCTTTTATGTATCCTTTCAATTTTACTTACTTTCTTTGACTCAAAATATTGTGTTAAGAATTATGTTATAACAATATCATGTAAACAAGGCTAAAGAGCATTTGTACTGCATGCTTAAATCATTGGTGTAACGATTTCTGTTTATTAGACCTGTTTAATCTATATATTGGAACTTAGATTTTGTTCTTTTATTATGTTAGCATTTTTGACGATCGTTTGTGAGTCAACTTAAATGTCTTTGTCAAAACAAAGCTTTTAGCATCACCTATTGACCACAAGTAGTTCACTTACATGGTGGGTAAAAACAATTTTTAGATTTTATGGAAAGTTTATCTCCTGTTGGCTACATCCACTGCACACCACACTTTTCTAAGTGAGTTATAAAAAAAAAAAAGGCAGTATGGTTTTGGAATTTTTTTCTCCAGAGTTTGGTCTACCCACAGCGGATGCAGAATGCAAATCATTTAGAAGAGTTAAAGAGATTGCACAGCTCTGGGGCTGATGTGCAGAGAATAATAGATTTACAACTATTGATGGGTGGATGAGTGGGTGGGTGGGTGGGTTGGATGGATGGATGGATGGATGGATGGATGGATGGAAGTTGACATAGCCATGTTTACCAGTTTGTAGTCATGTTTACCAGCTTGCTAGCTGCCCCTATTATCCCTGAACCAGGTTAAGTATGACGCAAGCATGTAAGTGCTAGACCTTTGATTGCATTGCAGTGACTACAGTTGGGAAAAAAGCCCTAACATGAGAGTCTATGAGAGCAGTCTGGGCAGTTTTTGGGCAATCAGACTGAAATCTCAGGACACAACCTGATGATGATTGGACTATGATATTCAGAGGCAAAACAAATCTTCCTGTTGGTGGTGCATCGCCTGACTGGCCTAAGGAATGATTCGCCCCTGATTATTTCCCAGTAATAGTTTCACCTACAGATTTATACTTTTATCATTACCACTTGGTTATGCCATTTACTTATCAATTGCTATTGTATGTGTTATATTTTAGAGTTCAATAAGCATTATAACGATTCAGAATTTAGCACGGGTGGCATGGGCTTGGTGGGTAGCACTGTCACCTCACAGCAAGAAGGTCCTGGGTTCGATCCCCAGATGGGGCGGTCCGGGTCCTTTCTATTGCCCTATAGGTGAATAGGTGTGTATATGTGTGTCTGCCCTATTATGGACTGGCACCCCGTCAAGGGTGTTACTGTGTGCCTTGCTGGGATAGGCTCCAGCACCCTCCTGCGACCTAATTGGATAAGAGGTTAAGAAAGTGAGTGTGTGATTGAGTGAGAATTTAGCGCTGTGAGTTTGATTCCCTGGGTGAGAGAAATAATCAACCTAATGAACTTTAATCCAACAGAAAGTGACTTACTAGGAAAACCAATTTCATAACAGATCATTCTCCTCAAAATTGCCAGTGGGTGGTGCCTCGTAATTGATTATTAGCTATTAATTATTTAATTCATTCATTCATTCCTAACATCTTTTCTCCAACAGAGCAGTGGACAGTGTTACGTGACAACAGTTTTCTGAAGTAGTTCAGAGCTTGTGTGACTATGTCCATTACAGTAGCATGACAGTTTCTCATGCGATGTCGTCTTAGGACTTTCAGCAGTGGATTCCAGCCTTGTCCAACATGGACTGAGATTTCTCTTGATTCCCTCAATCATTTTCCCATATTATGTGCATTAGATGGGGGGTGATGTTCACCCCAGTGCCCCCATAGCACCGGCCCTGCATGTTTTACTTTAGTTTCGCCCTAAGCCAGATTCGAACCTGCCCACTGCACTACTCAAACAGCGGTGTATTAAACACATTGTACAGGTTCAGAGATACTTAAAAATACTGGGGGGGGGGGTTTGTCGGGGGGTCATTGAGAAAATCTGGGGGGGGCAATGCTCCCCCCAGCCCCACCCTAGCGCCAGCCCTGCATTGAGGGAAAAAAATTTTGGCGCAAGTTGTCTCCAACAGGTCAGTGGCTGACATGGTAGTGCATGCATGCTCAACATGTAAAAAAATGAAAGTGGTAAATAATGTTTAACATTAAAACCATTAAAAAGTTTCATTAATAGGAAAGATGATAAAAGTGTGTTGCAGCCATTCTAAATGTGTTTATATTGGATTTTTTTTATTATTATTATTATTTTATCAGTTAATTAAAGGTTCAAGAGAATTAACACATCATGGATTCTTATTTTTAGTGTAAATTTTATTATTTTACAAATTTTTCTCACTTTTTTCGGAAAGTAAAACATCAGTTATATTGCTTTTGTACTGTTTGTCACTAAACACAAATTAAATGCATGTTTAAATCATTGCAATCTTCCACTATCTCACAATAAAAACTATAACTGTGCTAAAAAGAAGCATCAAAACATCACAGAAGACATCTCTCTCATAGCCTGTGTTTAAAATCAAAGCAGCCAATGAGGTGCAGCCGACAAGCCACCCTTAAGAGTACACTCCAAACTCTGAAGTTTCACTCTTACCTTTCCTACAGGCAGAGTATAAGGTGGTAATAATAATAAGAAAAGAATCTTGAGACATGATTAAACTAATTCTTACATGCATTCTTTTTCTAGGAACGGGTAAGTGATTTTAATGATAATTAAAATAAATCTGAAATGTATTTAAAATACATTACTCTCACATACATTGTTTTTTTTTTTAGGTTTTGTTACTAGTGTCTCTGTGATTCAATCTAAAAAGCTGCAGACGTTTGTACCAGGTCAGACAGTTACTTTATCTTGCAACATTTCTGAATTTATTGGAAATCACTTCTACTGGTTCAAACAGTCTCTTGGAGAAGGACCAACTTGCATTGTTAATCATTTTGCTGGCTCTCAGTCTGAATTTTATGGGCATTTTAAAATTGATAAAAGATTTAAAACTGAAAAGAATGGTCTATTTACTTTAACAATTTACAACACAATGTCAAATGACACTGGCATGTATTACTGTGCTAATCGAGATTATGATGGCATTGTTTTTGGAAATGGAGTATTTCTCACTTATGAAGGTTAGTCAAAGTCTGATAGTAATATTTGTAATTCTGTTTTTAACATGTGTTTTTTTAACAATATCTGATCTGTACTCCTTCGACCAGATTTAAAGCATCAGCATTACATTAAAGAAGTTGTATCTCAGGACCAGACACAGAACAATCTGAAATGGAAAGAGCTTCTTCATCCAGGAGACAATGTGACTCTGCAGTGTACAGTAGTTGCTGAGAGCTGTGCAGGACAACACAGTGTGTTCTGGATCAGACAGGGTTCAGGAGAATCTCATCCAGGAATCATTTACACTGATGGAGACAGCAGTGATCAGTGTAAGAACAGATCTAATGCTAGATCTTCTACACAGAGCTGTATCTACAGTCTCCCCAAGAGGAACCTCGGCACCGCTGATGCTGGAACTTACTACTGTGCTGTAGCTACTTGTGGAAAAATTCTGTTTGGTAACGGCAGTACACTTGAATTTACAGGTAAGCAAAAGCATGAATGGGCATTAGCTTCAGTATCGACCAGATGCATAAAATGCACATAATGTTCTTGATGCATATTGTTAAAAAGAAGCTAAATTTGAATTTTAGGAAAAAAAAGTAACCATACTAAAATGCAGTGGAGCATCATTGGATTGGCAGTATTAAATGCCATGTGTTTTGTTCTCATTGCTGTCCTATTGTGTGCATTGGCAAAGAAAAGGAACATAAACACATCTGGTAAGTTTGTCTTTTTTGATTTGCAATATTACTAAATACTAAAAGATAGATCAATGTGTCTCTGCTTCAACATGGGCAGGAACAATGTATATTGTGATAAAAAAAATTACTGTCTTACTGTAAATGTCGGCTAAACATCTACA
The DNA here is from genome assembly GCF_030014385.1 of Trichomycterus rosablanca. Classification (NCBI taxonomy): domain Eukaryota; kingdom Metazoa; phylum Chordata; class Actinopteri; order Siluriformes; family Trichomycteridae; genus Trichomycterus; species Trichomycterus rosablanca. The sequence continues at coordinate 25,046,640 of NC_085991.1, read as the reverse complement.
CAGACATGATTGGCTATGTCTGAGGGTGGTGGCCGAAGCCCTGTGATAGATAGACAGGCTGTTTGGGGTGTTCCTGCCTTGTGCCTAATTTTCTTAGTGGAAGTGAACCTGCCCTGACCCTGACCAGGATAAAGCGGCTGATAAAAATGAAATGAAAGTTAAATATATAAAAAGTCAATTACAAATATTTAACCTGTCCTGTCATCTGAAATTAGGTGCATAATTTTAAGCACAGTATCAAGTCCACCTTTTTTATATTTTAAATATATTTCTATAAACAGCTTAAATTAAAATAAAGTAGCCTAGTTGAAGTCCTGACATAAATTCCTATTGGCATGCTTTAGCAAGTCCTTTAAAGGGCAGTTCACACTTAAAAGCCTTTCAGTGCAGCCTAAATTAAATTGATAAATTAAAGACTGACCACCAGTCAACCAAAGAATTTATTAAGCACTTGTTGCTGCTTAAGGTAAAACAATGACTTTAGTTTGAAGGCAACTTACTTTTTCAAACGAGGCCAGTTGGTGTTTCTATCATAACCTTTTTTTAAATAAATAAATTAATAATTAAATGCTAATTAAGTTTGCAGATATGAAACAATTATCTATGACAAATGTGCAGGAGTAATTAAAAAATCAGGAGTGTGTAAATACTTTCTTGCGGCAATGTATTTAGTTAAAAGATAATAAAAAGACAAAAGTAAAGAAAAAATGCAAGGTAATTAAGGAAAAGGCAAAGAGTAACATTCAGGTTATTAAAATATCTTCAGTATATCATCTGGAAAGAAAGATTTATTCATTTAACGTTTATTATTTATTACTATTAATTAATATTAACATAAACTACAATTTTGTTACTTGTACTAATGAAACAAAACACACTAATAAAATATAACACCCTATATAACAAACTTATACTACTTAGTTGGTCTAAAATGAATGTACTCTTGTTTTCTGCCTAAAGGAAATATAAACTTTAGCACATTATATACAAACTGAAACACTGAAACATTTAGAATGCATTTTGAAATGTCAGCATTTACCTGAGTGAAATTGGTCAGAGATTTACAAGCAATCTTGTGTCATAACATAATATATCTAAAAGCAAGGAAAAATAGTGATTTGTAAGTGATCTCATATGTATGTGAACTATGAATAACTAAATTCTGCATACTGTCTTTTTGAAGATGTATCATGAACTAAATTAAAATAGCTTAATCCTGTGTGTGTGTGTGTGTGTGTGTGTGTACATGTGCGTTTGTGTTATATACCATTCATCACAGAAAAAACAGTGACTATTTCTTCATTTAAACCTGAAGCACCACATGCATCTTCTTCCTGCGCTGATACGGTACAGATCTTAATTCTACATATGCATTGAGTGGAATGCAAAAAGGCAATATCTAAAGCACATATTTAGATTGTTAATAGCTAAATAAGACTTAAATTAGGCTTGCAAAAGTTTCTAAATTAACCCTTTTTATACTGTGTAAACTGTACTAAAAAGTCAAGTCTGACTGCACACAGAAAAGAGGGGAGCTGTTGTGTTCTAAATACAAACCCCATTTCCGAACAAGTTTTGTAAAATGCGATACAAAAAAAATCTGTGATTTGTTCATTCCCTTGAATCTTTATTTAATTGACAAAAGTAGAAAGAAAACATTTCCCATGTTTTTACTAATCAGCTTTATTGTATTTGATAAATAGAAACACTTTATATTATGATGACTGCAAAATGCTTCAAAAAAAGGTGGGATCAAGAAAAATAAGAGTGAACAATTTTATGGAATATTCAATTTACAGGATTCCACAATAAGCAGGTGAATTGGTAACAGGTGAGGGAATGATTGGATATAAAAGGAGGATCCACCAAAGGATCAGCAATGATGAGTCATGGCAACTTCTCAATGCAAGAATACAAATAAAAACAAAATCGGGGACACTGGAAAGTCTCAGTCAGTGTAAGGCAAAGTCAGAATTTTGGCATTTTCTGGCATTGCTGAAATAATTATGACCTTCCCAGGAAAAGACGTCCCCTTAATGGCAGCATACATATTCACAAAGTATGCTGTGAAAACATTAAAAATCTTGTGCCTGACACAACTTTTGACCTTTGCATTTCATATGTTGACTTTGTAACATGACAACACATGCTTTTCTAACATTCAGAATATTCTATTTCATTACTTTGACTTAATAACAAAAATAGAAGCTTGTTTTAATGCAAAATCATTTTGTTTTCAGAGTGTGGAGAGAGAGGACCTGAGCTATGCTGCACTTAAATTCCCTGCAAAGAAATCCAAGAGACGAGAGACACAAAGAGACTCACACCAAACTGTCATATACACCTCTGTTAGAGGCTCATCATGATATTACATTTATTGATATATTTACTGAAACTAGGCAGAATGGTCACTTTTTGTTTATGTGTGTTTGAGCATTGTACAACCCTAAATCGGAAAAAGTTGGGACAACATGGAAAATGCAAATAAAATAAAAACACAGAGTTTCTTACTTTTACTTTGACTTTTATTTGATTGCAGACAGGATGAACCTGAGATATTTCATGTTTTATCTGCTCAACTTCATTTAATTTATTAATATACCTCCATTCCTGCATTTTAGGCCTGCAACACATTCCAAAAAAAGTTGGGACGGGGCAATTTAGGGCTAGTAATGAGGTGAAAAAACAAAATTATGATGTGATTCCAAAAGGGTGATGTCAGCATGTGATTGTAATCATGGTTTGGTACAAAAGCAGCATCCAGAAAAAGGCTGAGTCTTTGATGAGCAAAGATGATCAGAGGATCTCCAGTTTGTCAACAAATGTGTAAGAAAATGATTGAAATGTTTAAAAAAAGATTGGAAGGGATTTGCATATTTCTCCCTCTACAGTGCATAATATCATTAAACCATTCAAGGAATCAGGAGGAATTTTAGTGCGTAAAGGCCAAGGGAGAAGGTTAATCTGAACGCCCGTGAACTTCCATCCCTCAGACGGCACTGCATCAAGAACTGCCACTCAACAATAGCTGATATAACCACATGGGTGAGGGATTACTTTGGCAAACCTTTGTCAAGCACTACAATACAGAGGTACATGCACAAATGGCACTTAAAACTTTACTGTGCAAAAAAGAACCCCAGTACCCCATCTCTTCATCCCTTGCATATCATCTGTGTAAATTTGCACACTTATCTGAATATAAAATATAGTAAACAGACTGACACTGCCGTATTTAGTGCAATGTTAGAGTTTTATCTTATCTGAGCATTTATTGCACTGTTGCACTGGGTAAGTGATCGCTCACAGAAACTTTAAGGGAAAGAAGATTTTCATGTGATGATGTAAAAGCAGCGGTGCATCAGTGGCTGTGCACTCAACCTAAATCATTTTTTGCCGATGACATAAAAAAGTTGGTACGACGCTGGCAAAAATGGTTTGTTTTTGTTTGTTTATTAGGATTTTAACATTTACATTAATGACAGGAACGGCAATACACAAGATTCATCAGTTCACAAGGTTATATCAAACACAGTCTTGGACAATTTAGTATCTCCAATTCATCTTACTTGCATGTCTTTGGACTGTGGGAGGAAATCAGAGCACCCGCAGGAAACCCACACAGACACGGGAAGAACATGCAAACTTCACACAGAAAGGACCCGAACCGCCACACCTGGGGATCGAACCCAGAACCTTCTTGCTGTGAGGTGACAGTGCTACCCACTGAGCCACCGTGCCACCACCCAAAAATAGTAGTTACACAAAAGCATGTAAACCAGCATTTAACATACATTAATCGATTTCTCTCTGTCTCACAAATTGAGATAATTTTTGCATATAATTATTTATCATTTCCCTCCACCTGTTTTGGCTAGGGAGTGCTGTCCTCTGGGAAAATTGCACCCACTGGTCACCACAGGCGGACAGAATGCATTGGTTTACATGACCAACTCAAACAGCAGCAATAGATGAGCAATCGTCTCTGACTTTACATCTACAAGGTGGACCAACTAGGTAGGAGTGTCTAATAGAGTGGACAGTAAGTGGACACAGTTTTTTAAAAACTCCAGCAGCGCTGCTGTGTCTGATTCACTCATACCAGCACAACACACACTAACACACCACCACCATATGTCATTGTCACTGCAGTGCCGAGAATGATCCACCACCTAAATAGTACCTGCTTTGTAGTGGTCTGTAGTGACCATTGAAGAACAGGGTGAAAGAAGGTTAAGAAGTATGTAGAGAAACAGATGGACTACATACAGTGTATCACAAAAGTGAGTACACCCCTCACATTTCTGCAGATATTTAAGTATATCTTTTCATGGGACAACACTGACAAAATGACACTTTGACACAATGAAAAGTAGTCTGTGTGCAGCTTATATAACAGTGTAAATTCATTCTTCCCTCAAAATAACTCAATATACAGCCATTAATGTCTAAACCACCGGCAACAAAAGTGAGTACACCCCTTAGTGAAAGTTCCTGAAGTGTCAATATTTTGTGTGGCCACCATTATTTCCCAGAACTGCCTTAACTCTCCTGGGCATGGAGTTTACCAGAGCTTCACAGGTTGCCACTGGAATGCTTTTCCACTCCTCCATGATGACATCACGGAGCTGGCGGATATTCGAGACTTTGCACTCCTCCACCTTCCGCTTGAGGATGCCCCAAAGATGTTCTATTGGGTTTAGGTCTGGAGACATGCTTGGCCAGTCCATCACCTTTACCCTCAGCCTCTTCAATAAAGCAGTGGTCGTCTTAGAGGTGTGTTTGGGGTCATTATTATGCTGGAACACTGCCCTGCGACCCAGTTTCCGGAGGGAGGGGATCATGCTCTGCTTCCGTATTTCACAGTACACATTGGAGTTCATGTGTCCCTCAATGAAATGTAACTCCCAACACCTGCTGCACTTATGCAGCCCCAGACCATGGCATTCCCACCACCATGCTTGACTGTAGGCATGACACACTTATCTTTGTAATCCTCACCTGATTGCCGCCACACATGCTTAAGACCATCTGAACCAAACAAATTAATCTTGGTCTCATCAGACCATAGGACATGGTTCCAGTAATCCATGTCCTTTGTTGACATGTCTTCAGCAAACTGTTTGCGGGCTTTCTTGTTTAGAGACTTCAGAAGAGGCTTCCTTCTGGGGTGACAGCCATGCAGACCAATTTGATGTAGTGTGCGGCGTATGGTCTGAGCACTGACAGGCTGACCCCCCACCTTTTCAATCTCTGCAGCAATGCTGACAGCACTCCTGCGCCTATCTTTCAAAGACAGCAGTTGGATGTGACGCTGAGCACGTGCACTCAGCTTCTTTGGACGACCAACTCTTCTGAGTGGACCCTGCTCTTTTAAAACGCTGGATGATCTTGGCCACTGTGCTGCAGCTCAGTTTCAGGCTGTTGGCAATCTTCTTGTAGCCTTGGCCATCTTCATGTAGCGCAGCAATTCGTCTTTTAAGATCCTCAGAGAGTTCTTTGCCATGAGGTGCCATGTTGGAACTTTCAGTGACCAGTATGAGAGAGTGTGAGAGCTGTACTACTAAATTGAACACACCTGCTCCATATGCACACCTGAGACCTAGTAACACTAACAAGTCGCATGACATTTTGGAGGGAAAATGAAAAGCAGTGCTCAATTTGGACATTTAGGGGTGTAGTCTCTAAGGGGTGTACTCACTTTTGTTGCCGGTGGTTTAGACATTAATGGCTGTATATTGAGTTATTTTGAGGGAAGAATAAATTTACACTGTTATATAAGCTGCACACAGACTACTTTTCATTGTGTCAAAGTGTTATTTTGTCAGTGTTGTCCCATGAAAAGATATACTTAAATATCTGCAGAAATGTGAGGGGTGTACTCACTTTTGTGATACACTGTATATACAGCTCTGGAAAAAAATGAGAGACTGCTTCAAAATGATCAGTTTCTCTAGTTTTACAATTTATGGGTATGTGTTTGATCAAAATGAGCAGTGTTGTTTTATTCTATAAACTACTGGAAACATTTCTCCCAAATTCCAGATAAAAATATTGTATTTTAGAGCATCTTTTTATATAGAAAATGACTAATGGTCAAAATAACAAGACAGTTACAGAAATTTCAGACCACAAACAATGCACAGAAAACAAGCTCATATTCATTTTTAAACAACACAGTACTAATATTTCAACTTGGGAAGAGTCCATAAATCAATATTTTGTGGAATAACCCTGATTTTTAATCACAGCTTTTACACGTCTTGGCATGCTTTCCACCAGTCTTTTACATTTTTGCTGTTGGGTAACTTAACGCCACTTCTGGTGCAGAAATTCCAGCAGCTCTGCTTTGTTTGATGGCTTGTGACCGTCCATTTTACTCTTGAACCCCATTGAAAACCTCTGAAATGTGATCATGTCTGGAGATTGGGCTGGCCATTATAGGGTCTGGATCTGGTGGTCCCTCATCCACACCTTGATTGACCTGGCTGTGCGACATGAAGCATTGTCCTGCTGAAAAAAACAATCATCAGATTTGAGGAACATTGGCAGAGCAGAAGGAAGCAAGTTTTCTTCCAGCATAGTTTTGTATGTGGCTTGATTCATGTGTCCTTCACAAAGATAAGATTCCTGCATTGCTGAAACATCCCAAGATCATCACCGACCCTGCACCAAATTTCACAGTGGGTGCGAGACACTCTGGCTTGTAGGCCTCTCCAGGTCTCCGTCTAACCATTACACGACCTGGTATTGGACAAATCTGAAAATTGCACTTATTAGAGAAGATGATCTTAGTCCAGTCCTTGACAGATCCTTATGCCCCAATCCTTATGATCTTTTGCAAACTTCAGCCTGGCTCTTCTTTGCTTCTCATTGATGAAGGGCTTTTTTTTAGCTTTGCATGACTTCAGCCCTGCCTCCAGAAGCCTGTTTCGAACTGTCCTCGCTGTGCATTTCACCCCAGCTGCCGCTTGCCATTCTTTTTGTAGGTCACTTGATGTCATCTTATGGTTGTTAAGTGACATTTAAATGAGGTGGCGGTCATCACGGTCAGTAGAGAGTCGTTTTCGCCCTTTGCCAGTCTGTAGCTTTGTTGTCCCATGTATTTGCTGCTTGACTTTGTTCTTATAAAATGAAATTGTCAGGATGGAAGCAACCTGACACTCACTGTATCCTTCTGCCAGTAAAGCTAGAACTGAACCCTTTTTTTCCTCTCTAAGAACTTTTTTTCAACTCTTTTGGAATGGTCTGTAGTTGTATTTTGACTACACTTAATTTTTGGGTAATACTAGCACTGCTTTTGCCATCCATTTTGTTCTATAACAAGAGAATAGTGATGACAGCAGCAGTGGTTTTTATACTATTGCTTGTTAGGATAGGATTTGGTTCAGGTGATCACCTAATCAACATCTCATTAAATAGAATGAGGTGTGTCTGTACTATATGTACTATATGTACTATAGCAGATCTGCTATCAATTGTTAAGCAGCGTAAGTCTTGTATCAAACAAGAATGGGCAAAAATTCCTCTACAGTTAAAGTGCTAAATTTCCAAAGCATTAAAAACTTTCTTTTTTTTTTTTTTAATAGGAAAGTTGATGAAACACAGCGCTAACCATGCCTCTTTCCCAAGTCTGGAGTCATCAAATTCCAAATATGTTTATATTTACAAAATACAATGAAGTTGATCAGTAAAAAGATTAAATTGACATTACAAATTCTTCATTATATTGCGTTTTTCAAAATGTCTCAACTTTTCTATACATGGGGAATGTAAATATATATACATACTTAACACAATGGTATTAAAATTTTATTACTTATAAAAGTTTTGTCTGTAATTCAATAAACACAAGGAGTGTCCAAAATCTCCAAACTGTCTGTATAAAAACATTATTTATGTCATTGTCCCTAAAAAAGTGATTGTAATGTTTTTATTTATTAAAAAATACACTTTTAACAGTCACCAAAAAGTAGACAGTATACAATCATAAACATGTAGGTGTAATATCAGTTATGTATTCCCAAAAATGAGATTTACCATTTATATGTTATACCATGTAATCATTGATATTATCTTGTTGTTGCATACACAATATCCTCCTCTTGTTTTACTGCTCGTTTTTTTTTTTTGTGTGTGTAAAATTTGATAGTAGAGTAGGTCAGCATACCTGGATCTTCATCCTACATGGGAACAGTTCATTCAAACCATGAAATTTGTATGGATAATTCAACTTGCATATCATTTCATATTTGTTGTCCAGATAGAAAAAATTTGTAATCTTGTGAAATAAAATGCTCTTTTTCGATTGACTGACAATTATTTCATGAAGTTTGACACGTGGTGAGCCACAATGCATTTTAATCTAAACCTTTGACCAATTTGTGCAAATGTTTCAAAACAATGTAACTTTTTTTAAAGCCCTTTTTCTGGACATAGTTTGTTTTTACATTTTTATATTGTGTATGTTTTTACCTCTTCATGTCGAACATTAGCTGGGTCATCAGCGTCTGTATTACACACGAAGAAATAAAATCTGTAACCTCCCTGTTAGCTCCAGATATTGTTATTTTAAGTGAAATATGGTAAAACAAATGATGTTGTGTTTACCTTGTTTCTCTGAACGTTTCTGTTTAATCCTGATTAAAAATAGTATCAGTGGGATCATGACAGCAGTACAGACAATGCTACCCAAAACCAGTGTCAGTTTAAAAAAGATGTTGTCATTGCAGTCTCTTGGAGGTATGGGTTTTTCTTCATGATCACGATCTGCTAGGAATTATATATTTAAGACAAGGACATTAAATCCTGATCCATAACATACAATCCCAAATTTAAAAAAAGTTAGGACAGTGTGAAAATGCAAATGTCTTACATTAACTTGAACTTTTAAGTTTAAAACCTCATTTCATTTTTTAATATACATCCATTTATGCATTTTAGCCGGCAACACATTCCAAAAAAAGTTGAGACTGGGGCAATTTAGTGCTAGTAATTTGATTAAACAGATACAAATAAATATATCATAAAAAATAATTAATTATGTGATTTCAAACAAGTGATTGATATTAGTAGTATCCACAAAAGAGTCTTTGCGGAGGAAACAACATCAGAGGCTCTTCAGTTTGTCAATAAATGTGTAAGAATTATTATAAAAAAAAATTACAAATGTTTAAAAACAGTGTCTCTAAACTGCATACCTGTGAACTCCAAACCTTCAGACGGGACTTCATCAAAAATAATTCATCAATAAATTAGTAAATGCTTTACCATCCCAACTTTTTTGGAATGTGTTGCTGGCCTGAAATGCAGAAATAAATGTCTGTTAACAAATGAAATAAAATTGACCAGATAAAACATGAAATATCTTGGCTTCATACTGTTTGCAATAAAATCAAAGTCAAAGTAGGAAACAAACATTTTATTAGCATT